>NC_089309.1:332393-664786 GCF_000512565.2 Kwoniella dejecticola CBS 10117 | reverse complement strand
CGTGATGCTCTTTCAGGATCGGTGGTAACAACGGTGCTGGTTGACCATTCTGGAGACAATCTCGTCAGCTACGAAGCTCGATCCAGTTGAAGGCAGCTGACTCACCTCGTCTAAGGGTATACCCATACCACCTTGTTCGATCAATCTATCCTCTTCGTCTTCATAATCATCTTCCATCCCGTATTCGTCGACTCCTTCCTCGGCAGCACCACCGCTACTCTCGTCTTGTATCTCCGAGTTACTTATATCGGTATAACCTCCACTAGTCTCCGTGCGATCTTGATCGGCCGACGTCGACGGCGGGACAACATCCGAGTCTCGCCGCGTGGGGTGTGATCTTGTTGGTGTACCGAGCAACGACGAACCTCCTCCGGGTGGTTGAACAGCAGACGATGTGACTCCAGCAGTCTTCATTCGAGGTACCGGTCAGCTCTCGATCGGATTCAGGATTTGAAGAACAATCAGCTTACCTCGTCATCTGGCAAAGTATGAGGTTCGGTAGGAGCAACGACCAGCTCTTCGTTTGCCTTGACAGCTTTATCGCCCTCTCCATTGGTATCAACCAACGTCGTTCCGGTAGTAGCGGTCGGTTCGGCTTGGTGGCCCGAGCTCGCGACAGCAGTTTCGTCCACTTTTCTATCTTTTGTCTGGTTTGCGGAAGGGGCAGCAGTAGCTTGAGAGGTAGTGACGGATAAGCCTGGTTTCTGGGTTGTTTGCGGTTGACTTCTGTTGACTTTCTTTGGGTCTTCTTCAAATTCATCTGCAGAAAGGCATCCGAGCGTAAGAAGGAACCCTGCTAAACCTTTTCTTTTCTTTTTCTTCTTCTGCGACGCCTTCTGCGTGGACGTCGATGCTGCAGCAGGAGCAGGGGATTTAGCGGTCGACGATGAAGCTTGGTTGGGTATTGATGTGGTGTTTGCTGGAGCTGGTGCTGGTGCGGGTGAGGATGTACTGGGCTTTTCCTTTTCCTTTGATGCCGTGTCCAATGCCTTTGACGTGGTGGTATTGGCATTCGGGTTTGATGAC
Source organism: Kwoniella dejecticola CBS 10117 (assembly GCF_000512565.2). Taxonomy (NCBI): domain Eukaryota; kingdom Fungi; phylum Basidiomycota; class Tremellomycetes; order Tremellales; family Cryptococcaceae; genus Kwoniella; species Kwoniella dejecticola. Next base: position 663,760 of record NC_089309.1, on the reverse strand, counting down.
GATTTACCTGATAACCTCCTTGTCAAGTTCGCTAACGGGCTACTGCCTGATGTACCTTTACTACCTTCTGCTGCAGCTCCTCCAGTCGCATTGGACTCCATGTTGGATGATTGTTGTTGGGCGATTAGAGCGGTTTCCGAATCAGTTGGATGACTTCCCTTCTCCTTCATTTCTTGGGTAGTTGCAGTTGCAGTTGCAGTAACAGTCGCTTCTCCAATCGAAGGGGTGTCTGTGGGGTTAGCGTGAGGTACAGTAGCTGTTTGTGTGGTCGTGGGTGACGAAGCGGGCGATGCAGGCGTAACAGTCACAGAAGGTGGACCGAGAACGATTGGTGATTGAGTATGCGATTTTGGTTGCACGGACGAATTGGTAGTTGATTCAGCTTGAACGTTTTTCGTTTTGGTCTCAGACTGAGATTGTTCTATTGCGGATTTGGTGTTTATGGGTGAGGATGCAGTCTTGCTTTCGTCCGAAGCCATCTCACTATGGTCGTTGTAATAGGATAGTGAGGTCTGATAGGGAGGGATGTTGTGTGAAAAGGGATGATAAGTTGAATGATACTCGTATTGCATTGCATGTTTGTGCATGTTTTGAATTGGCGGGTTCAGTTCATATCAATTGTCGCGTGTAAATGTCGTGTTTTCTTCATTTCTAGAGATAATTTCTAATCATCATTACAAAATCGCCAATCTTTGTTTACGTTTGCTATTCAATCATTAAATTACCTCACTACTTATTGTCTAATCCGCGCTACGGTGATTTTCACCCTTTTACCTCTTCCTCATACCAATTCCCAACGTCCGGATGTTGAAAAGATGAAATCTAATTCTCGATCCTTGACGACCATTCGCCCCCATTTAATGGAGTGATGCCTGTCGATTTCCCTTCTGCCATACAGCACAACCAAATCCGAGTAATTCGTATCACTCATATACGTCCTACCAATGTTCCTGATCAAGGGCTCATAACGACAAACGGGAAGTACGCAACGTCGAATTGTGCGTTCAAATTCCCTGTTATAGTAGTAAACGATAGTGGCACTAACGTACCGTAGATACTGTGGCATCATCTGAATTCCCTCGTTCCTGCATTCGGGCGACATGAGGCCGAGACTTTCCTGCATGCATGCTTGCTGCCCATACATGAGCATAGGTTCGATACGATCTCACAAGAAACATATTAGAGAGGGTAACCACCGAAGTCACACTGTACTTTCTCGTGCTCACAAAGTAAGAAAGACATTTTATTCTCTGTTAAGTTAGTGAAACAAGTTCCCACTGCATGGAAACGAGTATGCCAAGTCAGTCGTTGACGTGTGGTCTTGGGGTTGCAAAGTGCTCAGGAAAGTCTGTTAAGCTTGCACAAGGTCACTTGTGAAATTTAACTTGATTCTCTGATGTGAATCTTGCCCGAAAGAGAATTATAAACGTTATCATATTGTATACATACAACATATCAGACAACATTATCAAGCGAGCCTGGAACACATGAATTGAGTCGAAAGGACTGTCATTCTACTTCTTACTCTTCTTCTTGCCGCCATCGTCCACTTTCTCATTCTCGAAATGCCACGATAACAGTTCTATCAAGTCCGCCTTCTTGGTTTTACCGTTGAGTGATATTTCTGAAACGCACTCATATTCTATCAGCTCATTTCGTCCTCGGATCACCGACGAAAGATTTAGAAACTGGGAGAATCGGGGCTCACGATGGAATTTAGCATAATCCTTGATGTCCTGCACTTTGACCTATTCCAATGCGGTCAATCAGCATTCGACGGACTGGTACCCAAAAAGCAACGCCTGTCGAGGGTAGCGTGAACAGTAGTACTCACCTTGTCCAATTTGCCCAATTTCCATAATCCCCTCAAATCCTTCAGATCCTCTTCATTTAATTCCAATCCGGCGTCTGCACCTGCTGCAACCTTGTTCGATCGCTTTGTTCCTCCCTTCAGAGACTCTATTGCTCTTTCGTCATCTTCGATAGATTTGTTGAATTCCAACATAAATTCTCCGGCAGCTTTATGCATACCCCACCATTTCGGGAAGGTCTTATCTAGATCCTGCGCTTGGGATGAAGCTGGATCAAAGTCCTCTTCGAATGCTAAAGACTGAAGCTGAGCATAGTGATATGCCAACGCTGTAACCGTGGAGTGGTCAGCTCAGCGTTTCACTTGACCAAAAGATCCACTGACTCGAGGATATTGATTCAAGGAAGCACTTACAAGGGTTTGGATATGCTTCTGACCTGTAATGTCCCGCTTTGATCCTCAATCTCTTAACTACATTCGACATCAATTGAGCCTGACGATCAGTAGCTAAACCAAAAACGCACGTCAGCTGACTTGGCCGTTTGATCGGTAGACAGCGAGCGCGAGTATGAGAACCGACCAAGCAGGTTGTCCGTCATGTTTTTCGGAGGTAGCCTTATATCATCTCGATAAGGCAGAACGATGATGTGGAATCCAGGAGGTTGATCTTGACCACCATCTTTCGTGAATGTCTCTTCTTGCGGTATCAGGACGCAAAATTCAGGTTGAGTATTGGTCCGGAACCTGCATATTGCCAAAGCATGCTTTTCCAGCTTGACGCAAGATTTCAAGAGGGCAGCAAACGTGCGTGTGGACCCTGTGTATTGCTGTATGCCATTTATTGATCAGAACGACCTTCACTTGCGTGGAAATGGATGAAGCTCTACGTACTGCTTCGTTGGGGTATATGAAGTAAGAGTGTTTTAGATTTTCTTCAAATGATAAATGATCGGGGAACTGGAAGCCGATGATTTTGATTTCTAGCTCAAGCAATATCAGTCAGCTGCGACAACGAAGGACAACTATAATTGAACACCTGATAGACAAGCTTACGAGGCTGGATACCCAACGACTTAAATTCTGCAATCTCGTCATTGGTGAATTGTAGCTATGACCAGCCCATTCAGCGTATGCGAACAGGCGAAGAGCCAACATGACTCACTCTGGTCCTCGCTACCAATTTTGGCTTTTCGTCCTTGCCGTCCAGCTTTGATGTCTTGCCATTCTTGTTTGAGCCTTCCACGACTTCCTCTTCGTCCTTCTCGATGAACCCGTCTCGTTTTCCATCTTCGAGACGCAGCACTTCATCTGCAATCTCTTGTTGCTGAATCTGATGTTCATCGCTCTCCCACCAATTCGGCTCTATTACGTTTCTGACAGTGGCTTCGTTACCGAATTGGAACGCTTGTGCAATCTCGTTCTCGTTCAGCACAGCACCGGTTTCCTACAGAGACAGTACGTAAGGGTCAATAAATGACAAAGAGATAAGAGGACACGAATGAGTAATGTGATACTCACGGCTGAAGTATATTCAGACTTAATCTGCACTTCTTCGACCGTCTGACCCCTCATCCTGACTAATTTAGGCTGACCTTTACCTTGAGTCGATACCATCGCATATCTGCCACTTGACTTAGCTGGAGTCCTACATCAAGTATGGTCAGGAGCTACTCACCCGCTTACGCCGATCTCGATGTCTCCATCTTTTCCACCGAATTTAAGCGGTATGCTGAATTGCACTCTTTTCGGTGCATGCCTGATCACCAGGTCATTCATCACTTCGGCTAATTCTGCTAACCCATCAACGTCCGGTTGCGCATCTGTCTCTGGGGCATCATCTTCCGGTCCGCGTTGCAATATATCCTGGTAAAGGTGTAGAGTAAGCCTTTTTTGTCTCGATGGCTACGGACGGAATGACGGCTTACATTCCAATACAAGGTAGGGTTGAACTTATGATTCGGTCGATCGACAAAAAACGTATTGATTGATATGCCGTAGGATGAGAGATCCTGGAGTAGATGGCACAGTGGTGAGCAATGGCCCCACGGATACGGCGTGGAACAAATAGGCTAGCAGCTCACCCCATATACTGTTCTGGCTGGTTCCCGATTCATCTTGCTCCCGGGCGGATAATCGCTGTCTGTGACCAAGAAAACCCGCTTGTTTCCGGCTAGATTTGTTCCACTGAGATGGCAAGAACAATTCAGCCAGTCTCACACGCTGGCTACTAAAGGCCTTTACAGCTGACTTACGCATCTCTGAAGAGAAAGTTGCATGTGACCAAGACGTCCGCTATATTCAACTCTTCCTCCTTGTCGCACGGTGGGAAAGTCACTCCCAAGATTTCCGACTGGACAGTCTTGTGTCCATCATCTTCCTTCTGAGCATCATATTCATCTTTTGCTTTCTCCAGAAGCTTGACTATCCGCTTAATCTCTTCAGCGTTTATCGTTCGAAGGTTCTGATAAACCTGTGTTCCCGGTTTATACGATGCTTGTGAAGATGAAGGTGTGTTTTCTGGCTGTATGAGGTTCAACATATGAGCTTAAGTGTTATGCGACAGACCGCCAGACATGGAGAGCTCACGTCGACATTCCATAATAACACGCCAACACTATCTGCTGGACCTGTTATGACTTTACTTCTCTGGATTTTGACTACGGCTTCTAAAGCTTGATGGAGAGCGCTTTTACCCCTCACAAGCTCGCCATCTTCGTTCGTGGTGTCGGGAAAGGGAGTTTGCATAGACCTGGACGCATCGATGCAGAATAGGATATGGTCCCTAGAAGCATAAGCGTACTATACATGCACGTCAGCTTGCGTCTTTCGGATGTTAGATTGGAGACGACGAAAGCTGACCTCGGAGGTATCGACGATATCATCTTCGTCCGCAGCTTCTAGTGATTCCCAAGATGCGATGTCTCTCGCTCTGTCACCATAATAGGACGACATCTTGAAGGGTAGTCTGTTGAGATGCGATGCAATGCGGTTGAGAATAATAGTTAAACTGGATTCTGGATGATCATTGTTGACAGGTTGGATCGGATGGAGACTCCGCATTATGTCAAGTACGAGTACAGTCAACCAATTCCATTACACGTGTCATTTCTGTGCTGTACAACGTCATTAGATCCTTTTGGGTATCACTCCGCTCACTCGACTCCTTGCTTTGTACCCGGTAACTCACTCAATTATATGCAGCAAAAGCCATTCATCTAGTTATCAGTCATCTCATCCATCAGTCCTCTTCGACATCCAGCGATAGCTTCGCAGAACAGCAGAAATCAACAAGATGTCAATGCCCCCACCACCTCCGCCTAACAAAGGCAAATCCCCCCAATTAACACCTTCTGCACCATCGACTTCCTCAAAATCACCGACTCTCTCTCCACCTTCCGCAAGATCTCCACGAACCAAGCCCCTGCCTATGACAGGCATCACTCCTCCATCTCAACCCGACCAACAATCTCAGAGTGGCAGTGTCGGACCGAAACATGTCGATCCAGAGGTATTAGCGGACGCGGTATCGAAGCTAGACATGATACGTTCTGCTCCTGCACCGATGTCTCAAGTCAACTCACCCGCCGTCACTCCTGGTGCAAGCGGTGCTTCTTCTCCCAAACTCTTCGGTATACCTGGAGGAGCGCAAGCTCCAGGAGGTCTGGAAAGGCTGCCAAGTCATGATGGCAAACAAAGTGTACCTGGTACACCTCATTTCGGTGCCCAGACTGATTTGTGCGTTTTATTCTACCTTGAGTATCTCAAGATATGTTAGCTGATCAGACTGTCCTAAATAGGCTGAGAACATTGGATGAAAGTACAAGAGTCTTGAGACAGACTTCAAAGGCGCCTTCTAGAGCTCCTTCAGTCTCAGGTATCGGAACTGTCGGTAAGCTTTCCTAAGCGCCTCTCCGCCATGCATAGCTTACATGGCCGCCACCAGTTGAGAAACCTGATTACTCGGAAGCGAAGATTGTAGTAGCTATGGTTGGGCTGCCTGCTAGAGGGAAATCATATCTCAGTAACAAGCTCATGAGGTATCTCCGGGTATGTCTTGCGAATCAACCTGCTTCGGTCATCCAAAAGCTCACATCGCGCCGTAGTGGTTGGAATATAACGTCGATGTGTTCAATGTGGGTCAATTGAGAAGATCGAAAGCCAGAGCAGCCATGCAGACGTAAGCAACTCCTCTAATACTACCGAGCATTCTCGCTAAGGTTGTACGTTACAACAGCGGCGGAGGCAAAGTCGACCATTCCGCAACCTACTTTTCTCATTCGAACGCAGAAGCCAGCAAGATCCGAGAACAACTCGCCAATGAGTCGCTCGAGTCCCTGATTTCGTGGTTGAAGAAGGAAGGTAATGTCGGTATCATGGATGCCACCAATAGTACGCGGGACAGGAGGTAAGCCCCATCAGTATGACCGAATACAGAAAGATGACTGACTGAGCTTTTTTTTGTCGCGTTTCAGAGAATGGATCCGACACAGAGTTGCGCAAGAACCGAATCTACAATTGATGTTCCTCGAATCATTTTGTGATGATCCAGTTGTCATTGCCGCCAATGTAGCTTTGAAAGCCTCTTCCGGAGATCCAGACTACGCTGGCATGTCTAGAGAAGATGCAGAGAGGGATTTCAGAAAGAGGATCGAACAGTACGAAAGTGTCTATCAGACCATAACGGAACCCGACATATCATACTGTCGAATCTTGAATGTCGGCCAACGCGTCACAATCAATCGAATCCAGAGTTACTTGCAATCTCGAGTAGCGTTCTACTTGATGAATTTGCATCTAAAGCCCAGGAGTATATACTTGTCCAGGGTCAGTTTTCTTTTTCTCCCACCCAAAAATATTGACGCTAATTTTCTGTCAAATTGTAGCACGGAGAGTCGATGTACAACGTGGAGGGTAAAATAGGAGGAGATTCGGATCTGTCGCCTAGAGGATTTGAGTATGCCAAAGCCTTGCCAGCTTTGGTGAGGGACAATATAGGGGATGGACCACTAGAAGTCTGGACATCGACCTTACAACGTACTCAACAGACCGGAAGCTACCTCCCATTCGAGAAGAAGACTTGGAAATCGCTAGATGAGCTCGATGCCGGAGTATGTGATGGAATGACATACGAAGAGATCGAGGAGAAATACCCGGAAGATTACGAATCTAGGGACGAAGATAAGTTCAATTACCGATATAGAGGCGGAGAATCTTACCGAGATGTCGTTGTTCGACTGGAGCCTGTCATCATGGAGTTGGAGCGACAAGAGAATATCTTGATCATTGCTCATCAGGCTATTTTGAGGTGTCTGTATGCGTATTTCCACGGAAAGACCCAGGAAGAATTGCCTTATATCAAGGTATGTCTAACTCCCACGAATGATCTGTGACCCGCTCCGAAAGTACCAAACAGATGTTTACTCTTGGCACCCTTTCCTTAGATCCCCTTACATACCTTGATCAAGATATCGCCCCGAGCGTACGGATGTCACGAAGAGAGATACCCACTGCCTATAGCTGCCGTCGATACGCATAGACCTAAACCCAAGGGTAAGAAGGGTGCGACACCGTCGATTGGTGCCCCGCCGGCAGCAGAAGAGGGCGAAGGAGATAAGAACGAAGCAAAAGAGGAATTCGAGAGTGATCCCAATGCTGCGAGGGATTACTTTGGTGATAAAGCTGGAAAAGGCTTGGGGGTGAAACCTGAAAGTGTGTCGAGGATATTGGAGCAGAAAGTGCAAACGGGGGATATGGCGCCTACAGCTCAGCATGAGTCGCATAAGGAGTAGTCGAGTCTGCCATGCATCCGTATATCTAGTTGATAGCGGTGAGATTGTCTCTTGAGCGAGAAGATGCGATAGCTTTGGTGCAGCAATCGATGGACTATTCTGTGTCACCGCCAAGTATTGTCGGCGATGTCCGCTTGACATAGTTGAAAATTTCCGGCTAAGTGAGATCCCTGTTTTGACGATATTATAGCATTTCCGTCTTCGTCTTGAACCTGATTGCCTTCTTATATTGCTCGACATATTAGTAGGATAGTGTGAAGCCCAGAACCAAGATGCCTAAATCAAGAGCATCAAGAGGTATACTCCTCACCTCCAACCTACCGCAACTTCAGAATCTGATCAAGGTCAGTTGACGCGTGATGATGATGCCCACCCATGCCCCGCTCGATATCTCTACTGACTCTGATGTGGTCTTGTGATGTATATAGCGTGACCCAGAAGGGTACAAAGAGGAATTCCTCACTCAATACAATCATTACCTATCCTTACTTCGGCTTCAACAAGTATCTTCTATCTCTTCGACGAACGCTTCGAACTCTTCGAATGTCGATAAGTCCAACGAGCTTTTCGGCGATCTGATAACGTTCATTTCGCAAGTCGCACAATGTTACCCTGCCGAGACCAGGGAACTACCCCTGCAGTTCAAGGGCCTGCTGTTGGGCAGTGCGGAGGGTGGACAGACTGTGAAAGGTGATTTGAGGCGGACCGTGGTAAAGAATCTTGTGATGTTGAGGAATAAAGAAATCATCGATTCGATCGAGTAAGTCTTCATAATAGACAATGCCTATTAAGGGCAAGGAAAAAGTGAAGCGGTGGATAATCAGAGAGCTGATGGGTACTGTGATCTTGTTGGGCAGGCTATTGCAGATACTCCTTCCTCTGCTTCCGCAAGTCCCCTCAGCCCTAAGGGGAATGATAAGGCACACGATCTTGACGGATATCAAGACTTCGAATCAGAAGACCAAGAACCACCGTCTGAACAGAGTCGTGCAGAGTCTGTTATTTGGCATGGTCGAGAGTGGGATGACTGCTCAGGTGGTGGGTGATAAAGGTAAAGGCAAGGTCAAGGAGAAGGGCGGCGAAGCTATGTGGGCTGTGATGATGGTCAAAGAATTATGGAAGAAGGGGGTTTGGTAAGTTTCGCCTGGCCTTGTTTTCCGTTCACAGTGACTATCGCACCAGGCCTTGGCGCAGTCTGCACTACAGATCGATCGAGTGACATCTGTTCAAGTAGCTAACGTGTCATAATCTACAGGAACGATGCCAAGACTGTATCTATCGTTGCTCTCGCTGCCTTCCACCCAAATACCAAAGTGCAGTCCGCCGCATTGCATTTCTTCCTTGGGTCAGATAACGAGGATGAAAATGAGACTGACTCGGATGAAGAGGATATCCGAGAAGCCAGGAGAGGCGTCAAGAAGATGGAACATCGTATGGAAGTAGGAAAGAGTGGTAGAAAGAAGGATAGGATGTTAGCTCAGATGAAAAGGGAGACGAACAAGGTTAGCTTTTTTTCGGTTCTTCTGCAGACATACGGAACAAGCTGACTTGAGGACACCTTTGAATCGCAGAAACGGGCAAAGCATGCCGCTGGACTGAATGCGACTCCGAATTTCCCTGCGCTGGAACTGTTGCATGATCCGCAAACGTTTGGGGAGAAGCTGTACGACAATCTACACAAACATGGTGAGCTGGCTCCAGGACCTCTCCCTTTTCCATGCTCCAGCTAATCCCGTTGATACAGACAAAATATACTCGCTCGACCATAAGATCCTGATAATGCAGCTCTTATCGCGAGTTATGGGTGTCCACAAATTATGCGTCCTCGGATTCTACAGTTATATCATCAAGTGCGTTTCACCTCATGACTCAAAGGACAGGCTCAAGCTGATGATCGCTTCCCACCATCTAGATATTTGACATATCATCAACTTCAAGTCACCCTCATCCTTGTCTCTCTCGCCCAATCAGTGCACGAGCTCACACCTCCCGATGTACTCACACCCGTCATCCGTAAATTGGCCCAAGAATTCGTTCATCCTGGTGTGGGTGCAGAAGTCATCGCTGCCGGTTTGAACGCGATCCGAGAGGTCTGCAGACGTCAGCCGTGGTGTATGGAAGAAGATCTACTTAGTGACCTGATCGATTACAGGAAAAGTAAGGATAAAGGTGTGGTCACTGCTTCTAGGGGTCTTTTGCAATTGTTCAGAGAGGTCAACCCTGGTATGCTCAAAAGGCGAGAACGAGTGAGTGCTATGACTAGATAATCCCTCATTCTGACTCGATCAGCTGATCCATTCGGACTGCAGGGTAAAGCGGCTTCGATGGGTCTTATTGGGAACCAAGTATTGGCATACGGACATTCTAAAGACGCTGCTGAAGGTATAGAAGGATTGGAGCTGTTAGAGGAGCACTTCGCTTCGTTGAGAAAGGAGGCAGATGGAGATATTGCGATGGGCGAGGAGGAGAACGAGGACGAAGATGGAAAGGGCTGGGAGGATTGGGATGTCGAAAGTGATAACGAGTCTGAATCCAGTGGATGGGAAGACGTGTCCTCGGGAGAAGAAGAGCTGGATATCTCCGATTCGGATGATGAAGAGGATAGGAAGCGAGATAGAGAGGAGAAGCGGAAACTTCGAAAGCTCAAGCAGAAAAGCCGAAGAGCCAACAAAGATGAGGAACAGAGCGATAGTGAAGATGAGAAGGAAGATGGAGATGGAGAAGGAGACGAAGATGAGGAGATGGATGATGGCAAATCGGTCGTATCGGTCGCCACTACAGCCGTGTCTCAAGATACCAAAAAATTGTCTCTACTGGCTCAACAGAAGGTAAGTCGGCACAGCACATCTGGCATCGCCGATAGAATATTGATACAAATTCGTGTCTATAGATCCTCACACCTGCAGATTTCGCCCTCTTGAACGAACTCCGTCTGAAGGCAGCCAAGGAGTTAGCCGAGTCCGGCGGAGGTTCAGGAGCCAAGCGGAAGTTAGCCGCGTTAGAGGCGTCTAAGAGACACGTTGATGGCGACGAGAGCGAGAGATTCTTGACTGAGAACGAAATCTTGGGACCGAGGAAGAAAGCCAAAGCGACATGGGAAGAGAAGATGGAGTTGGTACAGAAGGGTAGAGAAGGCAGAGAGAAGTTCGGTAGTTTGAAGGGGAAGAAACAAAAGGGAACACCGTCAAGTAGTACCAATAGGGAGAAGGCTAGGAATAAGCCTTTGATGATGGCTGTGCAGTGAGTCTTCCCTCTTTGGCATTGCGCATCACGAAGCAACCCAAAGTCTAGCTAGACAAAGAGAAAGGAATATCACTGATTCCGATCTGTACTTCTTCCAGCTCCAACAAGGTCATGCAGAAAAAGAAGGCTTCTTTGAGGGATAAGCAGATCAAGCTGAGGGCCGCGATTGACAAGCAGAAGAAGCTCAAGCATTAAACATTAAGCATCGAGCATTGATCATTCGATGTCAAGAGTTAGATTTCGGCTTGTGTTTTCAGTCGGTGGCGAGAATTTCATCTTCCGCCTTTTAAAGTCCATACTCGCATTCCTGTATCTCATAGCATGTATGCATCATTGAACAACTATACAAGTACGGTGCAAGGCTTGCGATACATTGTAAAAGATTCAAATGAAAAACGCTCATCCACGGGAAAATCAACAGTTAGGAAAAAAAAGGATTTGGTGGTAATTCGTTCTATTGGACCTCAGTGTGTCAGGACGAAATTTCACTCTCCAGAGTCAACTTGATGACTCGCCATAATCATTCTTCTGGCCCTGGATGCCCAGGACGGGGCAGTGCAGACTCTGACTATGGTGCCCACGATCATCGTGCACAGTCTTACGAAACGTCGTATTACTATGCGGAAGACTCCTACGGCTGATTACCGCAAGAGGAGCGTTGTCGAAGGAATATGAAGGGAATGACAAGTTTGTCCGGAGCCCAGCGATACTGATTCTATGTGGCTGTTGAAGGGATGGCTTGGGCTAAGGGACCACATAGGAGCAGTACCAGAGCTCCGGACATGAGGAGAGCACACGATGAAAAGCGTGAACTGTGGATTTGCGGATTGGAATTTTGTTGAGCTTGTGAGATGTGGCTACTCTCATTGCTTTCGATTTGGAAGAGAGTACGTAGCTTTGGGGAAGATGACGAGCGTCTATCCGGATGAGCGAGTCCCGGGATGAGGCGACAGATCATCTTGCAGCTGTCTCATCGCTCAGCTCATGGGAGACCCTTTGCACCATTGCACCCATTCCCTCCTCCGTCTTGCCCCGCCTCGTCTTTGATCCTTTTGCCTTTCCTGCCCCCTCTTCCTTCCTCCCCATTTTTCCTCCATTTCTTTCCCCCTCCCCCTCATTCCCTTTTCACCTTCTCCTCCTCTTCTCCCCTTGCCTCCTCCTCCTCTCCTCGCCTCCCTCCGCTCGCCTTCGCCCTCCATCTCCCGTCTCGCCCTCGCCATCTCACATTCGCCCGTATTCCAGACCTCGCTACCTCTCCTAGTGATGCCTGTCAAGCCACAGTCAAGGGGGAAACACCAGAGGCAAATAATGCATTGTAAAGCTTCTAGAGCTTAGTGATGTATGCCCGAATTCATCACCGTAATTGTCACAGATGTGGAATGTTAACACACTAGAGAACACGATCTCTATCGAGGGTACGGAACTACTCAATTGAAATTCTTCGGTACCTCGCTTGGCGGCGCATCACTCGGACTGACCGTCATCGGCGGTACTTCTTCTCCTTCATCGGCTTCGCCATGTCCATGTCCATTCGAACGATGATGGTTGTCCCCATTCAGCGTGGTCAGATCTACCGAGCTCAATTTCCTGATCAAATGACTGATACTTCCAGATTGACTCGGGGCTCTACTTCTTCTACCTCCTGTTCCTGGTGGGAGAGAACCCCAATGTCCACTTCCGCCTCTTTCCCTCGAGTGGCCTAGGGCCATCGTCGAGCCTTCTATCGGCACGGATCCAGTCCCATCCGCACCCGCACCAGGTTGATTTTGATTCTGGCTCGAAGGCATGGGAGTCATACCTTGACCAAAAGGATTAAATAGGAAACTATTCGGTCTTCTACCTCCACCTCCGGTCCCACCTGACATGCTGAACGACATGGAGTGTCCAGATTGCCTCCTCGACTGTCTACCTGACATACCAGAGCTAGCGCTGAAGGGATTTCCAAACGATTCTTCCGATAATGCGGTGGCGGGCGTGATGGGCGATGCGTCCCGTGTACGAGGTCGACTACCACTGGCTGCTAAGCCTATTGAAGACTTGCGTCGTTCTGGTGAAGCGGAAGCAGCTGCGATGATCGATTGTCTCTTTGCGAGAGGCGAGGACGATACAAGCGGAGAGAAATTCGCTTTCGGTGAAATCTCTCTTGAAGCAGAACCATGACCAATTGCTTGTTGTCCGGGTATAGGTATTCCTGATGATGAGTCTTCACCTGCTCCTTGGGCAGAATCGGTATGCGTGTCAGGCATGGGCGAAGCGTGGATGACAACTTGTTCACCGTCCTCCAAACCTTCAACACGCCAGGATTCCACTCCTTCGCCAGGTGCCGAACCAGAAGCAGAACCATCTTCATCATAATACTCCTCATCGACATCCATGTTTCTGACTTCATCTCTAAACTCCTCGATCTCTCGCGTTATGGCTTCGCGTAATTCTTCGATAGTGGTCAACGACTCGACTTGCTCCCATTTTGAGAATATTTCGGGACAAGCAGGTTCGTCCAGCTCATCGTGGTACGTCGCTAAGTACGGATGGGATAAGGCTTGAGTGACGTCTATACGTTGGGATGGATCGAAAGCCAGGAGATGAGACAAGAGGTCGAGAGCTATTTCGGCATTAGTACACGATCCGCCTGAGCCCGACCAGCAGAGAGACTCACCGTCCGTATCAGCTTCCGGGAAAAGATCGACAAACTCCACTTTCGGCGAATAAGGCAACGTCTTCAGGTATGCCAAGGCTTTCTCACTGCTGACTCGAGCTAGAGTCTCGTCATCCGGCGTGCCCAGAACGCTCAATATCAGATTCAATTGATCCACGTAATCTTTCCCTTTAAACAGCGGTTTGCCTCCTAGCAATTCAGCTAATATACAGCCTATCGACCAGACATCGATAGCTGTCGTATATCGTTTATTCGATAACATGATCTCTGGGGCTCTGTACCATCTCGTCGCGACGTCTGGTAAGAGCAGCCCAGTAAGCTATGAAGAGAGGTATATCAGAGACGAGTCTGAAGACAGACTCACATTCCGTCAATTTCGATTCTGCGTTCTGATCATCTTCTCCTGTGACCGGTTTGAAGCCTCTAGCCAATCCGAAATCGCATATCTTCAATTCACAATCCGAATTAACCAGTAAGTTTCCGGGTTTGAGATCACGATGTATCACGTTGGCAGTATGTATGTACTGAAACGAACGATATTAGCAGGACGACTACTCGTATTACACTTATCGACGGTACTCCCTTTCATTCCACGCAAGAGCTGGTAGAGGAAGTATTGTATATGACTATTGCTGAGGGCTTGACCAGATCGAACGATTTGATGCAGGTCCGCTTCCATTGGCTGCATCATACCGTAGCTGTCAGCGATCAGAGCTATGTCAAAAAAGGAGTCTGGAAATACGTGAGACCCACCTCCATATATAGATATCTGATGATCCAGCACGAAGAATTACCAATCAGCATCTTAAGCTACTTCCACAGACAAACCGAAGTCGGACAGGGTATAGCTTACATTTCATTATACCCTTCCCAGACATTGTCCAAGTCGATCAATCCCGTCAAATTCTCATGTCCGCCAAAATGCCTTAACAAAGTGATCTCCCTCAACGCCCTTCGCGCAAGTATCACCTTATCGAACACCCTCGTTATACATTTAACAGCTACCGGTTCCCCCGAATAACTATCCTGCACATTAATCACCAGTCCATAGGCTCCTTGTCCCAACGGTCTGATCAATCGCCAGCGCGAGGGGAGATGGAAGAGTCGATTCAGCGTATGTATAGTCTGATAATCTCTTTCTTTCAGGTTTTTCTCGCTTAGCGGATGAGATTCTTCCTCTTCTTGCATCTTGGCTAGACCCATTGCTGACGCCGTAGGTATCCCGTCTAAGCCCCGCTTGGCAGCTGCTGCCATCTTGCTTGCCCCAGTCTGCGGGGTCTGATTCACGCTGGTGGCAGGCGCATGTTGATGGCTTATCGGAGTATGTAAAGCGCTGCTCCCGTTCCCTGTCGAAGGATTAGGTAGACCGGATAATAACCCTGAGACGGAGGTTGAGGAGGACGCTGTTAATCCCTGTTTACTCAATGGATGATACTGGGCTGAAGATTGAGCAGCTTCCTTAGCTGAGAATGCCGGACCTAGAGCACCCAAGGCGAAGTTCGCATTGGATCCTGACGTTGTAGGGGTGACCAACGGTTTACTGGATGGTGCACTATCGCTTGTCCGGGTGGTAGTTTCTGTAGTGGGAACGTCCATTCCCTTGGAGTCTTTCAAACTTGAGCCAGAACCAGATGCAGAGGCTGAAGAGATGACACTATCCGAGAAGAGGGGTTCCGAAGGCTGTTTATGAAGTGGGATTGAGCGTTGTTGGATTGAGACGACAGGTGAGGAATGTGCTTGAGACGGGTTGGGACGAGGAGGTTGAGAGCGCGGTATGAGCGGAGCGGTAGGCGGCGTGAGGGGGACTGTAGGCGATGACATGCTGCTTAAGGCTTGTTTGGGTCTGCCCAATAGGATGGGAGGGGATCCAAGAGGTGGTTCGATTCGAAGGACAATTCACTCTAATTGTCCTTTCTCTTTGCGATTGCAGATCCACAGATTTCATTGAAGTTCACAGCCTATCTATCTGAGACATCCCAATTCACGCATAAACGTATACGTATACGTATAAAGACTATCGCTTATCTATTATGTATAGCTCGAGGTGATTGCCTGGCCTGAAGAGAAAGGGTGCAATTTACGTGTAGGAAATGGTGCAAGGGGTGAGAAAGGTGTGGTGCTCCGGAAAGTCTGGAAGGTGATCCAAATGCAAATGCGCTGAGAAAGGATGTCGTTGTCGTTGCCGTTGCCCTTTCGTTGTCGTTGCAATGAAGGGCGTTTGAGGGTCACTGATAAGCGTGAATTATATGCGTGTTGACAAGACGGGGTACTATGCACAATCTGGGATCTTGTAAGGTGTTGGAAGTGCAGTCAAAGGTTGTTTGTTATCAGGAGAGATCAACGATTTCTAGCAATGAAAAAAGATGCCAGCACACAAGGAAACAAGCAACCGCCGGTTTAGGGTAAGTTGTGTAGCACGCTCCTGTCTCACGCCGGTTAATCCGAGTTGAGGGGTTTTGAGGGGCATCAAGTCAATTCAACCGTCGATCACTGCCCAAACCAGGAAACAAAGTCCGAATCTTTCCCGTTCAGGGATGTCCTGATGGGGTTTACGAGAGAGGTCTCACAGAAGAAGATTACTGGTCCCATTTGCTGTGAAGCGCCAAAACCAGGAATAGCGAGTACGATCTGAGCTCACAACACAGTCTAATCAAAACATAGAATCGTATGCATCTCTAGCATCCACAAGGGTATAGACTACATATATACTACGGACAAGAAGGATGTCCCATCGCAATCACGGGAAATTGAACGATACTCATACAACGGTTCTTGAAAGGACAAGCCGTGGGGTATAAGAGAGATTTATAGTCGAATGGTATATTTTGTAAACTTCGTCAAATCCAACAATCTTTCTCGTTTGCGAATCAAGGTCATTTTCGCATTCCACCGATCAAAAGCCTTGCACTCAATAACAACTGATGCGCCATTGTCTCCTCCTGCATTCGGCGTGAAGCTCTTAGAACTCATGATCCCAGTTAGGATCGCCTCCAGCTCTTCCACTTGTCTTCGCTGCAGAGTTGGCATTGCCATTGGCTCTACCGTTCGACCTGCTGTTGTTCAGACTACTTGAAGAACCATTACTTTGGGCCCAGGCATTATCGTATTCGGAGTTGTTGGCCCAATCATGCTGATGGTCCTTCTTGCCTGCCTTCTTGCTCTTGGATCCTTTCTTTCTGCCGTAGTCCTCGCCCCACTTCGGCACATCGGAGTCCGTCGCTGCTGCTGGAGGGTATCCGGAAGAGGCGTTCGAGGATCTCCTTGCCGCTCGCTGAGTGACGATAGGGTCAACCGACGATCACATGACAAATGCTGGATTTGTTCGGACTCACCTCCCATCTGTCTCCTGATGATCCGGTCTTACCGCGCTTGTACGATCTGCCATCTCCCACTGTACCTTCGAAGTTGGCGGGATAATGCCAGTTTCGTTGGTTCGGGGCTTGGTCTGATTTGATCATAGATCACATAGACATCAACGGTAAGCTCTGGTCACGGCTAAACAGGGAGTGACAGAGTCGGGACGGAAAGGGATAAGCGAGAGGCCAGGAGAGGCGAGCGAAGGCGCAAAGAGGCGAGAGAGGTGAACAAACGGCGGAGGCGGGAGGCAAAGGGAAGGGAAGGGGAGCAGAGGCTACGAGACAGGATGTTTGAGGGAGAGCGACAAAGAGGAGGGTGACAGGCGGGACGAGAGGCAGAGGGAAGAAGGGGAAGGTAGAGGGACGGTAAGGGAAAGATTGGAGGGGACTGGAGGGAAGGGAATGAAAACCAGCGAGACAGACGAAGAAGCGAAGGCGGAGAGATCGGGCTCATTGACTCACCTTCATTGTAATACTCCTCATCATCTCCAGTCCATAGTCCCTCATTTCGTCTTCGTTCAACTTCCTCAGGATTAGCGGTGGTCGGATCATAGTTCGTCCCCTCTTCCCCTTCTTCCAGTTCTTGGTCACGCAAAGTCGAATGAGCATTCCTCTCGTCGTATCGCTTCGACCATTGACTTTTCTTCAATCGTCTTTCCCGATCGGTATTGTCGACCAGACCGTACTACAAGTACATGCACTCTCAGCACCCAATGTTTCTGAGATGGGACCAGGTGTTCCTTGAAGTGCACTCGCTAGAACGATCAATCAGATGACTCACTTTGATAGCCCATTTTGGTGTACGTGCTCGATTCTGGTTATTTCTGATATTCTGGATATAGAAACTGAACACCAATGATGAGCTGTTGTTCGTTTGATCACGAAACGAAGCATGTGTTCACTCACTTGTGGAAATGACATGGGAAATCTGTGAACGTAGTCCATGTTCGTCAGAAGGAGCTGTCACAACGCAACGAAGAGAGAGTCACTCACATCCACAGATACAGAGGAAGACATTGATGAAGAAATCCGTTCCTATACCAAAACGTACAGCGACAGCTGCATTGCCCACAGGATAGCATCAGCATTGTCTTAATGCTCTCATTTCTCTCCTCTAGGGACCCGAAGACCACTGCGAGTATATTTCCTGTCTCGTTTGATCCTCTTGCACAGCTTTTACCAAGTTCTTCTCTCAAAGAACGACGCGTGCGTCTCCTTCGTGCTTATTTTAGACCAAGAATCTTCCGCGATCGATGAAACGGAGCAACACTCACCGATAGGAGGAAGTAAGAGACCCAACAAGAATAGCAAGAATTGAAATCCATGATGTCGCTTGGGTGCTAATGAGACCTTCTTCGGTAGATGATGATTCAAGGACATGACGGGATTCGCCTATCCTCCTCTAATCGTGTATCCTCAAGGAATGCGTTGAGACCAGATGAGCGGCAGAGGCCGGAGATGTGCAATGGATTGAAGGATTCGACGAGAGTAGTATAGCGAGACTTGAGTATAAGAACTGTTGGTAACGTTGATACTGATGTTGATGTTGACGTTGATGATTGGTTATGATGTTCCGGCCCGGCGATTAAAGATATTCCAAAACAAAGGTAGAGGCGAAGGTGGCTGTTTCACCTTTGTCCACGTCCGAAGGATGCCGGGTTCGATATGTGAGTTACACAGTGGAGACCTGAACTAGGATGATGTATGCACAGCTAGAAGAGAACGGCAGAATTAGTTCTCTCTTTGACTTGTCAATGGAATATTGGGTGAGCCGGCGCTCAGCATGCTCAGCATTCATTTCGTGCGGCTTATGATGCCCCTCGGTGCTCGGGCGCCAGATGACACACAATGAGCGTTATCACCATCCAACTCCGCCACCCATCTTGGTGAAAAGTCCACATCATGTCAAGTTAGACACAAACCCACGCGTCAGAAAGCAGTGCGGGAACAAGGCCAAGTGGAGGTCGACCACCTGAAAATCCAATAATATCAGATCAGATCCCCTCATACCATGCTATACACCAGCAGGGACTAGTAAGCGTATGTATGCATGTGTGAATCTCTTGATTGACGCTTTTCGCTTCCCTCTTTTTCAGCATCAAAAAGTCAACAGAGCGGTAACCGATACACGTACTCCAGATCACAAGATTATGCCTCCGAGATAGATTGGATTCTGCCTATGTACTGTACTCTCGTAAACTTGCCCATGAGGATCAATGATCCAGATGAAGTCACTCACCCTCGTACCAGATCCACAGCTCGCAGGAAGGTTTTTTTCTCATCGCTTACTTCTGATTCGAAATGCAGATCACTCAAGCACCGGATTTTGGTCTCCATCATCCATCACCCATTACCTCGCTTCGCACAGACCTAAAAATTCTGTGGGTCCAAGTCTGTTTTGTACCTTTCATTGAATCGATGTGTGTGTCTCAACGTCATCGTGCTTTTATCCCCGAACGAGCGTCACTTTTATCATACGCTGATGCGCCTGAGTGAGCACAAGAAAGTAGGATCGGAAGCCAAGACTATCGGTGTTAGATCCTTTCACCCACTTCGACCCCAATAACAAACCAAACAGGACAAGGAGGTCAAAGCGACTTCTCATCTTTCTTTTTCGTCTCGTCTCGTTTCTGTTCTTTTGAAAATGCCTCATCCTGATCCTTTCGAAAGACAAGATTCTTATGAGCTCGAACCTTTAGCATATCCAAATACTGAAAAGCCCACGACCACTTCGACACAGGGAAGTTATCGAAAGTTGAGAGATAGGTTAACAATGGACAATAATCAGCTCAAGAAAAGCCGTCATGCGTTGCCTACCAGGCTGGAGAAGGTCTATATGGCCACTGGTGAGTCCCGGGTACCTTTCCATGTATCAATGGGTGTTGGTTGTCATGACGATATATGAAAATCGTATCAAATCATCATACACGTTTTGTCCATTGCGGTTAGGTAAAGCGTGCTGATTGACGATATCTGTATAGCCGCCTTCGAAGCTGTAGTCATTGCGGTAATAGCATTTGCGGTGTTCGGTCTAGTACAAGTCAGTCCACTATATTTCTCTCACCTTCATCTTGCCTTCGCGAGCGTCTCAGGTGGAGCTGACGAATCACACCCTGATTTAGGCCAATATACATTCTCAAAATGCTAAAGTACGAACGGGTAAGCCCATCTCCACACAGCCTTGATATAAAGCACAACTAAGCAAATTGTGAGGTAGTCCCGGTGTACCTGGCAGTCTTCATCATGGCGCAGTATGTCTGATTCCTGCATCCCAACCATCGGTAATCGTTGATTGAATAACGCCCCGCCTTCTACCATAGGATATTCTCGGTTCTCTACATTTTCGACGCATTGAGAGCCAGAAATATCGTACAAGTAAGCGCCTTGAACCGAGTCACGCGAGCCGCTGAGAAGAATGTGAATACTACTAAATGTACCTTCTCTTTGATAGCTCATCATGCACCTTTTCTTCAATCTGTGCATGCTCATCTACTCCATCCTCCAAATCCCTCAGACGAAAGACGCTTTGAGCGACGAAAATGGAATACCTGGAGCGTGCGGTAATTTCGAGGTGAGCCTTCCGCTTCCTTCCAGCGTCCGGAACATCCTCGATCTAAGCTTGATGCGTAAGCTGACACTTTTGGATAGAATTGTACAGGTCCCGACTCGCTCTTTAACCTTTTGCAGAAGTTGATGATCGTCCCACCGATCATCTTTGGGATCTGCACTATCGCTTTTTGCGTGATGATCAAATATGTGCATGCGCAATTTGGATGGGCTGTTTTTCACTTGGTCGGCGCCTCACCGGAACTACGAAGTAGGTATTTTGTCTTTTCGAACATGTTGAGCACGGCCGATCTTATGCTGACGGCTGTGTGATTGGCCTCGTTCTCATAGAGGCGCATACTAGGTATCAGACCATGATCAGTCTACTGAAGATGCTTCTTTTCTTCGGCCTCGCTTTTTGCACGGCTGTGAGTTGTTCCCTTAGCGAGTGATTCGAAATGTCGCTGATGCCAATGATTCGATGCCCCACAGATGCTTATCCTCGCCTCGGCTTGGAGCGCTAAAAAGGCTGAATTGTGCGTCTTCCGTCTCCCTACGGATGGATATCTAGTTAAGACGCTGCCCGTGGACTTCTTTTGACGCAGCATCGTGACAATTATCGCTTTCCCAGTCGTCATCATTTTCATGCTAGGGTGCGGATGGGCGCTGAGAAAGGAAAACAAACCGTATGTTTGGACCTCTGCATCTGTCACATTGATGTCGAGCTAAATGGTGTTTGATCTCTCACGCAGAATCATGTATGCGTGCTTGGTATTGGAGGTGACTGGTATCGCGTACTTCATGTGGGTATATCATTCGCTCGCCATCATCGGATCCTTGAGCTGACTTATTTTGCACGTTTTCAGCTATAAACTCGCGACCCTTTGGTTACCCCGTACCGAAGGCTTGTACAGTAACACCAAAATTACAATGGCTATTTTCTGTGAGCATCCACGATCGATCCTCCTTCCATCTTGGATTAACACCCTCCACCATGAGCGCCTCACAAAGGCTGAATGTTTGGCAATTTTCTATAGCGATCTTCTCGATCATCATCCTCTTAGCGACTTTCTTACTATCGTTACTCTGTATCGGTGATTTCGGTAAAGGCCTCATTGACGCTCATCGAAATCCTGAGAATCGAACCAGTTTATGGAGCTTGCCCGCCAACGCAAGGTTCGAAAAGAAGATGGAAGACGCGGAAAGGTACGGGCAAGCAGAAGGAGGTCATACTCCGATGGGCGAGACGGAAGGCAGGCATGAGAGGCTTGTTATTGATTAGACGATTCAACGTCTATCAATCGGACATAGTGATGTTTGAGCAAAAGGTAATGCGGTCTTTGAGGTTGATGGTCCCAAGGCAGGACAGGAAGATAGATGGGCGGTCTTTCGAATCTACCACTATAACAGTTTTGTTTTCCGTAGTGCATAGCTCTCATATTATTGTACAAGAGTTGCTTCAGATTATAATCATGTAAAGCTAAGCGGATCCGGTACAAATGCTTCGTGAATTTGGGCTATGGCTACATCTTCCACGCTTCACACAGTTCTCTTCCTTGCCTCTTTTAGCGATACACCTGTGTGATCATGATACGAGATTGCAGACTATGCCTGATCCTACTGAGTCCGTAAAGGAGGCTTCATTACACCCTGCAATAGATAATCCACTGATCAGTACACCACCCTGCAGAATCGTAGCATTACCCGTGAATTGCTTGGAGCAAGATAGAAGGGCGACTCACCATCGACTTGTGGTGGGTATACAGTATAGTATAGTATAGGAAAGTTACTGTAGTTGGCGTATATAACATTGTGCCTCTATATCTTATATATCCAAATACCTTGACTCATGTTTGTCGAGCGCGAGTACGAGCGTGTCCATCCTCAGTTCCAAATCCAAATTCAAGCCCACTTAAATCTGCTCTGCGTATTAGATCCCAATCACCTTCGACTTTACGAACCTTCCTTAGCCTTCTCTTCCCCGTGATAACAGGGGTAGCGGGGGCAGTTGTGCTTCCCTCATCCAGACCTGCACCTGTGTCTGTATTTGTATTTCTATCTCGGTCTTCGTTGATATTAGAATCAGTCGAGTCTTCAGGCGAAAATGATGATAGTAGGCTTCTTAAACCTTCCGAGTCCTCTTCTTGCGCATGTGCTCTAGGAAAGGTAGTTGTGCGTAAGGATATACCTCGCCGCAAGGGATGATGCTGACGGCTTGGGGATCTAGTAGGACTGGATGAGTCGGAGGAGTCTGAAGCGAGGGGAAAATGTGAACCTAATGGATAAGGGTGAGAGATCTCTGGGTGTTGACGACGACGAGGTTGATGTTTCTTTGGGCGATTTGGTCTGAGAATGGAGATGACTATTCCCATCCGCCTTGATCAGGCGATTCAGTCTTGTCGTTCTTCAGTCGGGAGCTGGTCGGCGGTAGTGACGAACCTGATGGTTTTTGAGTTGGAGATAACGCTGCCGCCGGATTGGAAACGCTATTCCGTAATGTCATATACTGTACTATATACCTTATGAGATAGACAGAGCACAGGACGTCTGGGTGAGCACTACTTGCGCTTGCTTGCGTACGATTGATTGTGATTGTGGATCGAGGTTTCGAGGTTCCGAGGTCGCAAGATGTGGTTCAGTCCATTCAACTCACAAATCACCACGCAACATCGGCCCTGAACGAAGTGAAATGAATCATTGAATGGTCAAAGCGACTCATAAAGGAGTAAGAAAGGACTTTTGCTCGTGGTACTAGTACAGCACATAAAACCCTGATTCAAGGCATCCCGTTCGACCCAGAGCGGGGATAACGACACTCACGTCGGGAGTCAGCGCCAGATAAGTCGTGTACAATGTACTGTACATGTACAGGGTATAGTGCTTCTTTGGGCGTTGTTGCCTCGCCCTAAGTCTGCTTGATAGACGCATTAAAACGAATGGTGCACAAGGTTATCTCGCGATCACCCAGTAAACCCTGAACCCGATCACAGTAAGGTACTCGTATGATATCATGACGAGGTGAAATGCTTCGGCGATGATTCGTTTCCGTAGCATGATACGGTGCGAATGTCTCGAGTGAATAACAGATCTTGAAGGCATGCCGGCAAGCCGGCAGGGTATGCGTCCGAAGTGAACAACAGTGCGATCGAAATGGACGAGTATACACATCCCAGGATAACTTGTATAACGTCCTTTGTGGTCTGGGCGAAGGCTCGAGTGTCAATGTATGATTGTGTGATGACCATGATTCTGCTGCGTTGTAGTTGTGCAAGGATGACGTCGATTGGGAGATACGTTGACTTCTCTCCCTAACTATATAAAGCATAATATACGGGAAAGTGGAACAACCCTTGTCTGGATCTACCATTCTCACTATCTCGACAAAAGGCTACTCATACATCCAGCCCTGGGCAAATCGGATTGAACGATATGAGAAATCCACTCTTTCCCCTGCTGTCCGCTTTACTCCTCTCTCCGCTCGCTCTAGCTGTACCCAGTGTTCTAGTCTACACATACGCTGCAGGCCACGCACATGACTCTATCCCCACTGCCATTGATGTGTTGAATCACACGGAGATAGAAGCGCAGTACGGTGTCAACTTCACTTTTATCCAGTAAGTTCGTCCGCCGACCAACTTCCTCAGTTTCAGATCGTCAGCAAAGGATAAGGCAAGGACCATCTTCGCCGCACGAATTGGCTGATATATGACACTGATAGAGATCAGTTGGGCTTCAATCAAGCGGACCTATCGACTTTTGATGGAGTATTTTTCATTTCCACCACTGGTGAAGGTGTGTCTCACGATAGGTTCACAGTCTTAGCTTCGTACTATCTTAGGGTACCATTTTCCACTGACACTGACACTGACACACGATGACACTCTCACTCAGCCCTTGACCAGGCCGGCCAAGCCGCTGTGAAGACTTTCTTCCAATCTGGCGGAGTGTATACGGGAGTTCATGCCGCGGCGGACTGTTTGTATAATGACACTACCTACGGACAAGCTGTTGGAGGTGAGCCAATCTAAACGGTCCGCACAATTGGTCATATCACTCTGCTTTGCGTTCGGTGGACGACTGAGATCGATTAACTATGGCTGACGTAGCTCGGAAACCCTTTAGCTTGGTTCGATTATCGAGACAGTCTTCAGAACGCGGTGAGTCGGACTTCACAACACAGAAAGACTGGTCATTGTTGCATCCCATATTGATGCCTTTTCATCTGAAACTGCTCGATCAGACTTTCACCAGACTGAATAATACTCATCCGGCCACGCAGCATCTCCCAGACCGCTGGACGTTCGTGAGTCGAGCTACCGACCACGAGCGCTTCTCGTCTCATCTCGTGATACACAGCCTCAATACACAGGGATTAAGAGTCTCGAGCTTACTGTGTCTTTCCGATATACATAGATGGAAGAAGTATATCATCTTCGAAATGACCCAAGAGACAACGGAGCGACCATCTTGTTAAGCGTGGATCAAACAAGCTTTATCAGTGAGTCTCTCTCAGATATCTCTCCAACATTGCCATGTTCCGCAGTAAGCTGAACAAGCAACGAATGAACCTGACCATTGGTATTGGGACAGATGATGGAAATACCACAGGCGATTATCCCGCCATCCCTGCTCCGCAACCTATAGCATGGTACATCGACTCGCCCTTACCCGCTCAGCCATTGCTTGAAGGTGCACCTAAAGCAGGTAGATCGTTCTATACTTCACTTGGCCATTCTAACGAAAGTGAGTGTCATAGAAGGATTCGGCATCTTGGTATACACCGTCTGTCCCGCTTCTGGCCGATGGTTTTGATTGATGCGATATTCCACATTTAGCATGGCATGATGAACTTTTCATTCGACATGTCATGTCCGGCTTGAAATGGGCGCTGGATGGGGCGTCGACCAGAGCTTACGGAGTGGGGATTGTCGGTAATGGTAACGGAGATGCTTCTACAACTGTGGGGGTCACGTCGTCTCCCCCAAATCACCAGCCAGGTGTGACAAGCTACACGATCACCTCAAGTGCGTCCGCCGCCACTTCGACCTCGAACACGAACACAATACAGATCGCAGCTGCTGCGTCGGCGCAGAGCACCTCGATGGGTAATGCTGTTATCATGTCTAAGTGTAAAGTCCAGCTTACGGGTGTAGCCGTTGATCGCGTTGATCACGATGTCGATGGTAGGATAAGAGTTCAAATATAATTAGGGATTATTTGGAAAATGAGGTTCGTGGATCGGAGAATCTGTGGAGATGGAGGAACGCTTGTAGAATTTAAGTCGAAGAGGGTGGATAGGTTGCTAAAGCAACCATATAATCAGAGTTCCTGCTTCGATAAGATGCGTTTCCCAGATTCCAAGCTGCATGTGCATTTGCAGCCAGCAGCGAGATCAAAAGCAGTCGCGCATCCAAACTGATATGTCGTCATGTCCACGTGCACCGGTCTGTTTTCGGCGCATTGCCAAGCAAAACCGACATCGAAAACCCAAAAACAAAGAAACCGTTGAACAGAATATCGACATTGTAGGCTTGCGGAAAACGTATAGTCAGTACACTCTGTGCAAGTCCGACCGAAGCATTCCCTCACCATGCTGAGATCGACTCTTGTCATTGGGGTGATTTTGAGTTTGACTCAACTGAAGATGGCGCAGTCTCAATCAGCTCCTAAAGTTCTGGTGTACACGGCAACAGCGGGATATAGACATGATTCTATACCCACTGCGATCCAGGTGTTAGGTGATAATGCGCAGAAATATGGTGTGGAGTTTACCTTCTCAGAGTGAGCATTCTCCACTATGAGTTATTTGTGTGCTATGATGTAGGACAAGGTGACGTAGGGTGATACTGACAAGCGATTTCTTTTCGGATTGTTCTGGGATCAGGGATAAGAGCCTGTTCACGAATGAGAGTCTGTCGGGATTTGATGGAGTGATGTTCGTCTCTAATTCGGACGAAGGTGAGTCGTTGCTTCCTTTTCATGCTCCATACTGTTTGCATACTCGCTGACTGCTGCTTATGATCTGTATGCGACCCATCAGTACTGGACGACTCGGGACAAGCTGCCTTGCAACAATTCTTCCAATCCGGAGGGGTATATACGGGTGTACATGCTGCTTCGGCATGCTTGTTCAACGATGAGAATTATCAACAAGCTGTAGGAGGTGAGCCTGAGTTTCAGTCCTCTAATGCAGTTGTTCTTCACTATATATGGTGGAAAAGCTGATTCGACGGCTCTCGCTCAGCCCTGTTTGATTACCATCCACCTATACAAGATGCCGTGCGTCATTTCTAGTCAGATCTCTTCCGAGAGAGTGAAGCTAAATGGAGGTTGATCGACACGGCAGACTTTCACTCGTGTTAATAGCACTCATCCCGCTACGGCCAACGTCCCTGACAGATGGTCATTTGTGAGTCTCGTGATCTGCGCCCACACAATACCAGTTGTAGCATCCGACAGCTAATGATAAGAATTACATACTGTTTGTTGTAGCAAGAAGAGGTTTACTACTTCCGGTCGAATCCGAGAGACAACGGCGCTGTCTTACTTCTCTCTGTGGATGAGACGAGCTACGTTAGTAAGTATTGTTCCGGGACTGCCATCCTGAGCCCGCTCGCCGGAACAGAGAGAGGATCGGATGTACTGATCAATTGTTGGACAGATAATGGAACTTCGACCGGAAATTACCCATCGATGGGCGATCCTCATCCGATAGCGTGGTATATCGATGCACCCTTATCGGCTCAACCTCTCGCTCAAGGCGCTCAGAAAGCAGGCAGGTCGTTCTATACCTCTTTAGGACATCTCAACTCGAGTGAGTACACAGCTTTTTGTTGATGTACCACCCAAGCATCCGGGATAAGCTGATGACGAGGAATGTCCATAGCATGGCAAGATGAGACATTTATAGATCACGTCATGGCAGGATTGAAATGGGCGTTGGACGGAGCCTCTACGAAAGCTTATGGAGCTGGGCTGGTCGGTAATGGAAGCGGGAATGGGACATCAGCTTCATCTTCATCGGCCGCAGCATCGGGTCCAGCCGGTGCGACTTCCTCAGGCTCGGGGATGAATGGGGCAAGTGCGACTTCGAGCTCTACTACGTCGGCTACTTCTGGTTCCGCGTCAGGAGGATCTTCCGCCGGTCAGAGGACTGCACATATGTCCACGAGAGCTGCCGGGATTGGCGCTGGCCTAGTAGGCGGATTGATTTTGGGAGCGACGATGATTGTATAAGCTTCAGGATGGAGGCGGGAGTCTATATCGAAATCTGTTGTTGTAGGTGTAGGGATGCATGCTTGATGTGATCTTTCGTGATCCGGCCTTGAATTCGGAGCATGCTCATGTGTCAAAGCATGCACCAAGCTGAAGTAGTTCATTTCGGGAAGCTGAAAGAAGGGATTTGACGTCACAGCAAAGCTGGACGCGCTTGGCTTGGGTTTTACGGACACGGACCGACGATCATCCTCAACTTACTTTGTTCTCAGATCCTCATTTAAACCTGCACTGAACCCCATGTTCATAGCTTAGCCCTTCCATCGAACCAGATCAAGCGTACATGTTCAATATCATTGACAGTGCCGAGAGTCCACGATGAGCTCCTTGCCGCTCAACGACGAAGATAGTGGAGATATCTCCCTATCGTCCTCTCATTTCCGTACCACTTCAGCTCGACCATCTTCCAGACCTTCTTCGTCCGGATCTGTCAGCTCTACGACATCCCACACGTCCGAGACTCCCAGCACTAGGCCTAGATCTCATTCGAGGGAGAGAGACGTCTCGGTCCCTGCACCTGCTCCTCAAAGACTCTTCGGTAAATCCCTATTTAGCAGATCACCTCAACCGCCTTCGCTTCCTGAAGAGGGTCCCAGCGTCCGGCCATCAAGTGCGAGTAGCTCAAGCGTCCGAACAGTCAGTCTCAATGATGAGCCCATCTTAGAGTCTCCTCAAGCTGGACCTAGCACAATTACAAGTTCGAGTTCGACTTCAAGCGGTAATTCAAGACCATCAACGACAAGAAGACAATCATCCGGATTAGGTAGATCGCGTTCGCTCAATGTCAAGCTCCCTTCCCTCGATACGCAGGTCAATCGAAGTGCATCGCCGATGTCGGCTACCTCACGGAATATGACCACGCCGACGAACAAGCTGGGATGGAGTAGAAGACCTGGGGAACCGAGACCCCCGCCTCTGGTCAGCGAGAGTGTATCCAAGCGGATGTCAAGGTGGGTCAAGGAGGTCGTCGTTTGCAATTTCGATCTGGAGCGTGGACCGGTCGTAGAGCGCAGAGCGGGTGATAGACGTTGGGGTCCCGGTGAGAAGGAGAACGTGTAAGTTCACCTTTGCTTGTTTGCTTGTCTATATACACCTTTTCCCCAACGCCAATGACTGATGTGTCACCTGTTAATCTGTTTATCCAAATAGCGCTTTCTCTTCTTTTCCAGATACATCCCTCTTCGCTGAGGGCTCAATCCTCTTCTCATTCAAAATACGGCATATCCCACCGGATCCTTTATCATTACATCATCCCGAACCGCCGTCGCCCATGCCAGACCGCGTGGTGAAGACGGTAGAAGAGGAGATGTCAGATCTGAAAGTGGGAGATCCACCTGGGGAAGCGGGTGTCTTACCTGGAGGCAGTGGGAATGGGATTGATACACCTGGATTATCAGAGTCTTCGGGAGGTGGACCGAAAATGAAGGCAGGAGATAAAGCTGAAGAATACAGAAGATGGGATGAGAGAGGGAGAGAATGGTTATATGGTTTCGTCTGGTTCGAACAGAGACGAGATAAGGGTATCACAAGAGGATATATGCAAGTGAGTGCTCTCTTTCTAGTGATGCTTGCTGTCTGACTATCTCTGTGAAGAAATCCGCTGATCCATCGAGGCGACTCACCCAGAAATCTCTTGTCATCCTCACGCATCTCCCGTTTCCCACCCTGTTCTCGGCGGTTTTGCAGAAGGTCGCTCCTACCTTTTTCGAATTTGGTTATTCTGCTCTTGAAGCAGCTTGTCATTCTATTGCATCATGGTAAGTCGTTTCACAATAATGTGTGCTTTGATTGGCTTACGCGCTCGATCTAGGCCTGATCCTACGCCAGATTCGATCCTCGAATTGCCCATGTTGACAGATCTGATAAATGTCAAATTGCCTGATACTACCGAATCTCCCCAGATTGGGAAAGCGTTCGGCATCTCGACACCGTCTCTGCAACAGCCTGTACGCCGTCTTCTATTCAGACCGAAATATCCAGCTGATGACCTGTAATTCTAATTTATGATGATAGATCCTCGCTGCCCTACCCACGTCGACGCCTTTGCGAGCATTCGCATCTTTCCTACCTTCCCTGTGGTCTCTGTGGGAATGTCTGATACTAGCTGAGCCGGTGTTGATCATTGCTCCTGACCCCAAGACATGCTCAGAAATAGTCTGGTGGCTGAGGGACCTCCTCAGACCGGTGAGCTGACTTGTTCTCGCTTCTCCTGGGCGGCCTGCAGCTGACGTTATTCCAACAGATTCCGCCTGCAGGAGACTTCCGGCCATATCTTCACATCCACGATCACGATTTCTCTCTTCTTGTGAACTCGAATAAGCCACAAGCTGGAGTCATCGTTGGCGTCACGAACCCTTTCTTTCGAAATGCAGCGAGCCACTGGCCAAACGTCATCTCAATCCCCTCCCAACGGACACGGCGGGTAGTCCAGAATGGAACGAGTCCAGCTGTGGCAAGCGCTAGTCCAAGTATGAAGGATCAGCCTGAAGGTTTCCTGAGCAGGCGGCACCGAGGTATACAGAAGGACAGGGTGTTGCTCAAACGCTTGGAAGGGCTGGTTGCTGAGGGGAAACTTGATGGTGAGTCAAGGCGCAATAGGTTATCTGACTTAGCCTTGTGAACTCAGTTGATTATGTGCCTTAGATCCCGAAGGCAACGAAGCCTTGAGGACGTATTTCCAACAATTGACCGAACGCTTCCTCGTACCCCTGAACCGATACTTCCAGACCTTGGTGCCCACACTCTCCTCGACCCCAAGTGGAAGCGCAACTTCGGTGTCTCCCATCCCATCGCCATCTGGATCCTCGTCGTCGATCTCAAGCGCTGCTCATACGGCTGGTGCAATTCGACCGTTCTCTTTACCAAATTTCCTGACTCATCTGCGTAATCATGGACCAAATCCTCTTCTGTTCAAAACTAAAGGATTAAGCACGAAAAGTCGAGTTGAGAGCGACTTCTACGCGTCTTTCTGCATGTCATCGACATTCGCTAGATGGCTAGAAGTCCGAGTGAACAGTCTAGGACTAGTGCTCAATTCGAATAATCACAATTACGGCGGTAACCTGACTGTACCTGGACCTATACCTGGACGAGGTCTTACTCCTGGAACCCCTCAAAGAAAGGTTGGAGATGCCAATGAGGGAAGACCTGGAATGCCAAGATCCGTCTCTGCTTCCGTCGGCTTGGGTATCTTAGGAGGCCCATCTTCTGAAGGTAGACATTCGCCTGTTCCGCTGAATCGAGATAGCGAAGGTGAAGAAGAGGAAGAGCTTAGTAGCGAGTTTGACCGTTCGTCCACTGGCGCCAGCGCCAGGGACAGTATGGAAAGCGGGGGCCATAATAACTGGAATGCGATTCAAGGACGACCGCAGAGAGAAAGAGAAGGTAGTGGTCAGACGATCGTCCCGGATAGACAGTACGATCATTCGGTATTTGATGACAAAAGGAAGGAATCGACGGGAGGTGGAGGAGGGTGGTTTGATACAGGACGAAGAGTCAGTGAAGGGATGGTCCAATATAGAGGGTCTGTAAGTAAATAAGCCCAACCCAGGAAGTCAATTTGTATATATGTATATATGTATCATTGTATCGTCATCTGTATACTACGTGCATCGTGTGTATATAGCTCATTTGTCCATGCATAATTCGGGCGGATATCGATGTCGTCTTATGATGACTCTGTAGCAAAGGAGCTGGGGAATCAGCGGAGTAAGAGGGAATCTCCGAAAGATCTTTCGAAAAATGCTTCCGTCCGTCGTCCTTCAAGGATACGCTCGTTCGTACTTTTCGAGCATTCAAGGTGAATTTACGAGGCCGAAGATCCAATTTGGTCATCAGTAACTTCAGTTTATATATTTGGTCTTCAGTAACTTCAGTTTATATACTTTGAAGAATAGTGAAGCATCGAAACGCAAGGAGATCAGGAGATCAGGTAATCATGTTCGGAGCGTTCAGGCAGAGTTCGATATCGTTTGGCGGGTTATTATGGTACGTCCCCATCGTCCAATTGCCTTCTTTTCATCCTTTTGTAAAATACATCGTCTTCGTCTTCGTCTACGTCTACATGAGCTCTCCAGATCAGAGTCATCGCTTATCACGAATTCAATCTTTGTGATGGCTTTGGCTTTGGCTCTGATCATGCCCATGATGAGAGGGACGAACGATCGAGGTTAGATAGGCTGATGAATCAACCGTTCTGATGATACAGGAAATCACCATGGCGATTATCGCCTACTCGAAAAGCCAACCAACGGAAAAGGTTAAAGCAAGTAGATAGTGTGATAGCGGCAGTAGCTGAGTCTGGGATAATAACGAGGAGTCTGGAGAAGGCTTTGGCATTACCTATGGAAAGTGAGATGGCTGCTAAGAGTGAGTTGGAGTTGGAGTACCACCGTCGAAAATCATCTCAGCTCCTGCCGAGTGCGCAATGATCAAGTAGCAGAGTGGTGTGCTGATCATGGATGAATACTGTTGCTTGTGCCTTCGTGTGTAATGCGACAACAGATAAATATACGACCTTCTCGAAACATCATCGCGGATATAGGAAATCGCAGCACAAAGTACCTAAGTGGACGAGAGTGAGTCAACAAGGCAGTTAATTCTTGAACACATCATTCTATTCTCCCCTTCGTCAAATCCGCTGTCAATCACGCCATGATCTGCCAGACACCTAATTGCTGACTTTCTTCTTCTCTTTGCTCAGTTGACACTGCGCGAAAACCCGAAAGGTTTCTAGCTTTCGAATCCCACTTGCTCTGTCTTTCACATATATAACACGTGTGCCATATCATTCATCCGACCCGCATGTATATTACATTATCACATCTTCGGCCCAAGCAGGGCAAGTTATTATTCATGATAGCTGAACAGCATCAATTGCAGACTGGTGTTGATCATTTCCGGACGGGCCTAAGAGATAAGCTAATCTACAAGTTAACGGATAAATACAAAAGAAACCCTCAAACCGTTTACGATATTCCGAAATTAACAGAAGTGATGGACAACCCTTACCTCGGTCGTAAGATCGATTGCTTCAGCTACAGCCTATCTCATCCCTGCCCACGGAAACATCCCGCCGACCCCTCCGCCGCTATACCAACTATTCCCGAAATTATACGGCATCGGTGTCCCAACTTGTGGGATATTCGGCGCCGGACTGAACGCTCGACTGTTATTCCACTGTTGTTGGTTGTGCGGGTGCGGGAACATCATGCCTGGCTGACTGTACGGAGATGGCGACATCGTAGATGAAGGATGCGGAAGCGGAGGTGCAATATCATTATAGGAAGGCAGGCCGTAAGTATTGTAAAGATCGTTGGTCGGGTAGACAGTCTGAGTACCGTTGGGATACATGCCAGTGGGGCTCATACCCATGGCCGAGCTGGGCTGGGCATAAGACGGATACTGCGCAGGCGAAGGTGAAGGTAAACTCTGATCGTAACCCGGATTGGGCGGGAGTGAGAAAGAAGATCTCGAGTTAGATCGTCTTGCTCGACTACCCTCCGTGTGGACTGATACTTCGGGTCCTCGGGAATGGGTATGAGATGCGCTTCGATTTCTTCGATGTTCTCGATCGGAGTCCTGAGGCGGGGCAGCTAGCGACTCGCCGGCTCTTGGGCGCTATCATAACAAAGGAGTGTCATGTCAGCTGGATATCCTGACAAGCCATTGGAGCGCCCAGGATAGAACGATCGCGCGCACCTCATCGACGGACCTCACTACCCAAGCAGTCAAGCATTGCATCAAGCTCGGGTCTTTGGCTTGCCGATGTATCACCGGACTGACAGTACATCGAGTATAATTGGAATTCTAACAACATATCTCATGGTCAGCTGGAAAGCTTTGTAAGGAATGTCGAACCTTGCTCACAAATTGTCCGAAGACCCAGTACTTCAGGTTAGTGATAGCGAAGAAATAACACTGATTCTGAACACAGTCGTCATAGACCTATGTTCATGGCCGTTTGTCAGCTTGTGATCCACCAAGCATTGCAGCAGGACTTCATAGCTTACCTGGGCTTGCAGTAAGTTAGCCTGGCCAACATCTCCCACACAGGTCTCTCCGTAGAATCCCCACCAGCCTTCCCCGTTCTTTCCTCGAGCAAATTCCTTAATGACCCCCGAATCAACCACAGAAGGAGGCCTGATCTCAAGGATCATAGCTCGGTCAGTATCGTTGCTCCTGTTGACCAGTACCATCGTCCCAAAGCCGTCCCACAGATAATGCGATTTAGAGCTGGCATGTTGTTGACGATATGAAGGCGATTCATGAGATGAGGTCGCGTGCGGCGGCTGTGGGGAAGGAATAAGATGGAATGTGAAGGTCGTAGCGGAGTATCTAAGCATATGCAGTGTTGATACGGCTGTTTGGAGAATCTATGAGACCTGTTCAGTCAGTCTCTGGGAGAGTGCGACGAAGTTCGACGTCAATCGACCGGACTGCACACTTACAGTGCTCGTCACCCAGCTCAGTAAGCCTAAGTCTTCGGCTTGATGGGTCTCGTGTTCAAAGAACTCTAATGTGTCGTAGCCTTCCGCAGGCAGCGCAAAGATCCTAATGGGCGCTCAACAGTCAGCCGACACACCTTCGTCCTGAAGACTTGGCACGACTCACTGTGTTCCCCATCGATTGGCCATATCGATAGGATGTCTAGGTACATTCTCATCTTGCCCTGCCACGCAACATCAGACGAACGGACTGTCACTACCTTCAAGTGTCAATGGTACCAGAGAAAGTTTGTAAACTTACAGTCAAGTATGCTCCTCTCAAAGCCTCGTTGAGCTTCCCAGCTGCTCAATGACCTGCCATGTACTCTGGCATCCTCCGCGAGTCTGAGTCTCCGGTGCCATTCCCAGCTCAACTCATCGAGGCCTAATGACCGCTTACCTCCCCATAGGCCCATACCTCTCTTCGCGGAAGTGGCAAGGGGCCATCGATCCCACGAGGGGATCTCAACATAGCGCAAATACGTAAGAAGGTCGTCTGCTGGAAGAATCAAGGTTCTTCGACTCGACCTGGATGGCGCGACGGAGGACCTCATATGCCGTCCACTCGAAGTACTCTGGATGTCGTGCTGGGAGGTAGAAGACGATCCATTCGGACCTAAAGAAAGTGATGAGAATAATGAGCGAATGCCTCTTCCATCCCCGTTCAAGCCATCAAGATTGCCATTGTAGTCATTCCTGCTTGAGCCCCTAGGAAGTGGAACGGGAGTGGGATTGTGAGTGGAATTCGAGACGGAAGAAGAAGCTCCAAGCATATCATGATTTCGAGCAGAAGGCGTGGATTGATGAGAGGATCTTTTCTGAATTTTTCTGGTACTACCAGGTGCAGTCACACGTGAGATGGAGTTGATGATGGGAGCCACATATGACATTGGTCGGATAGGCAAGGGCTTTTCTCTCCCACCATTGGTACCATTACGAAACTCAGTCCGGGAGTTCAGGTTCGTATTGCTCCGCAAAGCTGATCTGAGAGTGCCTGAATGGATGGCTCTATGTTGAGGCTTCTTCCTGCCCAGACCAATTACTTCGATGGCCTCTCCAGCAGGACCGATGCCGGTACTCGCAGTGGCATGAGGATCCCATCTTCGTCCCCCAGACAAGGTATCATCGGAATCAGAGTCCTCCAGAGCCGATCGATACGATCTGTTGGATCTACTAGAGCCTCTGGACCGAGTCGAGTCGAAAGAGACTCTAGATCTAATGGATCCACTGCTGTCCATCTTTCTGACGATTGACGAAGAAGTTCGCGATTGTGTGTACGGGGTCGGCGGTCGACGGTGTACTGGAGGGGCATTGTTCGCCCGCTCGGCTCGCATGGCTTCTTGAGCGGCTTCAGGTGTCGGGTAGAGTATCTCCCTCGACGATAATTTGCGGACTCGCTCAAAACGCTCGTGCTCAGTCTCAGTCGGCAGGTCTTTTGGGATTGGTTTAGGTGTTTTGTTACTCTTACTCTCCTTTCGCTTCACTTGCGCGGAAGCAGATCTAGCTGGCTCCTTTTCGGCTGCTCTTGGCTGTTCAAGTGCTTTTATGAGTACGTGAGCTTGCTGGGACCGAGAGTCCCGCCGATGTGGGGCAGGAAGATTGAGTCCTGATCCATTGGCTGCGACAGGTGTAGGAGTGTGAGGATGACGTGTCGATGCCACGGCAGGCTGATGAGAGATGGACTGATTTCTCAGCGTGTCGAGCGATTCTTTTCTTTTCCTCTGCGGTAACGTGTCTAGTCGTTCGGGAACCATCAGATGATCGGTCGATGGCGTCCTGCCGTGCCCTGTGATTGAGGGACGAACGGAAGATATACTTCCGGTCCTGGTATGTCTCGATCCTGGATTCTTATTTTGGCTTTGGACTGGTAGGCGTTGTTGTTGGTGCTGGTGAGTACTACGATTATGGTCGTTGGGTCTCGTACCATCCGCCTGAAGTGTCATTGTGTCTCACTCCTTGTTTACTGGAAGACCGCTCTTGCTGAGGTTGATACAGATGTTGACGAGTGTGAGCGTGTACTGGTCGATCAGGGTTCAGATGATCCCTTGATGAATGGTCAAAAGACCGTCTAGGCGGATTAGGTATTCTCTCCTCCTCTACCGATAGGTAACCCGGATGCTGAGCAGATGTACTTGCTGATCGCCTTTGCGAAGGTCTACTGTACTTCGGCTGTCGGTGTTCTCCCGACGATCCGCTCTCTTCCTCAAAAACTTCTTGATGGTGTGGATGTGAGCGATGTTGTTCCGGTATCCTCTGAGACGTGCTTGCCGATCTGTGGTTCCTGGGACGGTAGTGCGACGAAAGTTGAGGGTCCGGCGTCAATGCTCGTCTGGAAGTGGCTTTTGGGGAATAGTACTCGCTCGGTTGTCTTTCGTCAAGTGAAAATCTCCTGTGATGCGGGCGTTGCTGATGGTGTTGTTGGTATTCCCGCTCTTGATTGTAAGGTTGTTCGTTCGAATACCTTCGTTGACTCGCACGAGAGCCGGATCTGGGAGGGAAATAGGCGGTCTGTTCAGCTTGTGGTCCGATGTGTATCTGTTGGGATGGGTAGCGGGGTATACGTGCTTGGGGTGGTAGTGGCGATGTATATGATTGTGGGGGATATTGGACTGGCTGGATGAAGGTCTGTGATACTCCTGAAGGGTATGGTATAAGTGGCGGAGGGATGGGCGCGGGCTGCACTATGATCGGTCCTGGCGCAGGGCCGATTGCGGGTCGATATACTGGAAGAATAGGTGGTGCGAAGACTGGTGATGGTACAGGAGAAGTGTTAGCCCTAGTACAGATCTCAGCCATCAGTCCGCACGTTTAGAATTTACAGGTAATTACTCACTATGTGCTTTTGATTTCTCCTAACAGCGAGTACGATCGAGAAGTGATATGAAGGCTTTGAAGCGGGGACCATCGATATGAGGTGAAATCGGGATCAAGATAGGATGCTTTGATTGGAATAATGACAAGCCAGAAAAGAAGGAGGACGAGACTGGTTTGCAACGACCTCGACCTCACACCATCAAGTGTTAAGCGAGGCCCAATCCAGACAAAGTCAAGTGATTTGTCAGAGGGTAAGAATCAGAGCTAAGACGATTCGTTTACAGAATATGGCAGGAACAACCTAAAACGCCGTTGATCCGAGGAGAAGGGTGGGAGATACGCCAGAAACCATGACAATCAAACACGACTTTTCCACGCCCTCTCGAAATGAGACCGATGAGATAGTGCCATCATTGGGCGTCAAAACCTAAGCGAAGCTGGGAGATGGCCGGACATCACTTACCTCTTGAACCTCCTCCCCAGGGGTATATTCTCGTTCTATCACAACAACAATCGCAGATCGGCCCGCAACATGGATCGTCACAGCAACAATCCGCCGAGTTATGCTAGATTTTCAGTATATCAATGGGTAAAGGCATAGGCGTCAGTGGGTGTTCGAGACAGGGTGAGTGCCGGTGTCCGTGATGGAAACGACCGAGGAAAGTAAATAAGGGTCATGTAGGGGTTTGTGTGTGTCGTCGGATTAGGGACTGAGGTGTGGGTGGTGCCAGTGGATCGAAAGATTTGGGTGATTTGAGCGACCTACAGTGGAGTAACAAACTCCCATTATCGATTTCACACTATGCTCTCTCGTTCTGTCTTTGGGGTGTCAAGGAGTTTCGTGAACAGATTCAGTATACAGTAGCATTCATGAGTGCGGTTCTGGCGATCAGATCATATGTATATATTCTTTTTCAGTGTAGATCAGATCAATCAACCTTTTTCTGGACCGTTCTCTTCGGCCTTGCCCAGTGCTTCTTATTGTCGCATTCGTAATTAGCGCACCATCAATTCGGTCTGTGCGGAATACTAGTACAATATCGATGACGATTCATTCGGGTTGAGTTTCGTCCTTGACCAGAAAACAATATGTTGTTGCCCTTCATGCTTCTTCTGTCCGCTTGTTCATTTTGCAAGTGTTAATATCTGCTATTGTTGTCACCAGGTTCCTCATTGTACAATCAATTGAGATTGTTCGCCGACTGGTAACGATCAATTAAGCATCCTTTGTCAGTGAAGCTCCAATTTGATGGTAACTGATTTCGCGAGTTTCAGCTCCGCTCAGACCTCTTTTGTCCCTGAATACAGTAGTCCGTGTGTTCGAACAAAGGAGGATTCATCCGCTCATCCGTGTTCCTGTTCACTGTCGGTCATGCATGAGAATTATGAATAGTTCGTATGTGTATATAGACAACAAAAGACGATTCCTATTGAAACTTGTTTGGTATTATGCTATTATTGTGTTATGCGTGGATGTGAAAGTGAAAGTGAATGTGAACCGTGATCCTACGTGTACTGTGCTGTATCTTACATGAGTTCAAAATCCCTTCCCCAATCCGGTCCCCGTCCGTTCCGTCCATTCCGTCCGCTTTGTCCCATTTCATTCCAAGTCATGAGCAATTACGTGCGCCGGCAAAACCTATACAGCCTCCGTCCCTCTAGGTGTCCTCCCATAATCTCCCGGTCTACTCGCCTCGTACTCTCTTTGCGGCTCATGGCCTCTCGGTCCAGCATTCAACGCATCAGGCCCTCTTCCTTCTCCTTCTTCTTCTTCTTCTTCAGCAATACCTTCACTAGGCGACGAGATACCATTCGGAGTTCCAGAGGAAGTCACACCCCCATTGCCCTGAGTCTGAGTCGAAGTATTATTCTTATTCTTGATACTATGTCTCGATTTCAATTTATCCAATTGATAACTCAACATATTCCTTTTCTTGTATTTCTCTTTATCATATATCGATTTCCGATCTTCCATCTCTCCATCGCCATCTTCGTCCGAATCGTTATTGATTCTTCGGTACGGTAGTGGGATCTCACGTGTCACTCGATAAGCATCCGCGTTACCCAGATGTTCTGTTTCCACTCGGACTATCCGAATTTTGCATCGATTAGCATTTTGTCGTCGCTAATATTTGATGAATAGCCTAAGCCGTAAACAAGAGATACAGCAACTCACAGAAATTCCACTGCCAACGCCGGAGCATTTCCGCTAAAGCAAAAAGGAAAGAACGCATTCTGACGTTTTCCGTAGATAGTGGCAAGTACCTGAAACCATCCCAATCAGGTCAAGTCAATTCCTCAACTTGGCGTACTCCTTCGGCGAGCTCACCAGATGAAAACGAATCGAACCAGGACATTCGAGGTCATAGCCAGGTAATATACCTACAAACAGCAAGATTAGTGTGGTCCCATCCGCCATTGAGACATCAGGCTTGTATGACTGGGCTTACATATCGTTGAGAATACCCTAGATCCTTTCGCAGCAATCCAGCTTGGGGTCTAAACAAGCTCCAATCGATGACCAGATCCTAAACCGTGTTTCCGTGATGGTCAGCTCCATTGTTTGACACGGAACATGTATGACGTACCCAAGTAGAAGTATACACCGCACTAATGATAGCGACAATAATCCAAATAATGAACGCTTTATCATCTATCACACTATCCCTTGATCTCCAATAAACGAATAAGCATTGTTGCAAGATCACACTGAGGTATTTTCCAGCCTATACAAACGAAGAAGATAACGTTCCTCATGATCAGCAATCAAAACACATCATTGAATCGATCGCGACTAGACTCACGTTGATTAGATGGATGTTCAACTTGGAGTCATGATAACGTTTTAGACATTGTATGAAACGTGATCCAGCAGGCAGACACGCTAGTAGAGCGTAGGGCCAAGTTTTCGCTGAATGACATACTTCAAATACGTCGCCTGGCCATTTTTTCGAGTCTGCGTATCCCAATGAGTGGTATCAGCCATGGGCTGACTCAATGGAGGAGAGACCAGTTCAAGTTGAGTGTCGTTGGCGGCGTCGCGGAAACATGACTCACAACCGCAAGATATGAAATAGATATTCTGGACGGAGTATACCAGTGAATTGAGCTCATCCGCCAAGAAGAACGCAATAAACTGAAAGAAAAATCACAGCTCAATTTAGCATATCGTCCGCCTCGAGATTTTCGGAAGATGAGCAAATCGCCAGTGCCGACTCACCTCTACTCTGCTATATCCAGGTGTACAAACTCGGAATAAGACTTTCAACAGCCAATACCTCGTGCCTCTCCTGAGAACGGGCAAAGGGTTCAGGAAGAAGACCGCGACTAGAACAAGCCATGCTGCCGGCCATCTGCGTAGAATAGTTAGTGAGATAGATTCCGCATTACACTGGTAGGGGCATGTATGGCTTACGTTGTCGGCGCTACATTTGATGAGCCAATTTGAGCGAAAGTGAAGTAAAAGCAATATGACAGCGTCAAAAACAGAAATGCAGGGATCTGCTCAAGGTCGCCAAGATGAGTAATTCCTTCTTTGCAATGTCACTGTCACACCGATGACTCACCTCAAGAAATGATCGATAATCGATTGTAGGTCTAGTCAACTCCATGACGAACTGCATTCATCGCACGGTAAGTAAGCTATCATCCTACCCAATCCAATCCCAGCACTCGAAAATATGGAGAGACACATACCTCATAATTGATCCGCGCAGCAACATAAGCCCCCAAATTCAGTTGAAAGAGCATAGCAAACATAATCGGCAAATACAGTCCTCCGTAGACTTGCAACAATCCGCCCCAAGCAGGTATCTCTTCCCTTGTACTCGATTTCGACGATTCGATAATGGCGAAAACCGCCGCTGGGAGTCCTATTCCAATCATGATTCCCGATCTGAACACACTATCATAGTGCGTCTTCTCGGTTATCTGTCTTCTCAATTTGTCTCTCGCTCGTTTACTGTCTCCGTGTTCAAAGTGGATCGTATACAGGTCTTCGATTTGTTTGATCAGTCCGTCTATAGCTTCAGATTGAGAGAAAGTAGCTTTCGATATCTTCTCGTCCGTGTACATCTCTAAACAGATTATCTTGGTTGTCTTCTCGAATTTCTTGAGAGCTTTTCGGAATCCTGTCAGGTTCATAATCTATACCACGGCGAATTCGACAAACTCGCGTTAGCTGGAAACTCTGTACGTCTTTCGGGCGATCCGATAGGATTGCACTCACTCGATAATTCTTGATCAGTTCCAGCTGTCGATAAAACTCCAAAACAGCAGTTTTCAACTCCTTTTTGTACTTCTGATATCGCTCGGGATTGTAAGTCTGATGATCTTTATCGGCGGCCATAGCTTCTCGCAAACTACTCCGCGTAGTCTCATCCATCATCATAGGCGAAGACGATCTTTGTTGAGTGGCTACAGAATCATTGACCTGCAGGTGTTGTTGGTCCTTGCTGTTCACATTCAAATTCGCATTCACATTCTGTGTTTGATTCTGTTCGGGCGATAGATCATGATTCTGGAAACCCAGTCTTTGCCGTAATTTGTTGACAGTCTGCCCACCCACAACAGCTTGAGCTTGAGGTAATATCCTGCCGACCTTGGTCTCCCACTCAGGTACACCATGAGGATATAGTTCATGGTATATCTTCCTGTGTTCCGCTAATTCCTTTAACTGTTCTCTGAGATCATGCGACCGCTTCATTGCGTCGTTTTCCCTTGCCAGATAAAAGGCCTCGACTTTATCCAGCTCGTGCTCTAAGAAGTCGAAGAAATCTTTCTCGTCCGGTTCCAGCTGTTTATACAGCTCGTCGAAATTGTCGGCGGTTTTGATAGCTCCTCCAGGGGACGAGCGGAAGGGGATCGCTGGTGACGGCAGCGTCATTGACCCTATAAAATCCATTGTCATATCAGCTGTACCATTGCATCGAAGGGGTATAAGACATTTCAAAGACTCACTCATACTTCTAGGACCTAGTCTAGGACTCTTTCCGCCTTTCGGGGTATCAGGATTCGACGAGGAAGCAGTGATACCATGATTTCCTGCTAATCTAGGACTCCACAAACGTGGACTTTTGGTTGCTATAGATTGCGAGCCCTCTCCCTTTTTGCCGTCGGTTTGGCCATGCTCCGGGTGCTTGGTCTTGTTGAGATGGGTGTCCGAGTCTCCGCTACTCTGTCGTGAATGCTGAGATTCCTCTTCGATAGTCGTCTCGACGATAGCATCTGCTTTCAAGCTAGGACTGAATACTAGTCCTCTTTTCGAGCGGGCGCTACTGTCCGACCGTGGTGTTTGGATTTGATTAGGTGTAGCTGCAGGATTGGGGCTTGGCCCCGAAGAGAAAGTGTCCTGGTTATCGACACTTGGTGAGCCGATATCCAATGGCGGTGGGAAACGGTCGGATGTTGAGCTTTGAGGCGGTCGAGGGCTGACTCCTGTTGATCCATATCTTTGATTTCTATCTGATGCTCGAGACTGTGTGAGGGCCTCGTATCAGCTCAAAGGCTGCTATGGACCAACAACTAGCAGGGCAAGTTTGAACTTACAGTCCATCTATCGAGCCTCGGTGTAGCCGCCGTACTTCCCATCCTACTCCTCAGCGATCCTCTGATAGTATCTGGAGTACCCCTCTTCTCTCTCGGCGGAGCAGATGGCCCATGATCATCATCCGCGCCAGACGAATCTCCATCATCACCTTCCTCCCCTCCACTCAGTCCACCTTCTTTGCGTTCTTTCACTTGTCCAAGACGAGCAGCGACGACCTTGATCTTCTTCTTACATTGTCGATAATCTATATATGCCCGCTTCCATTCCGGAGTCTGATTCTCAGCTAGATACCTATAGCGCAATCACACCATGTCAGCTTTGGCCTGCTTTTCGTTGTCGTATGGATGGATGACGACGAGACGAAGCCTTGAACTGACCTTCCGAACTTCATGATGC
The DNA here is from genome assembly GCF_000512565.2 of Kwoniella dejecticola CBS 10117. Taxonomy (NCBI): domain Eukaryota; kingdom Fungi; phylum Basidiomycota; class Tremellomycetes; order Tremellales; family Cryptococcaceae; genus Kwoniella; species Kwoniella dejecticola. Next base: position 620,842 of record NC_089309.1, on the reverse strand, counting down.
CAAGCTCATGTGCGGGTCGTATATGCAGCGATTCGTGGAGAGGCAGTAAAGGGCAGTTGTTGTTGACTATATGTTCATGATGTACTTGTAGACCGGAGCTTGTTATTTCTTGAGAATCGGTATCTGAGCCTTCCGTTCGGTTTCTCCGTCTTGGTTTGTTGGAATCCAAAGGTCAAGCCAAAAGCACGAACGTTGTGAAAGGATCTTCTGTCCTATTCAGTCATTCAGTCATAGATGCCGTAAACATCTCACTTAAAATGTGAATACGGCGATCACCGCTTTATTCCAGTGAAAGTGGTTAGTGGTCACTTGGGCGATGGTGGGATTGATGCGTCGGCTAAATCCAAAAGTATTTTAACAAGCGCGCAAATCGAAATAAAAGAGATCTCGTCACGGCCAGGGAAAGATAACATTTTCCAATTTACAGGTAAAAGGTAAAAAGTTAAATGAGTCGATCCGCAATTTCCATTTTGTGACCTACCTCACACTCCATCCTAATCCCATCTCTCAGCTCCCATCAGGCATTGACAGCTGGATATATATATCGAGTTATCTTGGCTTTGCTTTCTTTGTCTGTCTGCTGGTCTCCGATCTTGTGCTTTCTATCATTTACTCTGATCGGTTATCAGTGTCAAATCTTCGCGATGGCCGCCAAACCCAACAGCGAACTCCAAGGTCTCGAACTGTCCGATCGTACGAAAGACACTTACACCAACCAAGGTGAAGGCGATAACGGAGTAGATCCGAGTCAACTGCCGCAAACGGACTATCGATATGACGAAGAAGCCGCTGCTACCGGACGATATAGGAAATATCCTAGTGGTGCGGTCGGATTAGCTAAACGGGGTATGGATGTATTGGTGGAGCATGGTGTGGAGGAACGGGGTATTGAACCTCGGCCTGAAGAGGTGAGCGCGCAGCCCGATTCTTGTTAATGGGTTCAAACCCGAGTGAAATTCGTTGGTCAAGGACAAGATTGAGTGCTGACCGTTGAGAGTCATTCAGGATCGAGAGACCTTGACTATCTGGTCTTATCTCCCTCAAACGACGTTGTGGGCTGCGTTCAACTTCAACATCCTTTCTGTGAGTGGCTATTGTCCCCGAGCCCGACCTAGGGGCGCAAGCATGATAGTACAACGGCTCATTCATAAAGGTTGGTCGCAGTTCTCTGAAGGTGTAATTGGGCCAGCATTGTTCGGGCTCAATTGGAGAGCATCAGCAGCATGTATCGTCCTATTCACCTTAGCTTCTGGTCTACCTGTGGCATATTGCGCTACGAACGGGCCAAAGACAGGTATGAGGCAGATGGTTCAGGCCAGGTATGGCTTAGGGTATGTTGCGTTTCTTTCCCTGTTCACCTTTCCTCTTCGTCGCAAGCAAGACAGCTGATTTTTCTCGGGTTTTTGAATAGCTATTTCCCAGCAATGATCTTTGGATTGATAAACTGCGCGACCATGATTGGTTTCATGTCTTTGACGGCTATCTTGGCCGGACAGTGTCTTTCGCTGGCATCAAACAGTACCATGAGCTACAACGTCGGTATTGTCATTGCTGCCTTGATTGCCCTCATCGTGAGTTCCGCTTTCACCTTACATTTCTACACTCATAGCGTTTAACCACAGCTAACCGCGCCTGTAGCTTTCATTTGTCGGTCTTCGGGCACTTCATATCGTCTCACTTACCGCTTTCCCGATCATGATCGTCGTTTTCCTCGCCTTGACCGGATTGTCAGGGAGCAAGCTCCATTTGGCAGTAGCAGAAGCAGCCTATGAAGCTACCGGCGCCACCGCTTCAGGAGTATTAGGTTATGGAGCAAGTTTGATAGGATTCACTATCACATACTCGGCTTTAGCTAGCGATTTCGTGGGTATTCCCATTCTCCGTTTTACCTACAAATAGCGTCTGACTTACATGCCACTTGAACAGACAACATCGTTGCCAGCTCACACTCCTCGACTCCCGTTATTCCTCTGTGTCTACCTCGGCTTGACTATCCCAATCATCTCCATCACTCTTCTCGGAGCTGCATGTCAATTGGCGTCCTACTCGATAGCCTCCTGGGCCGAAGCCTCGGAAGTCGGCGTACCGAATTTGATATTCGCCATTTCCGGATCGGGCGGAGGAGCACGATTTGTCATGGTCCTATTCTGCCTCAGTGTGGTAGCCAATACCGCTCCTACGATCTACTCGGCCGGTCTTAGTGGTCAAGTAGCCATCCCATTCTTGGTGAAAGGTGAGTTGACGAGTGACGATAATCAAGATTGGTTGGAAGGATTTCTTGCTGATGGTTCATTTGAAATAGTGCCAAGGTACTTCTTAGCGCTTATCGTAACGGCAATCTACCTACCCATAGCCATTGTCGGCGCATCATCATTCTACGTTGCCCTGGAAAACTTCTCAGCGGTGCTCTCATACTGGACAGCTCTGTATATACCTCCGACATTGATCGAGCCCATGTTATTCAGAAATCCAGTCAGTATGAAGACATATCCTGTAGAAATCTGGAACAAGATTGGAAAATTACCTATCGGATTGGCGTCCATCGTCTCTGCCATTTGCGTGAGTTCATGTTTTCATGATCCCTTCATCGCTAGCGTGTTCTGACACCACTGGGCTACTTTAGGGTATCCCGATTATCGCTGCATCGATGTCGCAATCTTGGTGGGTAGGATGGATAGCCAGGAAGATCACTTCCGGATCGTCAGTCCTTTTCTTCTTGCTTTCAACAGGGCATAAGAAGGTTGAGCTGATCTCCATGGGTTGATAGGGGAGATGTAGCTTTTGAGCTTGGTGCAGTCGTGGTGACTTTGGTATATCTTCCGGTGAGGTATTTGGAAAGAAAGTACACTGGGCGTTAAGCATTGATCGGGACAGGTGGAGCAAGGTATCGACGCATTTCTTCACCAATTCGTCTGGACTCAGTTTTAGGGGGTTTGAGTTTCTGCATCTACAATTCATCTTGTCATATTATCTATCTATAACATCTAATATATACATCACGACTATTCATCAAACAGGAGGGCATCAACTGTCAATGCATCGCATAGCGTTATATCATTCTCATACGCCGTCAACTTTGAAAGCATTGCAGAATGAAGTCGATTGGGAATAAGGGGAATTTGCCACCGTCTGAGATGATTAATCGATTTGCCACCCAAAATGACGAACTTGCACGAAATCCAATTAAGCCGTGTCCGGAATGCATCTGTTCGTCTGTTTTTACACTTGTCTACATCTCACTTCACGCTCACATCTATTGGAAGCTCATACCCGTCATCTAGGCATCATATTCTTGCTTGGCCACCACTTGTTTCGATGCTTCCGCCAAATAGGTCGATTGCAATATGACCCCTCCTCGAGCTTATCGAGCAGGCTTAGGTCTTCCAGCAGCAATAATCATTTCCTCTTCTCCCGGCGCTGGACCATCTCGTCTGCGGCATCATCAAGACCAGAGCGAAGGCGTTCTCAGCACGGGAGATCAGGGTGACTCGGTCGACGATAACGTACGAGCAGCTTATAGTGGTCGAAGACAAGGTCATCAGGACAGTATACCTAGAGAGGAAACGTGGAAAGAATGGAATATCAATCCAACTTCGCATGGCCCTCCCAAATTGACTCGTCCGCCTGTGTTCGTACTCTCTTCAACATCGTACGACGAGCTAGGACGGTCTCTCACCGACGGAGTCGGCGTTCACGTGGATCAAGGTGAAGGGAAGAGTACACTCAAAGAGGATGGACTCAGTTTGAGTGGATGGTACAGCGATCTAGCCAGGCGATCAACACCGAAGTCAAAGTCAAGTAGCAATAATGCTAGCGGGACTAATACTCCCGAGAATGCAGATACTATTACGGCGGAACAGGAAGATGGTTTGGATGGAGACGACGATGAGGAGATACAAATTATATCTTCTGCTCAATTCCATCGTTCACATCAAGATGGGGCTGCGAAGCGACCCGAGGGGGAGGAAGAAGGGGAACCACGCATCAAATCAGAACAAACACCGAGTATTTCGCGAGCCCAGCAGGAGAAAAAACTACTCAAAGTCCATTCGAGAGATTGGTTCATCCGACGAGCCCTTCTCACCTCACACTCACACTCAAATTCAACTTCAGATACAACTTCGACTTCAACCTCAGACCTCTCTTCGACAGGACACCTTCCGCGAAGTACGTCGATAAGCGGCCTACTGAACATAACTCCGAACCCCGTAAGGCGAACGAGTACACCGCGATACGTCCTGGGTCCGGAGAATAAGGGATACGAGATACTTCAGGATAGATTAGGATGGCATGGTGGTGGGTTAGGCAGACCCGTGCATTCTCCTGATTCATCGGATCCCCAATCCTCTTTTTCATCACCTTCTACTTTGTACCCGATTCCAGCTCCGAATTCAACCCTGGATCCCGACATGTCAGTACCAGAGACCTTGGTAGTCAAACTTCCAAGCGATAGCAAGGAAAAAATCCAACGGGCACAAGAAGCCTCAATGGACACGCAGATGGAAATGGAAGTGGAATTCGATGGAAACGGCCATCCAATAGTAGATCTCACAATGTCGTCTGACTCTGAAGCGGGTAGTGAAGCAGGGGAAGAGGAAGAAGATCTTACAAGCAAATATGGACCGGGTCGTACGGCTCCAATAGCTACTACTCTCAAATTAGATAAGAAGGGTCTAGGACATCGACATAGTCATAGCCACAGCCATAGCAATGGAAACAAGTCTAAAAGCCATAGTGTGACCCATACTCATGCAGAGATCGAGGCGGCTCGGAAGAAAGCCAAGTATGGTACGGGCCGTCATCATGGTCAAGGGCTAGAGCTGGGCAAGAAGGGTAAGGTGAAGTGGAAAATTGCGGATAAGAGGGATAGGGATGAGCGGATGGCTATCAAAGCTGCGTTGGCCTGAAACAAGCGAAGGACAACCCCAATCGATCTTCATAAAACATATGAAGCAATTTCTATCCCTCTATATAGAATCTCTCCATACGTTGTATTGTGCCCATATAACATAGTCAGTAATCAAGGTAGTCTAGAATAATGCGTTGTACCCTATGTTGTACGTTATAAGCTACATGTCAAATGCAATGGATATACATGATCTCTCCACAACATCGCGACCCAGAACCACGCTTCATGCCGAAGTAATTCACAACCGTATCCCTAGTCCTCCTATACAGCCTTCTCCTTAGCGGCATTCTCAAGGCCTCTCCAATACCTCAACTGAACAGCCAGCTCTTTGGCCGACTCCAGACTAGGCGGTGTTTCGCTGAACGCAGCATGAAGCTGTTTTATGATATCTTCCACTTTCTCTATGAAGCGCAGAGTCAAGCAGATAACAGCAAGCAGGAATATCAGCATAACAATCCTTTGCGTTGTACAATATACCGATCCCAAGACGTTGGACTACCTGCATGCTGAGAAGATGTGGTATTGCGGAGAAAATTATCAGACTCACCATGATTGACACTCCGTATCCTATCTATCTCTTCTGCAATATCAGCTTCTTCGAGCTCTTCCCTCGCTTCTAGAATCTCAGCCAATATCATCGGGTCGTCCAGCTTATCCGTCTCGTCCGTCGCTTTGTCATGTATCGAAAGCTTTCATCCAGACACAATATTTATGATTATATCAGCTTTATCCGATCGTCCGATCCTCCAAGCATGAGACAATCCCGATCCTCCCGGTTTTTGTTTGTCGATGTCTATTCTATCTCCTAAACTCTCGTCGTCGGACGACTTCCGCTCATATGCACCTCAAGCGTATAGACGGAACGGTGTGATTCCAATTCAATTCAAGAGCCGACTCACCAAATACTCGGCCCTCCTCAACTCATCACCTAGGACATTATAAGCCTCATTCACCCTCCCGCTCAATTCCCTCGCTAGATCAATCACCTTCTCGCCCTTCGCCGTGAACTTATCCGGGTGGAGCTCTCTTTGTCTTCGGAGCCATTTACTCCGCAGATCAGCTTTATCAAGTCCGAAGCCATTACTTGGTAAATGGCTGAATTCGCGAGGTAAATCGTATACCCCCGTTGTCGACCCGGCTGCCGATCCCGAGGACGAAGACGAAGAATCAGAGGCGGATATAGGCGAGGAAAGGTAAAGCATCGAATGGTGCGATAGATTCGAAGGCAAAGGAAGGAGGTTGGAGCATTCAGGACATGGTGTCAGCGGTAGAGGGATGGGCTGTGAACATGAGGGGCATATCCGAGAAGGAGGAGCAGGTGGCGAGGTTGAATGATAGCTTCTTCCTCTTATCGAGACGTTGCTTGTACTTCCAATTGTACTTCCAACAATGGGAGGTGTCACTCCTGCACGTATCGGAGTCCGGTGAGTAGGCGTTTGTGTGATAGTTCTTCGTAAGGTATTCGAGGCTGGTCGCATTTTCGATAAAAGCATTGTGGATATCGATTGAGTGTGGAATCACTTGAGCGCTAATTCAGGAGCCAATCGGAGGATATGTACCAATGAGCATGTGTGGTTGAATTCTTTTGAGTCCTTGCGGCAATATGTCGTGGACGGGCGATGATGGGTCTGAGCGATGTAATGATGAGATATGGAAAGAACAGGAAGAAGATGAAACTTCGAGCAGAGAAATGTTGAATTTTCGGCTCGGCTAAGACGGCCGATCCTATGACGCAAACCCAAATGCTCTCAGTGAAGTTCATCAGATTTTGCCGCCCATCAAGCAGAAATATTGTAGAAATGGAATTGGCATAGATCTACATCGTATGTAAACACAATGCCTATTGCAGACTGCATAATGGATATGTGATGAAGACAGCAATCATTTGAGCCGCCTTTGCATCGAGTCCCAACGATGAAACACTGTACGCAAGTTCGAGTCGTTTACAGTATCTCAACTTTGGCTCTGTGTCTGACGACTTCCGGAGTCAGGTTATACAGCTCATCAATCAACGCAGACCTGAAGGTCCCTGGACCTTTAACATCCGATCTTTCGGCTGCTGCTTCAGATGCGACGGTGTACACCAGAATACTGCGACCATCGAGGCAGAAACGCAACCTGTCAGCTCTTGAACCTCTTCAGACTAGAAGGGAGGCGATGTGTTTCCTTGATCAAGCCCAGAAGGGGAGAAGATTGTGAACTTACCCAGCCAAAGCAGCGACAAGCATATCACCCTGAACTAATTGACTATCATCTTCGAACGGTTCGTTGTTCTGCAAATAGCTGATTCGCGAAGCAGCTGCGAAACAAGCTATAAGGGTTCCAGCTTGACATCCCGATCCGGTGATCTTTTCCAAGAAGTGTGATCCGTTGGACACCTTGTATACCCTATCTCCGTCCGAGATGTAATCTGTCGGTCCTGTCAAGACGATTATCGCAGCTGCACAATTGGGACCGCATGAGTACAGCTGCCCATATGTACGTCTCCTGGATTATAGCGGTTGACTCGGAAGAGCAGCGATACTAATGGAATCGAGAAATCGATCTCACCTCGTTTTCTGGCGAGGGCTTTAACCACCGCAGCGGGGTCTTTGAAGCCTGATCCGGCAGCATCCACACCTCTACTAGCTACCTCGGTCGATTCCGCCAGAGCTCCTATCTCAGCTGCGTTACCCTTGATTATCGTTGGCTGCCAATGGGCGAGAAGTTCTGCGGTGACGTCAATATCAGCGTCACCACTTTCTGCGATACACAGGGTGCCCGAATACAGGCAAGATCGATATACTCACCCGCAGCATTCTCCCGCCTGAAGGAAGTAGCACCGACAGCTACGGGATCGAAGATGAGCGGTTTCCTATTCACATTCGCCTGTCTGCCGGCCACCTTCATTCCCTCCTTATCGTCGATTGTCCTGGCATTTTGAGAGTATCAGCGCCTTTTGCAGAATGCATGATGAAAGCCAAGCGATTGCAATCCGCACTCACCCAAAATTGATCAGACACGCTCCGATAGCAGGACTAAGATCATACACGTCTCTAGGGTTGGTCGACATGATCGGCGAAGCTCCCACAGCTAGAGTCACATTTGCAGAGTCATTCATGACTACTTTGTTGGTGAGCTGTATAAAGCGAGAAAGAACTCCGTCAGCAATAAGTCCAGATTCCTCGCTCAAACAAGCTACGAATGGAGTGGCAAACCGAACAATGCGGTTGAAGTACATGGCTCACCTGGTTGATAAGGGGTGTTTCCTGCTCGAGGATCCTCATAAGACCTTCAACCTTCTTCACAAGGTACTCTTTATCAAGCGCCGCCTGATCGACAGCATCGATTATGCTGAAAACGCCTTTTTGTCCCTTCAAATTGAGCCTAGCTCTTTTGAACGAATCTACAATTTCTCTCAATTGAGATGCCGATTCCCTTGGACGCTGCGAAGCTACAATATCTGAGATGACAGCTACTCCGTCGAGAGTGTTGGACGTCTTGGGCGAAATAGATCCGTGGAGTAATTGAGGGAGGTTGGGGAGATGAATACCGCCTGTGGTCAGGATTTGACATGTCACAACGTCAGCTCTGTAACTTGGTCTCCTTCAAAGGAAGTGCTCTGTCAGACCGAAGATTGTATGAGAGACGATATACATACCGATAGCAACCGCTTTCACCCCTGTCCCATCCAACAAATCCAGAATCTCCCCCGTGCCATCTGGTCCAAGGCATCTTCTTCCTTTGATATCTTTCGAGCTAGTATGCCAGACAGATCCAATACCGATATAATCGGCGCTCTGCTCGATAGCTCTCTTGCATTCATCAACGTTCCGGACGGACAGGCCGATGATAGCGTCTGGACCGATGAGAGTCCGGGCCAGAGGGAGCGGACAATCGGTTTGGCCAATATGGATGCCCGCAGTGCCTATCGAATGGTTACCCAATGATCAGTACTGCCTATCAGCATTCACGGTAAAACCTGGAGAAAGAATCGAAGGGTAATTACTGACCAACAGCAAGATGGACATCGATTCGATCATTAATCAAGACAGGTACGTTGTACTGCCCGACGATACAAGGCAAGTCAGCGACTGAAATCCTTGAGTTGCATGATCATCGATGAATAAAGGAAAACATGGACGCACCTTATCGCAGATCTGCTTGGTTCGTCTAGCGACCTCGATGAACTATTAATTGCATATACGTATCAGCCTGATTACCTGGCATCTTTCGTACCACCAGTATCGAGCCTCAAGCATTTTGAAACGGTATGCAGAGCATGGGGGACTCTGACTCACCTCTCCGGTATCTGCGTTCTTCTCTCGGACTTGTACAAGAGTGACCCCTCCTTGAAGAGACTATAACACCACGGAACAACAAGCAGATCAGTCCAAGTCGCGAAATGTATTACAGCTTCATTCCATTGGATCGGTGAAGGAGGTCGACTGACTTCTTCGAGGGACTCATAGTAATCCTAACGGGCCAGAATACTCGAAATCAGCATATTGTCATTTCATACTCGAGGACAAGCGCAGCTTGACGAACCTTTCCAGCCGGAAGAAACTCTCTTCCAGTGACCAAGTAAACCGAATAATCAAGTTGTCTTCTAGGCATTTTCGGTCTGTATTCTCTCCTTATAACTTCACGTCAAGCTATCTAGAGTGTCTCACTAGAAACGAGGAGGACTGACAAGCTATATCCAGCTATAGGTAATTTGAGAAACAGAATAATCGCACCGTGCCAGGTGATTCGCAATTATCCGTAATTTCAAGCTTACCTCCGCCCGCTCTGTTCCTGAGACTCGAAACTTGTAACTCAGATGCACCGAGACGAATCTCATATATCATATCATACATGTCATTCATGATTCCGCTTCATGTGTTACTACTTCACTATACATACTATACTATACTTCTGATCATCGTGTATGTATAGGTATATGCGTATCTATGACGAGTATAAAGAATGAATGAGAAAGCTAGAATAAATACATAGTCGTCCTCGTCAATTTGTGATATGTCCTTACATTTCCTTCTATTGGGCCAAGCTGTATTCCGTTTGATCATCAAGAATAAGAGAGTGAAAAGTCAGAGGGCAAGTGGAAGTCCGATGGATCGTTAAATCGATGATTTGGTGGAATAGTAGACTTTGTCTTTATGCCAAATCTGCTTGTTAGTGAAATTGTCCAGAATGAGCGTTGTCGTTGATTGTGACGAGAGAAGGAGAAGGTGCGATGGGTGAGATTATTTGTACAGAAACGTGAGAGGTGTACAGTGTGATGATAATGATGTCTGTACAACTGATGTGATAATGAAATAAGGGGAGGGAATGAATGAATGAAAGGAATAATGAAGTGAAAAAGGAAAGTCTATATTTTATCTATCAGTCGTATGTTATCGTGTTTCTGTAGCCTGGATCGCAGATCCCTTTTGCTCGCTATTAACGTTGATTGTTGTTATTTCCGAAATATTGGTCTCCCGACCGACGTTTCTCATCTTGATCGTATAAACCCGTTGACGGTGTATAATAATTCGAATGTCCACTCAAAGGTCTACTTGAAGCTGTCGATTGTCGAGTCATCATTGGTGCCTCTTGACGTAGCTGTTGTTGATATTGCGGTTTGCTTTCATCATTATAATTGTATTCTCCACCTTGGGCGGCTTGTTCGTATGCTTGAGCAGCCGACAATCTCTGTGATCCTTGCGATGATTCCCCATTGATCGCGAAATTACTGTTATTGCTGTTGTTCAGATCGGAGGATATCCTATTTGGGGGAGACCCATTCTCATATTCGGATGCAGAACCATTGAACGAAGGAAGATGTTTCGATCCGAACGTAGGCTCGTAATAACTGCTGGCGACAGGTTCCATGATGCTAGTCCGCCTGTTCAAGCTTTCAGCAGGCGATCGGCTGGTATTTAAGGCTTGATCCCGAGAGGCAACATTCGGTAAAGTCGGTTCTAGCTGTGTCATGGCTGGTTGTACACTTGAATCGTCGTCTGAAGCTACAAATCGCTCAACCTCGAGACCATCTTCGATTCGATGAGTATGCCTTCTCCACCAATACCCATAACCTGGACGACAAACCCCACGATCAGCGAAGAACACAGTGATGAAGCAAGAATAACGGGAGGCTCACCTAGATTCCAGAGCATTCCAAAGAAGAGGAGTATAGTGGGTAATCCAAAGGCAACGATGATTACAAACCCAATGACAGCTCTAGGAATAGGTTTGACTCCGATCGAAGGTATGAAAGCAATCAACAACCCGAAAGCTATCAGCCTAAACAAGCTGAGTACGGATGTGATCCAGTCTCCCTTTCGGTCCTTGTGTGGTCTACACGCCAGCAGCGAGACAAAGACGATGAATTCTACCACCACGTTTCCGATTACCTGAGCCCAAGCGGAGGTCGGTCCAAAAGCGATGAATGCCGATCGAGCGATTATGCCCAATATCAAGGGCGCAAACCAGAAGAAGTGGAATTTCTGCCTGTACGCTCTATAGAGGACACCAACTGAGTGGAACCATCTGTAAGAGGTATACAAGGGCGAGATACCAGGCGCGGTGGAGGACATCTTCCGATTTCGCAAAATGGATAACACGAAGACAGTCGCCAGAGGGACCAAAACCAGAAGGATGGAGAAGACGGCGAAGAAGATTGATAAGCCGGAATCGCCGATGTGGAACTGCCAAAATCCAAAGATGAAGATGGGGAAGAACCAGATGAGACACTGTAAAGCAGAGCAATGAGGATCGAGACCGCCCGACCAAACACCAAACACTGATCGTTGGAATGCACTTACCAGTCTCAAGGCATTTCCGGCGCAGAAACCCCACCACATTCTCCTCAACCTTCCTGCCCAGGAAATCTCCCTCTTGCCTCTACTCGATCGATCAACTATGCAAAGTACTACGAACAGGAGCACATGGAAGGCGATCGCAATCGCAATGAAGGCTAGGAAGAAGAAGAACACCGTATCGAAAGCGTTCGCTGTTGGTATGTTAAGGGTATTGGTGTATACTGGTAATCCACTTGAGAGCTCGGAAGTGGCATTTTGCGCAAGTGCAGAAGCGATTGAAGCTCGTTTCCCTAATTCTAGATGGCTTGCAAGTGCGTCTCCGGTTGATGCTGGAAGTGTAGGTAGATTCGAGGCTTCAGCCTGTGCGTTGGCGAGGAAGCTCTGGAAAGAGGCTTTCGAGGATGTGACCTCGTTCATCGATACGTAGACATTGTAAGGACTGAATTTTCGGTTTATGTACTGGACATCCGAGTATGCGTTCGAATCGAGATGTCCTCCTGTTTTCGATCTCATAGTATTGATCGAGTTCTGTACGTGCGTGGATTTGAACAGCCCGATTGCCCAATGGAAATTCTGGGTGAAAGCCGAGTAAGCGAGCGGGTAATTGAGGTGCATCAGTCCTGATGCGGCGGCGGATTGGAAGAGGTAGAGGATGTCGAACCACCTATATTGGGCTGGCGAAGGCGAGTTTACGGCTCCAGTATGGAACAGTCCAATCAACAAGGCTACTAAAGTGAAGATTCCCGTTGCCCATGAGACAGCAGTTTGCCTGACAGACCATCCGTTCGACAATGTCGCTTGAAGACATGCTGCTACTTCCCCAGTCTCTTCTCGTAGTAATTGTATTCTAGCATAAGCCTCAAGGTTGGGTATTGACCACGCTATTCCAGGGATTTGAGAAGAGTACTTGGTAGGTATAGGATATGTTCCGTATCCCGTGAAGTTGACTTGAGGCAATGGACATACTACCCCTTGGAAGTAGTCACACAGATTCAGCGTTTGGTTTACAGGTTCTATACCGTATACGTTGACGTATAGGTTGGCTGAGACGTTGAGATTTGGTTCGACAGATGCGAGGGAGAACGAGAATGTGATGGACCCGTTCGATTTGTGATACGCTATGTCAAATTGGTTGACCAATACCGCCTTCGCCTCAGCACAGTATGTCACCGAGTTGGTATATAGCGTATCTCCCCCTTTGGCCGAGACGGGCGATATTAAGCTGAGAAGGGTGATAAGTGGGAGAAGGAAGAAGCTTGAAGTAAGAAATCGCATTTTGAGGGGTGAGATTGATTGCGGAGGTGATGGGGAGGTTTGAGGCGATTAAGAGGGAGAAGAGGGGGGTTCTAGACAACCGAGAGATTGAGTATTAGTCATAGGCAGAATGAGGAATCGATGGACGATCTTCCATGCATGTATATGACTTTGTTTGAACTCACATTAGAACCTCCCCAACACCTGTCGATCCCAACGCACAAAAAACGTTTTATCGATGCACAATGTCCGGTGTATGTCGAAGGGAAGTCGCTCCACTTTTGATCTTTATCTTTTGATCTTGACGAGTGATTGTAACAGGTACAATAAGATCCAAACCCCAATCCGGATCCGATATATCCTTGTCCTTGTTTGACCAGTCTAGCGTTTTCTTATTGACCCGTTCCGTTTCAAGACTCTCTAACAGCTTGATCCTGATCCTGATCTTGAGGTCGCAGTATCCTATGACCGGCCGAGGACTCGATTGTGCTTCTTCTAATCAGAACAATCCTTCACTCGGGCGAATCACCACCGATCAATCTTCCTTTGGCCTTTCAAATTCCAAACTCAAGATATGAAAGTCTCGATAAGATAGAAGCAATAACCAAAAAATACAGAAGGAAGGATGAAAATACCTATGCCTATGCAACTACTGTATCTTACAAATTAATCCATCGAAGACTGATCATGACATGAAGTGACATGTAGAGTAATCGTAGCACTCGTCGAAAACCTTTAACTGTGAGAAATAAGCTTTTAGAGCCAGTAGTGAGTCTCAGGGTCTTATGGTCTCGTACCAAAAATCAAGGGTAACCCTGAATCATTTGCACTTATCATCATCTGCGTAGTCGGTAGTCGGTAGAGTTGGTGCAGTGGCGATTGATTGACGTCAATCACGAAATCACGAGCTACCATCACTCTAATGACGATGATGGATCATACAATTTACAGTACGATATTCGCTCGTGCCATCTTCCATTTGCATTGGATCTCGGAGAGGGGGATCAAATGATCCATACTTCCTGTATAACAAATATACCAAATAACGGCGACAATTTGTGAAGGTTGTCAAGCGAAATCAACTGAAATGACGTCTGCGGTCTGGACAGCAGAATGAGTATCACGGCATTTGCTCATGTCTCTATCCATCCGTCCATCTGTCTGAGCTCTTCTGCGTGTATACGTAGACACCACACTCCACGAGTGCCCATACGCTCACACAGTACACAGTGGCGATCAATCAAAAAATTCGCAGGATATCTGTAGTTTTTCCGTTGAATGATAAGGCGACGATCCATACTTTCGGCACAGTAGTATGGTACAGGGAAACAGTCCGATCCGACTTCTGTTCAGTAGTGAGACTCATCATCAAGAGTCCAGGCCTCCTGAGCCCTCGTGTCTCATGTCTAACGTCTCACGTCTCGCTGGGCACAGTCAAGTCATCTAATGTTCCCAACGAATACCTCAATTGATACAAGTATGAATTTTCGTCTACAATTGCTTCTTTAGCGATTAGCGACTTAACGAATATCTCAGGTAGATAGATGATCAATAAGCTTTGCATTTGCGTTTATATTCGACCTTCATCAGGTGTAGGTTCTTCTAATTTACTTTTACTTTTGTTGGATTGCAAGGAATAAAGACCGAGAATATAACCCAAAACGAGAGAGTCTTAATCGCCTCTGATACGCTTCTTGCGATAGATGAAAAGAATTCGTTTGGACTGCCAAAGAAAGAAAATGGAAGTTTACAATTGAGGTGTTGAAATTTACTTTCTTTCGGATTGTGTGAGAATGGCTTCTTGAAACGCCCTGCATTCTACTCAAATAAACAGCACTGCTCTTCCAAATCAATTTCCCCCTGTCTTCATCTTCGTGTCTTCAAAACCCTCCTGCCGCTTAATTTCTTTACCCTCCCTCTTCCATTCCCATCCACCACCTCGATCCCCACAATCCACCGAAGCGATCCTTTTGCCTGCCTGCTCCTTGATGGCGCTCTAAGCTCTAAGCATCCACCTCAATCTTCTCAGTCTCGTCTTTCTTCTCTTCCTCCTTCTTCTCGCCATTGGCAGCGGCAGCGTCGCCGTTACCATTTGGCTTTTCGCTAGCAGCGATGAAATCGGTCCATTGGTGCATCAACTTGCTCGCTCGGTCTGTGATCTTGAAATCGTCGTTTCGAGGAATCTCATTGAGCGTCATGATTTTCTTCATCACTATGAAGATTCCCTTTGCATCAGCCAAGTCCATCTTCTTCCATGAGTGGACGGTCAGACATACCTTTACCGATCTTGGAGTATTGCAGAGCATCTATCGTCATGTCCTCATACGATTCAATAGTCTTGAACAGATCATCGTAACTTGGCATTTCCTAACACAAGGCAATTATCATCAGCTTCAACGTGTGCCTTGAACTGCTTGACCGCCGACTCACCTCCGCAGATGGTAATGATTTGCTCAAAAAGGCTCTTTGCAATTTATGCCTCCAGTCCTTCACCTTGACGCACTCCGGATTAGATGCGAGGGGATCTGCGGTAGTCAATCACAACAGTCAGCCTCGAGCAGGCCCAGCGCCTGATGTGCTCAACGACTGGAGTATGTCAGACAGAGAGACAAAAAGACACGCACCATCATCCGCTGCTTCTTGGTTCTCTGGCTTGGACACGGGTGCCTTTGATCCTTTGGATGCCGCTGCTTTGGGTTTAGCAGCTGGCTTGGATTTGGCTTTGGATTTGGGAGCATCGTTATCGACTTCAGCCTAGCAGGTAAAACAGTGTCAGCTCAAAGTCACAGCCGTGCATATCTATTTTGCCGAGATAACACTGTCCCGTCCTCAACACCTATCCTACACCCATATTCCAGTGTCCTTCCTGATCACGTCCCCGCACTTATTCGCGATAAGCCGGTCGTCTGATCAACCCGGCGTCCCATCGGACCTAAGGGAACTTCTCGATCCTCGCTCAATCGTCCCATGACCCGCTACCAACGTCCTTCCTAATGTTCGATCTGTCGTTCGATCATAGCACCCCACTCTCTCACGCCGGGGGACACAAATTCGGCTGATGATTCCGATGATTGGTCTGCTCACCTTAGATTTAGCAGTTTTAGCCTTCTTTCCGCCCGCCTTCTTCTTCTCAGGCTCAGCTCTCTTCCTCTTCTTAGCCCCCGAAGCCTCTTCCTCCTCATCCTCTTCTTCTAATTCGTCCTCGTCAGCCTCGTTCTCCGCCTCTTCTTTGGCCTGTTGGATATCTGCCTGTTGTCCATCCCATTCGGTAGGATCTTGAGCGGTCTGGTACGCTTCCCGTAATCCTCCAGTAGCCTTTCGGTGCGGTTCAGCTAGGTAAGAGGAAATTTCAGAGGATGAAAGGGGTTTGATTTCTTTAGATTGAAGCCATGAGCTGAGGAAACTCAGGTATATTAGTCGAGCTCAACATTCGTAATAACGATCAGATGGATGATGTATATGTGTTAGACGAGGTGTCCAGGTCTCGACGCAACGGTCGATACACAGGGCCAATCCTGAGGTGTGTGGAAGATAACGATAACTCACAAATCACCAGCAGGGAAGAATTGACAGCAGAAAATCAGAGGGTTCTTTCCGGGTCTTTGCTTGAGGACATTTCGAGGGAGAGTATCGGGGTCAGCGATCTGTGTCAGAAAGGGGATACGTTAGCCGCTCGTCGACACTGAGCAATCCACTGGCAGAAATTGTTGAGCAGCAGAACTCACTCTGGCAGCTAATTATCCATACCGAGGAAACCCCCATATCGTCAGTCCATCTCATATAGCCCAGCTGATTCCATGATTCCGAAGAACCAACGGCGCATCTAGAAGAATCACTCACGCCAAGGAGGATATCCTCTTAATCTAGCCAACACGATCTCTCCCGCTTTGAACTGTCTCTTCTCGTCACCCGAGAAGGAAGGAGCCGCCTTCTTAGCTGCGCCGCCAGCTGAAGGTCGACCTCGGGGTTTGGAAGAAGGTGGTTTAGCGGTTGCGGTTGCGGCTTTCTTGTCTGGTGAAGCTGATTTCGGTTTCTCTTCCGGAGCTTTCGATGAAGATGGCTTTTCGGCGTTGGCGGTCTCTTCTATTGTTGTCGCCGGAGCCGGAGCTGGGGCGGACGCGTCTACCTCCGGTGCTGGTGCTGGTGCTGCTGGTACTTCTTCTGCGGACATTCCTGATCATCATAACGGCCAAAGGAAAAAAAAAATCGTCAGCATGCATCTACCGGTTGTATTCCTTCTGGCGGAATCGACTTACTGGATGATGAGATGACGATCGACGCGTAGCTTGTATGATCGGTCGATTTTAGTACCTTTCGTTCGGTCGTGTTCCCTCTCGATGTGTAATCACTTTACAGTAGTTTATGTTAGCTCTGGGTGTAAGGGGTAGTCAGTATGGGATGTATGCGTACGTTAATTGTGTTTTATAGTAGGTATGATGACAAGGAGGAATGTAATGTAAATGATGACAAGGAGGAATGAGACGGGGAGGGTGGGTATATACTACTACTACTGTATTTTGTTATGGGGTTGAGTGGACTCACTTATGCTGTGGTATGGTATTTACCATAATCGGTTAACTTATTTCTATTGACCCTATGACGCTCGACATTAATTACTCAACACTGAATCGCCATATCCGGAAATTCGGCATTATCACTCCCCGCTTACACGCGTTCTCGTTCTGGGCAATAGACATACCTCGTGCGCCTAGCGAATGCAGATGATGCGCACGCCTGAAATAGTGAGGATGACGGCGCATCAGTGACCGGAGCTAGATGCAATTGAGATGAGACGAGTGATGTACAATTTCACCTTTGTCAACCAACCATCCATATTCACAACACCCCTCCCGCCTCTGAAGAGACAGTGATCGTCCCACTTGCCTTGCTCGACAGTGCGCATAACGCTCAAGATGAGGTCGTCAAGCACGTTATCGATACTGGTGGCTACGTTGTTAGCGGTACCTGCGTTGGGATTTAGGGACACTTCACCGTTCTTATTGTGGAACACCGATCCGTGAGCTAGTCCGTGTCTTGCCACATCGAAAGTACACTGATATGATCTCACCTTCCAATCTATCAGGAGCCGATTATTCGAGAGTGCCTCCAAAGCTTTGTCTGGATCGGCTTTGATACCTGCGGAAGAGGTCTATGGGAAGTTATCGAATCTAGGTTGCGATTGGGATAATTTGATTGTAGTACACCGGGACGGGGTGAGTGTCATCTTACGTTTGACAACCCATGTATCGTCAAAGACCTCTCATTGTCCTTGACCGGTAAACCCTCATCTTTTGTATACACTTGCTATGTGTGCTGACTTTCTGTTGTACCGCGATTCATAGCTCCATTCGTCCCAGCTGGACAAATTAGATTACCCGACATACGATGCCCATTTAAACATCCCGTATTTATCTCGACCGCAAAAACGAGGGCTGAACTCCGGCTTAGAAGGCTGGGCAAACCATTGCGGCGCCTCTGTCGTTTCGTCATTCGACGATCGAGTGCAAGGAGAAAAGAACGTCATCGTGCTCGAGTCCGTTGAAGGACAAGGTAAGCTGATTTCCATTTCGAAGTCTTGAATGGTACTATCAGCTTACAATACATCATGCCTCAATGATTCACGTTATCTCTCAGCTTTCCCATCTATACCATCCGATTTGAACTCCTACATCCTTCTTCTCACCGGCTCGGGCTCATCTCAACCCTCATCCGTACCCGTGGAGAATGCGAAGAGACAAGAAAGACCATTCCCAACGCACATCACCCACTCCGCAAGCGCCACGACCACTCTCCAAGCTACTTCGACATCGACTGCGACTGGCTCACCAAGGAGGAATTCAACCATCCCTTCGAAAGATGCACCGTTGCTTGACCGGGTCCAACTTCTCACTACGCCAATCATCACTTCCCTATTGATCGTCTTCTTGATCTTATTGCCGATCCTGGGATTCGGTATTTCGATGTTAACTAGTATTCAAGTACCGCCGAAGATGATGGAGATTAGCAAGTCACTCGCAGTCGGGAAAGACCGAAAGGACCAATAGTCTGTAGGCTCCCCATCATTTCGCACACCATGGACCACCGGAAGCGCAGATCTTAACTTAAGTCAATTCAAGGCTCTGTGATATCACGCTATGGCATTTTAGGCGATAGATTCAGTCTTATCATGTACTGTTACGAATGCATCTATACGAATGATAAATTCTCGCGATAGATCCTGCTGGCTACGCCGTGAATCGATAATCCAGTCCAAATATATGGATATTTGGTTTTTGGTGTCATGATGCAATGAGTAGATTCTCGGTTCGCAAGAGAGAATGATACACAATGCACATGCCCACTGGATTTGACGTCCTACGTCCTACTTCCTCATGAGCAGATAGACGTTCTCTCCAACCACCACACTGGCAAGATGCCTATACGATCCTCGTAAAGCCATGAGCAGTCCACCGAACGAGAAATATGCGGTTCTGAATTTGTGATTGATTAGCTGAAGGTGCTGAAGGTGCCAACTAGTGAAGTATGCCGATGGTACAGCTACTCACGTTTGATTATCCCCCTGTGCGGAGTCATCGAATTTATATATCTGTACAAGTTCATACGGGATCAGCTCAACTCGCATTCTGAATTTCCCAGTTCACGTCATTCAATCAAACGGGAAGCGGCAAAGCGGCCGCATTTTGCCTGATGGGCCTTCTTCGGGGTAATGATAGGACGGGTTTTTGACTGATATCAATTTCGCCAAACCAAGTCAAGTCAAGAGAAGTAAGGTCGGAGAGTGACGTGAAATGGAGCGAGAAACGCCGGTGCGAAAAATCCAAGACATAGATCATGAGGTTGGAGAAGCTCTATCCGGAGGTGAAATGAACTTTGATTCAAGGTCACTCTACTCTCGACTCACTTTCCCAAACATGACATAGTCGTAATCCTCTCCCAGACCCATATTCTCGCTCCTCCACAATTCCCTCTTTATCTTCTTCGACTTCTCGCCATTCTCCGATCCCTCGTCGTCGTTCTCATTCACCAGCTCTTCCGGAACCAGCGTCCGCGCTATTGCCAGGGTGAATACTTCTCCTTCTTGTAAGGGATATAATTCGTTGGCTAGGTCTAGCGTGAGAGACATTTGCAGATTGTGTGAAGGGGCTGTTATTCGGGAGACTAACGACGACATGGACATATAATGTCAGCTTTCAATCCGTTTGGATTGGAAGAGTCTTTTGTCTTCTCTCTCGTTCCGTGTTGGTAGTGATTAGCAATAAGGTAGGGGTAGAGAGCGACCTACCTCGGTCGAATTTCTTTCCATCTTTGTCTACGGTCTGAAGTCATCAAATCCAGCATCCTCAGCTGTATCCCTTGTATTACAACTTCGGATACAGCAGAAGAGCACTCACCTCCACGGTGAATCGGTCCTCGAATATGATATTTGACGAATCGGCCATTGTGTCTCGTTATGCCTCGTTGATGGTAGGGTATGAGTTGAAGAAGGGGAAAAGGGGGTGTGGGGTACTGTTGGGTTGTGATCCAAGGACTTTTGTGCGAAATGAGTGGAGTCTGATTGAGGCCTATGGCACCTCCTTTCCTGTTTTGGGAAATGCTTAGCGTGAATGTCTAAAGTGTCGTACAATCAATCTTCAAGGTGCATAAGAAGTTAGTTGATGTACGAAAACAACGAAGAGCTCTAAGGAGATTGATTGTTGAAAATATAGTTTAAATGATCCCCTCATTCAGCTGATCTTGACTTATCCGCCGCTGAGACGAAGGTCAAAAGATAAAAAGTCGAAATGCGAGCGTCTTACAAGTCGAACATTCCGATTCCGAGATATTTAGTCTTCAACAACAACAACAATTCATAATACAAGCATCGACTCCTTCACATTAGGCGGACTCAATCTCACGGCTCACTTTGACCGCTCCAGAAATTTCCAAGCGCACGAAAAATTGATAGACGGGTTTGATCTGGGCCATTGATCGATCTATCTTTACGGAATCTTCATCCTTCTTCCCTCCGTCGTTTGGCTATAACCACTCCAGCTAAATATGTCGCACGGGGACCATTCTCGAGATCCATGGTGAGTGTGCTAATTCGTCAGCCCTGCCAAGAGCATGTTGGAAGTAGGAGTGCATCCGAGCTAATTTTACAATTTCTGAACCCCGAAGTCCCTATGTCATCCTTAATGATTTCGGAGGAGCGTTCGCGATGGGTGCGATAGGTGGTGGTATATGGCATGGTATCAAGGGAGCAAGGAATAGTCCTAGAGTGGGTGTCATTCGCATACTTGATGATTATTGCGAACGTCGCTCATCGGATTTGGTTTTTATTTACAGGGAGAACGATTTGTCGGTTCGATGTCAGCGATAAAAGCCAGAGCGCCAGTTCTCGGTGGGAATTTCGGTGTTTGGGGTGGTCTGTTCTCGACGTACGACTGTGCAGTGAAAGGATATAGACAGAAAGAGGATCCGTGGAACGCTATGATTGCTGGATTCTTGACTGGTGGTTCGTTAGCTTTGAGGGGTGAGTTCAAGTCGGGATTCGTTTTTTTGTCTATTTCAATCCATCACATTGAATAGATCAACCGATGGGTTTTGGCCTTTGTCAGACGCACACAAACGAGAGGAGTCATCGTAGACTAATTCATCCGTTTGTGACGCTATAGCTGGTCCCCGATCGGCATTTGGTTCGGCAGTGGGATGTGGTATATTACTAGGGGTGTTCGAAGGTGTTGGAGTCTTGATGAATCGGATGTTTGCTCAACCTATTCCGCAGATGCAATGTGAGTCTGATCATTTACTTGTACTGATCACATCTTGCCTACCCTGCCGTCTGCCCAGGTCCTCCCTATTGGTCTTCATGCTGTCGTCTCTAGGCTGATTATCATTCGCCATTCAGTGCCGGAACAAGCACCAGCAGCTCCAGCAGTCGCCTAGATTCAATCTTATATCAGTATTTCCGGTCCATCGGTCACTTAGCACCCCTCTGACATGCATATATTACATACACAACACGATTCCGTTTAGAAGGGAGCGGGAAGCCAAGCAGGCAGGCAGAGTCGATGACTAATTGATTTGGCCTCTCTTCGGTGCGTGCTGAGCTGAGTGAACTTAAGGGGCGACCTTGGGCCTGTGATTTCGAGAATGCTGGTGTCTCTGTAAGCATCGATTTCGGAAGCATACCAGCCTAACCCATCCAGCTCGCCTACGCACCAAGGCACCGATTGGACTGTTTCTGGATACCTACTTCGAACAGATTCAATGGTTGGTATGCCACTTTTATCCCCCTACTTTACTGTACCCCGCAATATACGTACTAACATCACACAAGAAACCCCGAGATGACATCAAAAGTCGCTATTCCGGATATCGCTGCTTGAAGCCGGCAACTGGATTTTCGGGACGGGTCCAGGTAGTAAGGAGGAAACACCAGTGCCGGCGCTGGTGGATTACTCATATCTTACTATCTGTTCCTCATGCCCGGTCGATTCAACTCGGCCACCAACCAATCAATTAAATCTACACGTGTTATTAGAATGATACAATAGCGGAGTGGCCAATGACTATACATAAAACGCTGATTCAAGCGAAACGTGATTACGAAATACAGTAAACCGCCAAGCAAGAGCGGAGGCCCTCAAATAATGGGATAGGGTTGAGGGAGCAGTAAATAGTATAAGATCCTTCGAATGGGACACTGCTGGGCGGAAGGGTGGCCTCAACCAAAACCAAATTTTTTTTCCGTCGTTGTCGTCATCATTCAACCATTCCATGACATGGGAATGGCGCGATAACAAATTGATCAGACCTTCAATTTCAACAGTAAGAGTAATCAATAAATGCTCTGTTGTAATCGCTATCAGGTGACTTAATGACGTAGATTGATAAAAACAGATAGATTATTGATGGTGTTTTGATGCACGGGTTGACGCGACTGACACCAACTTACAAATCAAATGAGGATAGCATCCTTTGACCCTCTGACTGATCACACATCTTATATATCCCCAACCTATTCCAAATCTCATCTCTATTCCTTTTTCGTTCTCTTCTCCACTTTCACCTTGATAACACTATTTTTTCATTTCTTCTCTTCAGTCCCATCCTATCGTTTCTGATACTGACGGACGTTCTTTCACACTTCAGTACATCTTCATAGCACGTCAATCACATTCTTGATGTCGTGAACCACAGCAATTCGAACCACTCATGCCGTCAACCACTTTAACTTCGATCATTCCCAATACCGCATCTTTCGTTGCTCATAAATCCTTTTCTGTGTTATACATCTTTTACATTGGTCTCCCGCTCAAAATCATGAGCGCCGTGGCCGACTCTATCGCTGAGGCTGTCTCACCTGCCTCAATCCCTCCCGATAAGGGGAAAGAGAAGAAGACAGCTGACGTCAGCTCGACTGCTTACAGTAGCAGGAGTGGCGATAAAGCCAATTCCAAAACTCCGTATATCAAGGTAGTGGATACATCCTCCTCCTCCAATGATACTCTTGTAACGACTCCTAACGCCGGTCGATCGTCACCAAAGGAACAGCGACGAGTGTCCATCTCCTCCGCACGACCTCTGATCGCCACTTATAATCTTGACCGACCTCGACAATTATACCAATATCAATATGGTGAACAAGACGAAGATCGCCTGTCCGATTCCGAAGATGAAGGGGAAAGGCGAATCAACGAACCCCTTCTTAGTCCATATCAAGCTGCTAATATCGAACAATCCTTCGAAAGCAACACCACTTCCGGCTCAGACGTTCATATGAGTACTCTCTCCAGCTCGGGTCCGGAAATCTTCCTGGGACCCCAGAGTGTCCCCTTTCCACTCCGAAAACACGACGTCGGCGATGCTCACAGTACTCCGTCTCGACCCTCCGCTCAAACATTTGTTCCAACATTCAAAAACACGCAGCCAATCATCATCAGACCAGGCAAGGAACAACGAAACCGAAGTCCCCTGGCTACCACTGTGATCAGTGCTGCCAGTCATTACGAGCTGGCATTGCTCTCATCCTGGAGACGGGAACAAATCCAAAACACTCGTATGGCAAAACTCATGGCTGGCACCACACCTCGCCCGATACCTACTCTGCATGGACCTCTTTCGCTTCCATATGCTCGAAATCCTAGGTGAGTCATTTGAACCTCTTTCCCAAGATCCCTCTCTTCGGTATGCCTTACCTTCAGCTCTCAAACGACACAGATGCTGACTATCTTGATTCGTACCTAGCGGCGTTGACGCAACAGTTGCCGACGAATCGGCTTATTTAACCCATGTGTTCGGTCTCCGAGCTGCTGGCGGTACGACTGTCAGTGACATGGGTATCAAGGGTAGCAGAAGGGTCTCTTCCGGTACCCACAGCAGTGGTACAACCAGCGGTCGCTCTACTTCCGGATCTAGCGGATATCACAACTCCCACAAAAGCGGTAACGATAGGAGCGTGTACACCGATCAAAGCAGTTATACCTCTCTACGAGGTACAGTGCATCACTCCAGACCTTTGGTCATTCGAGATCCGTACCAGAATATCGGCATCAAAATTAAGGGCGTTCCACCTAGAGAAGGCCCTGCTCAGATCATCAAGCTTGATAAGGTAAGTGATAGCGACATGAGAAAGAGCTGAAGACAGCGCTGATGGAACGTCCCACGTCTTTAGGTTGAGGACGACAACAAGGAGAATGTTGACCCAACACGCCCCCCAGCGCTGAGACGCAGAGCGTCCGAAACGTCCCTCCTCGGACCAAGAATGGGAGATACGGTTCTCGGCCCCTCAAGGTCTCAGGTCAATCTCCGAGATATGACGAATCTATCACCCATACCCGGCTCGCCCGCTGAAAACGCCTCCAGGGATCCCTTCCGAATACTGCATGACCGAGCTGCCCCCAATGCGGGTCTCGACGTGCCTACCACTGCTCGTGATGGCCCCATCGCACAATCAGCAGATTTGGGATCAGATGAGATCCAACTTCCCGATTTTGCGCCTCTTCAATACAACCCCGAGACCATGTCGTACGAGTTTGCTGTGCCTCTTATTAGGAGCTCCTATGAGGATCTTCATGTGAAAACTCCTCAGGGCGATGTCACTCCTCACACCCTCAAAGACGCCCATAATGCACCAAGTAAGGCCGATACGAGCGACAACTGGCGAAAAAAGGGTAAGATCTCCGAAGCCCCAAACAAAGACATCAAAGACATTGAACATGCCGTCATCTCGGAAACGGCAAAGGAAAAGCCTGACGTGGCTGCTGGCGCTGAAGGCGAAAGAGCGTCTGCGGGAGGAGTGATGACTATCGATAGTCTGTTCGAAAAGTTTCATACAACTGGCGAACCGGTCAGTGTCATAGTGGTTCTCCTTGTCCATATTCCGTCTCACTGGCTGATATATGATCTCGAAGCTCAACCAACAGGATACATCCCAAGAACGTATCGTCTCAGAGGCTTCAAATAAAGGGGAAGTCCGCAGGAAGACCAGCACCAAGGTGAGCCTTGATCACACACGAGGCAGCATAATGACGCGTCCTAACAGCACCTCATCCAGTTGTCTCGAAGTAAGGCCGCTTCGCCTCAAGGCTCTTCCGTCAATGTACTTGGCGAGTCCACTAAAAAGCTCAACGTAAATGCTCCGCCTTACTCGCCTTCGAAATCTGACAGGAACAGTGCTACTGCCAAAAAGAACACGAGAACTTCGCCAACTACAAGCCACGCGAAACCTGGTTCACCCAAGTTCAGATCAACTTCCTCCAAAGGTACTCCTGGAGCTGGTAAGTTGCTCAAACATGCGGTGGAAGGTGGGGAGGATGCCCCATCGCCTACCGTCCAAAGCCGAAGCAAGGGCAAGGGCAAAGCTGGGAATAAATAGTATCTCTACCATTTGTCCGATAAAGGATTCCTTCTTTTTCTGTGTTCGTTCGATCAATCCCAATCCCACCCAATCCCCTTCCGTCTCGCTCTCATCTCTAATTCATCGGCATAATGATAACACCATAAAAGTCTAAAAAAAGGTCAGGAATTCAGCTGTACTACTAGATTTTCCTCAATCTAAGCACTTTGTACTTGTTGCGTAGATAACGCAAGGCATCTTCATATGCATTTTGTATTATGTCCAGCTATTTGCATTGCGTGAACCTCATGATTTGGCTCTGAGTCTATGAGTCTAAGTCAGATGTCTCCTCTAAGCATAACTCTTTGTTTGTAGCGAATGAGAAATAAAGAGGAATATAATGAGGCTTGGACAGATTGGAATCTGTCGACGTTCCATTTAGGCTTACTTTTTGACCCCCTTGATCGTGAATAGCGATACGAGGGGGCTTCGAAAGAGCCAGGGAGGGGTGCGAAGGATGATTCTGGGGTAAAGGGTTGTATGAGACAATATGAAAAGCAGTAAGTGCAGTAAGTGAATTCAGTGCGGTGATTGTACGGTTGGACTGTCGATCTTTGATCGAGAAGCGAGTAACAATATCGTTATGTGAACCAACGATGATGAGATGCATGACGGCGTGATCTATGTTGACCAGGAATCAGCTTGGACCGATCATAAGGATAAGGGAAGGAAGGTGTTACCAAACATGATCTTGATTACTCACAGCATAATACAAAAGGATGTCCCGAACTACATGATCTCAACGGCGTTGTGCTGATTTTGATCCCCGCACTCGACCACCCTGCACTTGAACTGACCTGGGATTGGAAGACCTGGGATCAGGAAGGATGGGGAATGAATGTCTCCTTATTATATATTCCTCATTCTGGTAATTGGCAAGTTCGGATGGAATTGTATTTGACTAAGGCGATGAAATGATCATCATACGTTTGTATGTTGGCTTTCTTTTTGACCCCCTGAATCTGTGAATGGCAGAAAAGGGGGCTTCGAAAGAGCCGTGTCGGTATTTAGATAAAGACGAGAGCTCAGGGGGATGAAATGGGCATTGATGGAAAAAGGGTTAAAATGACCTTTGGTCAGTTGAATCGCAAAAAGTGTTAGCGATGTAACGGTTGAATGACTGGGACAATCTCGGATGGCGTTGTGTCAATTGCTAGATGCATGATGCAGTATACTCTTTGTACACTGAACCCAGAAAGGCAATCATCAGCCACATGTACAGCACATATACTGGTGGTGTAAGGTCAAAACTCACAAGTGACCAACTTATTATTACCAGCACAACCTATAATCTTCTAGGTTTCGGTGCTCTAGTCCCTCCAATCTTGACCTTCGTCTTGTCCTCTACTCGGACTATCAAACTACGTATCTCCTGGCCCTCCGGTCCACTCAACGCACTACTGAGCGCTTCCCTGCCCATACCGAACAAGCCATTGAACGAGACCCTTAGACCCAGGCGATTGGCGTGCGGCTGCGATCGATGGAACTCCAAGATCTTCTCGAACATCTTGATGGAAGCTTGAGTTGCTGCTTCGTAGCTTGAACGCTGACTGTTCTTGAACGCCTTATCGCTGCCCCCAGAGACACTTCCGAATACTGGTCCGAAATCATCTGTGAAACTCAGCACGATATTGTTTCGGGTCGACTTGACGTTGAGGGTATGGGTAGGCGTTTGTTCCTTTGTGAGACCGCTGATTTTGCATTCTTCGGGTCTCCACCGTATGACTGGCAAGCCTTTGGTATTCTTCGGTCGCGGAGCCACAGGTATTTGGGGCACAGTGAGTTTAGCTGAAGGTGCTGTAGATGAGGATGAGGATGTGATTGGTGCGGATTTAGGGGTAGGTACGGGTTCTGGATTTGGGTTGGAGGTCGAAGGGGTCTGGTGGGATTCGGTCGAAGGTGCTGGTTCCGCTACGTTCTCAGTGGAGAGTTGGTCTTCGACAACGGTGGTGGTGGTGGCTGGGTTGGAAGGGGTGGGGAAACGACGGGGTCGTGTAAAGTCCAAGCCATGTCTGGAAGAGGATGCGAAATTTGCGGTAGAGATAAAGAATGATCTGGGAGCAATTCGAGCAGTCTGGACAGCGCTGGATCGGATGATGGAAGTCATGTTGAGGGTGACACAGATACAGGATCAGCGAGAGTGAATTGCAATACGAGAGTAAGGGCTTTATCGCGGTTCGAAGAGGTGTTGCAATGGAATAGATCTTCACGATGTCAACTTTGACTTCTAATTCTATCGAAACCCAACGAACCGCTATGTTGACGGACGGACTTTTTTCGACAGCTCGGAAACTCAAGTGACTTGCGGATGTGGCACCTCGAGGACGGCTTGTGGCGTGCACATCGCTTGCACTATCAACGCCCATGTGAAGGATGCATGAATTGATGCGTTGTTGAAGCAGATGCACAGGAGGGATGTTGCATGTGCTCACTGTGCTAAATCTTCAGCTATTCTGACTCCGTACTGAGGTGTCTGAGGGAAAAAGAGAGACCAATGGATGCTCGGAGTCGTTGGTTTGAGAGATCCTTTATATCCCCTCCCGGTTGTATCAAGCAGCACAGAACATGCGAACGAGGCCAATCCAAGTATGACGCTCGAAACGGTAATGCTTCGCCAAGGCCTGGGACACAGAAGGTCAGGTGGATAGAACTGCCCCTGAAGCGACGCCTTCTGTAGTGAAAGCGTCATTTGAGCGCAACTTACCTGCTCTTTTAACGGGTCAACCTTTCAGGCAGCATCGCCATGCACCGAAGGTCACTGCCCCGTGACCAGTCAAGCATCACTAAGTGCAGGAAGACAAGGGAGGCTGTGTCATATTCTGTTAGGACCTCCAAGAGGTTATGACATCTGCTATGACTCGACTCGAGCAGGATGTCACTTCAGTGCCTTGAAAATACCCTCTTTTGATGAGCTACCTGTCACACCTTCACACCAATGGCCAACCTTTGTTGGACAGCACAGCCCTGTCGAACACTATGACGTGTTGCCTTCCCATCCTTCACTCTACCTTGTGCGTTTCGGTCCAATTTGTCATTGTCATGAGCTATATAAAGAGCTACTTTGCCCACACCGCAAATCATATTCTCAACTCGTTTCCCAGATTGACCTCAACCTACTCATTCAAGCATTACATCTCTCTACTTTATTGAATCACCTCCCATCCAGACTCCTTTGGCACACATATCATGTCGTATGTACTTGCTTCTTCTGACCTCTCTTGCACAGTATCTTGTCTTGAGCATTGCTAACTTCCATCCGCGTAGGGGCGGCAGCTCATTCGCGCTGGTAGGAGAAACTCCCACTCAAATTCATTTCGGTCAGGGAGAGCTAGAGAAGCATTCTGGGAACAAATTACAGTACCTGAACTCATCTGCATGCGCTCAATATATCTCTAGGTTCCTAAACAGCTTTGCCTCCGATGACAGTAGAGTCTATGCGGGAACAGACGAGAATCTCATGTTCAACGTGTCCTACCGCAGAGGGCAGCCCCTTGGTATCAGTGAGCGAATGGATGTCCAATTCACCTAGCGGGGGTATGACCATCAATCTGACGGCCTCATGACTCTTTCTTCAGCTTGCGGGACCGAGCTTAAAGCTACCCTCGATGATTTTTCCCACGCTCGGTCCCAGATCGAGGATGCCAAAATAAGGGATGCCCAATTGCGATCCTACGTCGATATTATCAGTCAAACTCACTCGCGGAATGCAACTGTCCAGAATCATCTTGATGATCTGCGAGGGACCTTAGCGCTATACCAAAGGGACATCGCAGAGCCAGAAGATGAGGAAGGATTGACCGATCGCCATTTAGATCGCCAGAGAGAGAAAATGGCGCAAAGGGCCGGGCATCTCAACAGATTGCTCAATTGGGCGAACAGTGCCTGCAGCACTGGTAACACCCAAGAGCAGACGACCGCGGAGGGCCAAGCGGTCTCTATCCCTGAGGACCAGGCTAGTCTGGCGGCTGGAAGTATCGCCCTCTCCTTGTATGCCAGACAAGAGCGTTATCTCCCAGAAGAGGCCTCGAAAGAATAGGCGACGACTGCCCTATTCAGGGGAGCTACGTCTCTGAGACTACGCATGGTCTGTCAGTCGTTTCGCGGGATTCATCAGCAGACAGGATCAAATCTTGGAAGTGCCAGTATTCATGGGGTTTAGGCGAAAGCAAATGGGATGTAGGATGGCAAGGGAAGGTTCGTTTGCACCTACGAATAGTGCGCGAATGCATTGTATAGGAGATATAGCTCATATGTCTAGCTCATGGACTGCTGTCGAACAGAGGGAGCCCTTCCATGATAGCCTTCCCCGGACAGAAAGCATTCCGACACTAACGGAACACACGACCCTCTGGCACACATTGTTTGTGGAAAATCCGATGACTTCGGAGGCTCGTGTCACGCGTTGCAGTGAGGTACAAATTGGATAGTGACATTCGCGGCGAAGTAAAACTCCTGTATCTCGACTTGGCTTGAAGTGATTCTGTGATCGGCACAGCATGAACCAAACACCGGCAACGTCTCGCGGTTATGACTGCTTGGCGAGGGGTGCTGCACCCAGCACGTCAAGAATGATGACCCAGTGTCAGTCGTCTACTACTAAAATCAAAGGCTTAAGCTGTCCTGCCACGGCGAGTAGGATGAGCGAGGCCGACGATCAAGATCGACTCAGGAGGACGCTCTCCTCTTTTCGACGACACTTGAATAGTATCGAGCTCGATGAGCCCACAAAGTGCGATCTCATAAGGCATTGCGATATCATCAGCAACTCACATATAGATCACTACAACGATGACCGTGCCTATGATGGCAATCGTGATAGTTTCAAAGACAGTTTGAACATTCTCCGCCAGTCCTTCGACCGACTTATGAGCGATATCTCCAGCAGCGAATTTGATGACGAGACAATCAAGACCTCACTCGCGGAATTCGCACAGTCATGTAATGATAGATTGTGCGCAAGCTGCAAATCCGATCAGCATGTGAAAGAAGTCAGCCTCAAGGACCCGAACGATGGATGTATCCAGACTATATCGGACTTATGGGACGATAACGCCCAAAGTGAAACGTCAAGTGCGTTAGAATGTGGCGCATGCGTTTACTGTACTTTAGCTGTGGGGGTCACTGCTACGGTCGTTGGAGCTGCTTTGTCCGTTTCGAGCGCGTAACCTCAGTGTTCGCCAGGTCTAGACCGCATGTCTGTGCTGCTCAGAAGGCTATACTAAAGCCTCGCTTGATATGCAGTCATATGCATCCCAGTAAATGTTGGGCCTAGACCTCACCGCGTTCTTCAAGCGAAGGCGCCACTGATCATACTTTTCCAAACGAGGGAAGACTTCTGTCCCTAGACTAGAAGCGATCTGCCTCCTTTTCTGATGTGACTAGTTCTTAGTGCGCCTTCCAGCGTTCAGAGGGCCCTGAACCCGACGTTTCGCCGGCTGAAGGGATGTACGTGAGGGACAGTAATCGGCTTGATCAGTGGTATACGTCACGACCACTACTGCCATCTGAACGTCCCTTGTGGGAAGCACAGAATTTCATTCTTCAGGAGTCAAATGCTGCACGTCCTGGATCAGATTACAACCCCACTCCTGCTTCTTTGGTATATATGCATGTATAGAGCATTAGCCGTGCTGATCCAAAATCTTGATTTTCCCACACTCCGCGTGTGATACTCCGAGTTATCAGGAGAAAGAATAGGGATCCAGGTAGAACATGTCTCGGGACCAGCCACACGGAGCACAG
This sequence comes from Kwoniella dejecticola CBS 10117, assembly GCF_000512565.2. Taxonomy (NCBI): domain Eukaryota; kingdom Fungi; phylum Basidiomycota; class Tremellomycetes; order Tremellales; family Cryptococcaceae; genus Kwoniella; species Kwoniella dejecticola. Next base: position 589,275 of record NC_089309.1, on the reverse strand, counting down.
GGCTGAAGTAAAACAAGGGTCAAGCGGCTGTTCCGATTAGACGAAGCTGAGTCCGTGGGGATACACGGACTTGTAGACTCGAACATTCGGAAACCCAGCTCCGAAGATTCGAGTTTCAAAGGTATAAATAGGTCGCTCTACTTGTCCGAATCATAGAACTCTCCTCTCAAGAAATGTATATCGTATAACTTTGCAACTTCGTTCTATCGCATCGCACATTCGTACATACTTAACAAGTCTTATTCAGAGGCACTTCGTTCGACCCATTACACCGCGTCTGTTCGTTCTGTCCGTCGCTTTCGTACATTGCATTCGTTGAACACAGTGACTCCAGTATGAGCCACTCGAGTGCCACAGCTCCATCATCGGATGGTGGGAAGCCCCATGTCCATCTTGTCCCGTCCCGTCTCTCGACCCATCAGGCTGGTCAGCGCGAGATGCGAGAGATCTGCTCTGCGCGGATCTTGACACTAATCATCAAGGATCAATGACTTTCGATGATTCTCGAGCCGACTTTCTGGTCGCCACATGTCGAAGTTGTAATGTTTCCAGCGTCTTCAATAAAAACAGACTCGATCAAGCAGCGCTAGAGCGAATCTCCCGGGATCTCGGCATCACTTACTCCCAAGAGCGACCAATCGAATCGGTCTACAATGACATTCGAGATCACGTTAGCTCGCTCCGATCGAAAATCGAGCAGCTGGAGAAAAGCGAGCAAATTACGGTCTCCAAGAACGAAGAATCGTCCGCTAGAGTAAGGGACCTACTACATCAAAAAATCGCAGACGAAAGAGGCTCTGACGTAGCTGGTCAGTCGACTTCTGCAACTGCAGCAGATCAGCAGGACGTCGAGGTGGTCAGAGTCGGAAACAAGAGAGGCATTAATGCTCCTACTTGCGACCCCTGCGACCCCTGCGACCCCTTCTGTCTGTGCCTTCAAGCTTTGGGTGAGGCAGCAGAGACCAACTGCAACTCGTATGCTCTTGCCACTACTGCTTGCGGTGTTGTTACCCTAGGCACGGTAGGGGCGGCACTTATCGCTTCTGCGATGGCCTCAAGCGCAGGCAGCGCGTAATTGCTTTGGATTTCAAGTCCCAGTGCGACCTATGAAAGGATCACATAATATTATCCTCAAGAACATGCATCTCAAGTCTTCTGAAAGTAGCGGTAGTCGTCCATCGGTGGCAATAGTCGCATCGAATGAGGTTATTCGTGATCAGTGATACTCGCTGGGAGAACAGCGACTCTGCAACGCCGCACAATGTCTTCCGACTGGGCCTCGTTTCAGTGGGATGAGGAGCGTCATTGAGCGAAGGCGCGTCAGTCAAATATCTCCATTATGCTATTGTATGCCAAGTTCCATCCGTGGAGAAAATCGAAGTGAGATGCTTCTGATGGTCCAGATGCAGCATAAAATCATTGTGAATTGGCACATAGCGAGATCGAGTCATACCGGGTCATCCTGAACTCGACGACAGCTGGGTCAGTCTTCTGTGAAAGGCTAATTCGTGACCCTTTGTCGATGAATCAGACAGAATGCGCGTCATCGCCAGTGATATCCTTTGACAGAAACGGAGTCTTCGCTGAGGAGACAGGCTCGGGTCATTCATGGCCATTCGCAAAATATGGTATATATACGCACGTCCAGCATCTGTACCTTTCAAGACTTGCCTTCGTCCTCCTGCGATATCCAATAATCCCTCTCGTACTATACACCCCCTACTTGTCTTCACGCGCATCACCACCAGTCCACTTCGAAGCAGCATGACCGACCCTTCAGCCCCTGCGCAGTCAGAAGTCGAGTCAGTCGCATACATCGTTATGATACCTATACGGCAGAATCACCGTTGGATTCCTGGTTTTAGCTGACGATTGATATTGCAACAGCTCTGATGATGACGGATATGATATGGGTTTCGGAGACAATCCTTTCGGTTTTGGCAGTGTTGGCGATAAATTGTCGCAGGATACGATGACACCTGGCACTGGAGCAGGCTCTCACGTCTTCACGGGGTCAGTCGAAACACTGTATCAACTCGGTCAAATGTTTGAGCCGGCTACAATCGCTGCGGTCGTGCGCTCTTTGTCCACCAATCAGCAGACCATCGACTTTGAGTCCCAGCAAATGATCATCAAACGTCACAATGGGAGACCTACTGGTATCTGTGAGTCGATCAGACGAGATTGTTCTGTCATGCCCTTTAAGTTATATATCCGTTTTTCCTTGATCCGAAGTCTACACCACCAATTCGGGAAGTCGTTCGTGCGTGCTGAATAACGAGTGTTCCGCTATGGCAGACTATCCTGGGGCTTCTGGTGAAACCTCGCGTCTTCGAGATCACTCGTTGGCACTGACGGGAATCAAGATGCCCGGTTACGATAACACAGGGCAAATCCAATTGCAAGACATGACTGATAGCAGGTGGAACTTATTGGGCCGTTTGAGCCGGACCTTCAGAGGGACCCAGGATCAGTTCTTTCCTGGCAGTCCAGTCCACAGACATTGTGAGATGACATCGGACAAGCTCGACCGACTTTGGACTCAACCGATCCAAGACCCGCATGATCTTGACACTACGGGTGCTGGCCGGCTCATGCGCTGGATCGAAGGGCACGCTGAGTCGATCGACGACCCATACAATCCCAACTATACAGCTTATCTTCATCCGAGCGTGGTAATGAACGCGGGATTAGCTTTGTACATAAACAACAGGGCTTCTGTAGGTTGAGCGTCTTCCCGTCGATTCAGCTTTGAAGAAATTGGACACTATGGGCTTCCGGACAATTATGAGAGGCGAAGTTGAGGAGGGAGGACGGCGATACAGTATTTCGACCTTTTTCGATCAGTATCTGTCTCTAGCTGTATATACGACAAGGATCTTATGTCAGTCATGGTCAGTGAAGATCGGGACAATGGGAAAACAGATAGTCTGCATTCTGTCTTAGACATGACTAATCCTTCTTCTCCACTTTCCCACTCTCCGTGACTTTCACCTGCTCATCGAAAGTTTCCGCCTCCTTCCCACCTCCGAAACCCTCATCTCTACTTTCCACTTCCTCCTTAGCCACCTCTTCGGACTCTACAATCGGTTCCTCAGTGAACGAGCCTGATTCTGCTCCTGGCGAGTCCGATCCCGCGGCTTTCCTCGTATGTGATTTGCTTTGCAAGATATGCAAGGGGACGGGTGATTCTCCCCTTATAGCTGTTGTTGCACCCGCTGGATCGGTCGATCCTGATGCGCTCCAGGGTACGTGGATTGGATCGACGTTGAATTTGGGTCCGGCAGCTGCTATTAAACCTAGTCGTCTTTCGTTGAGGACGTACTTGATTCGAGCCATTGTTTTCCGACACTACCAGTGATCAAGATGTTATCAATTTTAGACCACTCGTCGAAATGACTGGTGCATAGATTTGACGCTGGACTCACTCGGAATGCTCTTCTAGTCAATAATTCTCCATCAACTCTTTGACCAATATTCAATCTCCTTCTCTCTTCTTTCTGAGTGGCTAAGACGTTTCGTTCTTTCAATAAGACATACCAGAGGGTATGTAAGTCTTGGAATGATTTCTGTCGTAGTTCCGCTGCTGTCCACGATCGGCCTGTGATGTCCGATAGATCTAGGTCAGCACTTCCAGTTGGGCATATCATCCAGGTTATGGCAAGTGCAAGTCGACAAGCCATGGTTGGAATACATCGTAGGAAGTAAGAAAAGGAGTTGCGTCACATGTGTGCAATTCGAAATAGGTGTCTTGAATGCATTCTAAAGGGCCACATCGCAGAGTCCAAGACAGAGAAAAACAGATGAGCAGACTCACCACTATGCAAATTCGCATCGTCCCTCGTTAGCGGCTCCAAACTCCCCATTTCTGCAGGGGGTTTATTCTGCGACTGACTGATCCTCGCTCTCGCATGCGTCGGTAAGTGGAAAAACTGCCATAGAGGGTGTTTCGCTTGTTTCTGAGCATCTACCGAATCGTAATACTCTTTTGAGGGTGGATATGTCGTCGGTTCGGGATCACCATTCGGTAAAGCTACGGGAATCGTTCGTGCAGGTCGACGAACTATAGGTTGGCCTTTCGCTGTTTTTGTTGGTCGGGTACTTTGTACTGGTAAGGGTGGAGTGCCTACTTCCAACTCCTCCAGGTGGGGAGTAGGAGCTTCGATGTTGTTTGTACCTGGATGAGACAGTTGTTGAAGAGGGATAGTAGTGGGTCCTTGATGGTCTACTTGACGGCCCTCAGTGTGTAGATATCGGAGTTGAGGTTGGGCGAATCGAGGAGGGAGAAAAGAGCGGGGCAAGCGGGAGATACTATTACTGATTGACATGATGCGCGCAGCGATGGCTCTGGAGTTGATTCGTGGTGGTTATACGGTCAGAGTCAGTATATTGGGTTGGCGATCGCTTACAGATGGTATCGATATTTCGTGGTGAACAGAAATCCAAGACGAGCTGAAGTGAAGCGGAAGACGCTCTGACATTGTCGGATAAATTGAGAAAAAGGAAAGAAAAAGAAATTCAACCGACACGCGTGAGACTCCGTTGTGTCACAAGAACTTGATCGCAAACATCTACATTGTATCGAGTCGGGCTAGTATAGCATATACAGAGCACAGGATGATGCATACAAGCACATAGAAGGGCATGATGTGAATGTGAGAGCGCCAAGAGCAATGTTGATATACTCCATCGATTCAATCATTGAGACCGTCGGATCGTGAAATACACATCACCAGAAATCATCTTCCCCACCTCCACCTCCTTTCTTGCCTCCTCCCGCAGTGACCTGTCTCTGGTAGAACTCAGATACCTGCTCTGCAGATGTCGCCTCGTCCGCTGACTTGTCATCACGGATCTTGATGAATCGGGGAAATCGTAATGAGATACCTCTCGAATCGATCTAGCGAATAGTGCAGTTTAAGCATCAGCCATTGCGCAATATGAAAATCGAAGAGTGCACACCTTCCCCAATGCCGGCAGTGGAGCCTGCTATCGAAAGAAGTAGAAGAAAGACGTTGACTCACAAGACCATGCGCAGCCGCGTAGACAGGCGATAAACTCAGATCCGCAGTCAGGACTTCCCAAACTATCTTCGGCTCAAACCATACATCCGGTTTAGCACTTCCTATCTCCATATCACCTCTCGGCACCTCGATTTCTAGGGGTTTCAAAAGGTTGTACGATTCCAATAAGAATTCCTCGCTGAACCCAGTACCGATCTTACATATCGTCTGGTAATTCTCCGAATCTTGATCGTAACACGCCAGTAGGAAGGCTCCGTACACGTTTGTTCGTTTACCTTTCCCATAATAGGCTCCAATTACCACTAAGTCTAGGGAATCTCCTACTCCCGATAAATAATCTTTTTTCAACTGAACACACCACCAGATATCAGCTGAGTCTGGGCGGTCCTGCACCCCGAAACGGCTGATTGATGCACTTACCTTGAGCCAATTCATACTTCGCCTGCTTGGTTCGTACGTCGAATTGGAACTAGCCAACATCTTAACCATCAAACCCTCGCATCCGTCCTTGACACTTTCTTCCAGGAAGGCACCGATTTCTTCGGTAGATTGACTATCGGATGATTTGGCAAAGGCGAACTCTGACTCGACGGGCTGGAAATGCTCTTGCAGTAACGCTCGGCGTTCTTTGAGCTCCTTCGTGAGTAAAGACTATCGAGGCATGGTCAGCTGCGCCTCGTTCACGATGTCAGCAGCTGACACTCACCTCGCCATTCAGATATAGCAGGTCAAAAGCAAAGAGATGCACTCGAACAGTGATATCTTCAGTCTTGACGTCCTTCCTCTTCCTCCTACTTAAATCTTGGAATGGCAAGATCTTCTTGGTTTCCAGGTCGAATGCTACTGCTTCCGCATCAATCACGAATGACTTGACTGTTGGTTTGATGGCCTGTCACGCATGTCAGATTCAGCTGTCGGGTGCAAGACGAGCAGCGTAGACGAATAGCTCACCCTTGGCACTTGTTCCACCAGATCAGGGTATTTGGCACTCATATTCTCTGAGTTTCTGCTAAACACAGCTATCGATCCATCCTCCAGCAGATGCACTTGAGCCCTCTCTCCATCGTATTTGTATTCGCATGTGAATTCCTTGCCTTCAAATCGATCAAGCACTTCACCAATAGCCTTCGTCGGTTTCGCCAACATAGGTTTCAGGGGAACACCTATGGGTCAAGAGTTTCAGCGGATCGACCAACGTAACAAGCAAAAAGTGACATTCCGACTGACCTGGTGTAAGTTTGCATCGCTCCTTCAAGCCCTCTACACCGGTATCAAGTAACGCAGGAATCACCAGATCGTAATTTGGCAATTCACTAATTTGACTCAGTCAGCTGTTGCCTCCGCTAGTGCAAGTCCCTGCTGACATACCTGTAGACGGACTTGACGATCTCCGCGCCTTCCTCCAATTTCGCAGCCAGTTGATCATGGGGTATTTTCTTCTCACCTGCACTTCGCATCAGAGGCGTACTTTCAGGACATCTTGAGAATATGACTCACTCATTCCCTTCAATACTATGGCATGAGCCAAAGCAACCACTAAAGTCTTATCTGCTAAACCTATTCGTAATTTACCTTCTAGTGATCGGACGATGAATTTCGCTTCGTTCCCTTGACAAGCAGCCAGTAACTTCTTGATGATTCCCACTTTCTTCGCTTGTGACTAGGTAGTACAAGGCAGCAAGCTCAGTCAGCCAAATATGCTGGGGACGGAAAGCAGTGTCACACGTAAATAGCTTACAGCATTACCGGTCGCTTTTGCTATTTCCGTCAGATTCTGAAATACGTATGGTACTGTGAGGGCTTTTGGCTTGAACATCGTCGGCTGCGTGTTTCGGGAGTTCTGCGCCCCATCACTGCGATCAGCCGTGATGATCACTCTTTATGACACATTGAATAGGCCTGAAAGACATACCATCGCTACTTTCCCCAAGTCACCTTCTTTTCGCAAATCCTCCTTGATTTTCGTTGTGGCTCGACCCGTACTCTCCGCTATGGCTTTGATCAACAAAGTTTCTCCTATACCGAGCTCTATACCCATGTAATCCGGACATAGCTAGAAGACGCAATCTTATAAGCTATCGTAGACCTGTGGCAGTCAGTTTGGGAAAGCTTACCCTATTTATACATAGATACACCACTTTGAGCAAATTCGAATCTTTGGCTTGTTTCGCCGTGTCTCGTTTGGCGACCACAAGAAAAAACTGCGTGAGAAGTTCCAGTATCTCCAGCCTTTTGGTGGTGGCTTCGATCTTCTCGAAAGTCGATACCAATGCTGCGTACGGCACACTGCAAAATACTGTCAGCTTATCGATTAATCGAGCGTGATGGATTACTCCGCTTTGAGAAAGCTGCTCACGCTTCCCCATCTTTCCATCCCTTATCAGCAACAGGTACAGCTTTATGGTTTTTCGTGAAGATCGAAGCTCTATAATTTCTGCCTGTCAGCTTCACGCATGAAAGGCAGGCGCTCCTCCAGCTGACATACAGTCTTACAGCGGCCTTCTCTTCCTGTTCATCCTCCTCCTCTTCATCTTCTAATTCCTCCTCACCCTCATCATCGTTCGTGGGACTACCTCGTCCGCCGTCTTCCTCAACTTCAGCCTTCACGCCCTCTTCCACTTTGACCTTTGAAGAAGATGCTTTAGCCGGTTTAGCGAAAATGGACGCAACCGGTTTATTGTCTTTTCCATTGCTTTTACCATTTATTTTAGGCTTCTCCTCTTTGACGTTCTTTGTTGGGGTCTTAGAAGGTTCGACCGATGCTTTGGGGTCCTCTACTTTCTTTGGTGGCGCTGCGAATATCGAAGCTATCTTTTCGGGAGTAAGTGAAACCTTAGGCTTCTTGTGAGGCGGTGATGACTCTATGCGATCGCAATATGATCAGCTTCCAGCACGGGATGAGGGTACGACATGGCTGACCCTTCTTAGGTGATTTCTGAGGTGAAGAGGTCTCCGCTATCTTGGTTAAAGAAGACTTGTTCATTGGTACGTCATCTTCCTCATCGTCAGACTGGACGACGCGCTTCTTCTTCTTGACGATGTTAGGTTTTGTCTCCTGACCTACGATGTCAACTATGAGCTTTTCTCTCCTGTGCAAAGCTATGCGGGGTCTGCTCACCGCTCATGGTGTCTTTGAGTGACTGAGACAAGCTGGTAGATGGTGCAGTATCACAGTATCAAGTGTAAGAACACGAATTTTACGACGCTGATCGATGGGATTTGAGTAATAGTAATGTTCACGGTGACATCAACTTGACGCGTCACAAAGTCAAGCCTCAATCCAAATCACGTGGCTTAGGGAGAGCTTAAACGGGCGGATCAATTAGTTTCTACCCGACCTAGCTTTCCATCAGAACCATCCTAAGACTACCCTTCCTCGCCCATCGTTGTGTGTGTGTCCGCTTCCCAAGGCATACAAGTACAATAAGACATCCCCTATCCACGATAAAGTGATCCTGTCTTGCCCTTCTCAAAGTCGCATTGAGAAATAAATCGACCGACCCAGTCAGTGTGACGCACAGACACATCAAGTCACCCTTTCCGGCGGTCAAACCGAAGTTACCCTTCAATAACAATTTCAGCTAATATTCAAGTCGGGTCGACACCACAGCTGCCATACCAAAGCTCAGAATTAGATCAAGCAGATTACAGGCCTCATCACTCATTCATCATGGAGCGATCATCATCGCAGCGAGATCTTAGGGCGGAGCGAATCGCTCGAACGCCTTACAATCGACCTGAACCTTCCAGACTCCGTAAATCAGCATCAATCACCGTGAGCCCAAAATGCCTTCCTTCCTTCCCTTCTTGATCTGCATCCCGTTGATCGCTGGCTGACATCATTTCCGATGTAGCCTCTGGCCACCTTAAAATCGATAGTCAGCTACGTCTCGTCCCCTTTCACTAAATCTTCCTCGTCGGTCTTACCCACACATTCGAATGATGCGCCGACACCGCTCCGGATCACGGAGGGCGACCAAGATACGAAATCCGAATCTGGTTCAGAGGACGAATGGAATGGCCAGCCTCCTTCTCAGATGGACGGCCAGGACATGTTCACTCTTGCGGCTGCTGCCGGACGATCAGGAGCAGACTTTGATACCCGAGCCAGTGATTGGAGAGCCAAGGAAATCCCTGGAGGAAGGAGGCAAACGGCTAGATTGGGTCTGGAAGCTTCCTCCAATTCTCACGTCATACTTGAACCCCCGACACCCACTGCTCCAGGTCATTTTACCCTCAATCACAACCACATCAGACCATCTCCATCGATGCCCACTTTGACGGCCAAGTCGCCTTCCACGCACTCACAATACATCTTGCCATCAAAGATCAAGACGATGGATGCTACTACATTATCCAGAGGAAAACTTCCACAACGTAGCCCTCTACCTCCCTCCTCGACTCCGCAACCGCAGCCGCCACTGGCACCGCAGCAGATAGAAGGGTTATCGTCTTCCGCATCGTCGGTAGCGCTCACTGCCTTCTTGGAAGCCAAGAAAGGGCAACATATGACTTCAGACGATTTCAGAGTCATAGAAAGCTTGACGGAGAATATGAAATCTGAATCTCAATTCGGTGGAAGTCCAACTAAGTCTGACTTCTCTCATAACTACACTCAAAGCAAGGATAGAAGCCGAGGAGGCTGGGCAGCTGGATCGTACCCATGGAGTATCCGATCGTCCAACTCCTTCGCTTCTTTATCTACACCTCAGAAATCCCGCGATAGTGGCAATCAAGCTTCAACGCCTGGAAAGGTATTTGCAGTCGGTACACAATCCAGCAGTACCGGTGGATCACCATACAGGCAGAGATATTTGGGTCCAGGTATGTCACCTAGGAGGATGTTACCTCAACCCAAGAAATCCAGCCTCAAACCTCTTTTCAACTTTGGCAATGCCGACTTCGAAGACCAGTTGAACGGCAAGAAACGTAAGGTCGATGATGAGCAGGAAAATGGCATGGACGTCGATTTCTCCACATCTATATCGCCGTCTCGGATACCTGGCTCATCTTTATCTTCAAGTATATCTATGCCCGCCTTGGCCGTTTATGACAAGGGCACACAGAAATTACCGATCTCGTCTCGCACTCCAGCTAGACCATCACCGTTGAGTCGCAACGCATCTGAGCCTTCTAGTGCTCATGATGACGAGACAAAAAAGAAACAAGAAGCGGAAATAGCAGGCAAGAAGCGTGCTGCCGAAATCATCATGGACATCATAGATGCAGAAATCGGACCCGTGATACCCACACGAAAAGCCGAACCGGTCATCTTCAATCCATACGATCGTACTTCTCTCAACCCTACTCCTATACCTGCCGTACCTCCCACTCAACCAAGTACAGCTTTTGCCGGATCGACCCCTCGAAAAAGCTTAGGCAGATCCGTCAATGGCGGATCTCCGGCTAGACGAACCCCGACACGAGGTGCCGCTGCCAAATTGGAATCGAATAGAGAAGCTATGAAAGGCAGCAAGCCTTTGACTACGATCGAAAGGATCCAAGGTGTCAGACCATGGGAGAAACCAGGCGGATCTCTGAGAAGCTCAAGCAGGGTGGACACCCCCACTCCTACGGATGACGATATAATGGAGATTGATGAGCTTTTCGATGAATCTCAAGCATCGTCATCTAGAGCGCCTTCTCCGCCACCCTCCATCTCTGCGAAAGCGCCGGCGCCCACTTCCAGCTTAGGAACCGCTTCATCGTCGATGAAGATCCCACAAGCAGAGACATTCAAGCCATTCACCACGCCTTCTATCACATTCAACAATCAGCCTTTACCTAAATCTCCAGCAATCACTCCCAGCGGTTCTGCGGAAGCGAATGCGAATGCCTTCGATTCACCACTGCGAAACTCCATCATCGCTTCTTCAAGTGATAATGCTAGCTCTATCCCGAAACCTACATTTGCATTTGGCAAGCCTTCCACTACGCCGATACCGAACGAAGATAATGAGTCAATCGATGACAAACGATCGAAGTCGCCTGAGAAGGCTCAACCCGCCAAGCTGGACACCAGTAAGATATACTTATCGGCCAAAGACTCGGCTCTAAAGATCGCTCAACCGGCCTTACCGTTCTTCACTTTCACTCTACCTCGACCGCTCGAATCCACTGCCTCAAGTAATTCTCAAGCTGCTGCGTTGGAGGAAGCTAAGAAGCGAGAACTCCGTTCGTTCCAATTCACCCTTCCTTCACCCTCAGAATCAGATATGGCTCCTCAAGCTGAGGCCGAAGAGAAGGATTGGAAATGCGGTTTATGCGGTCTCATGAGCCCCGCAAGTGCCAAAGAGAAATGTACGGTCTGCGAAGAACCTCGACCAAAGTCCACGACCTCTGGGTCTACATCTACATCTGCACCTTCCTTCGGATTTGGGTTCGGTCAAACCACTACGAATCTACCGTCCTCAGCACCCAAGCAGGGATTTTCATTTGGTTCATCTTCAGCCTCCACTGCAAGTTCGACCTTGATAGGGGGAAGCACTGGCAGTGGGGCTTCAGAGGGACAATGGACGTGCGATACGTGTATGTTGAAGAGCCCTGAATCGGCCAAAGAGAAATGTACAGTCTGTGAAGCACCGCGACCTGCTCCGAAGCCCCAATTTAGCACTTCTGCTTCTGGGACAGGTGGATTTAGTGGGTTCGGTGGACTTGGTGGACTTGCTGCGCCGTCAAAACCGATGTTTGGAGCAGGAGAATGGGAGTGCGGTACGTGTATGTTGAAGAACCCTGATAGTGCGAAAGAGAAATGTACGGTGTGCGATGCGCCTAGACGGTGAGGGGAGAATCGATTGAATTAGGTTGAGCTGTGGAAGGCGATGTGTGAAAACAGTCAAGAAAGATCAGAAGGACGATCGTGGGCTTGTTAGTGAGAAAGGTCTCCTAGTAGCGGTCCTATCTTCATATCAAATGATACATGTATAACCCATGTCTTATAGGATCGTCAGCAACAGCGTCAGCATAACATTGCGTGCACATGTACGTCTGATTGAGCTGAAATCGGAATTGGGATGAAAGTGAATCGATGTGTCGGTGAATCGCTGGATTGGGTTAGTGCCACTTGCCACGAGGTTTTAATTGATTGATCACTCAGGGTTAGTCATACAGTCATACTCATGGTCATCGAACCACTCCAACGTAGAGAGAGAGCCAAGCCAAGATGATCAAAACAATCACCATACGCGGTAAATCAGCTGGACCGCGGCCGAATATAGGCAGTCAACGTAGTCCATCCTTATACTGTAACTCATCTGAATCATCAACGGACTATAGAACACACACACATACTCACTCAAATGACCACCACGTAGATCGTAGATGTCATCAAGCGCAACACATCAACATAGTGCATATGGTATCACAGTAGAAGAGTAGACGCAGAAGTGGACTGGTATAGGGATACAGCAATAACATACGGGAATACAGCAAGAACATAACATCCTTTCAAGCCAAGCCAGCCTTGATCCAGCGTGTCTTAGATCATTCGTTCGCTCTCTTCTCTTCTAAGGACTTCCTGTATCATAAATCTCTGTCCACATTCACTCACATACAACCTCGCATAAAACACAGCATCGCACCATACACTACACTATACACTGTGACACACACAATGACGCCTCCCGGACCACCCTCATACACATCGCCCATCCTCCCTCTCACCTCGTCACCGTCACCGTCGTCCTCAGCCTCAGCATACCCCAAACCACCATTCATCAACAAGAAGTCCTCAACCATCATTACATTCCACGAACCGTCCGACTCGGAAATAGCCAACGAACAAGATCAAGTCGCTTCATCTTTACCTAGCCATATGAAGTCTACATCCTTTGGTCTAGCTTCAAGCTCGGGATCTGGCTCAGGCTCAGGCTCAGCATCAGGACCGTCCTCATTACCATTAAGTAGGACAAATAGCAACTCATCTTCCCTAGCTGAGGAAGGCGATCTTCCGCCGTCCTCCATTGACAATCTCAATCTCAACATCAATTCCAATGGAGAAGATCGTTCTCAATTCAACACAAATAGAGCAGGTGATGCAGGTGATGCAGATGAGGCAGGGGCGGATGAAAATACAGGTTTGATAAGTGGAAAAGCAAAGAAGAAATGGTACAAAGGCCCTTACTTCGTCACCGCCGTGAAGTTCTCGATACTCTTCACGATCTTCACGGTAGTAGTGGTTTGTACGTTTTACTTCGGGATGCCCAAGTTGGACGAAGAGGATAAAGGCGTAGTTAAGCTTCCTAGGAGTTTTGCAGATCTACAAGCGTTAAAGTGAGTTGAGTCCTCGAATGGAAAAATAGTCACCTCCCAACTATCAGTCTGACGATCAATCCATCATTCCATCGTTCAAATCAAATCACCTACCAAGACTGATGAACTATGAGAGCTGATCTGTTGATTTTCCCCTGTTTTCTGATTTAATATTATTCAGTACGCTTTTCCAGAAGTACAAGACACGTTATCCGTTCAGGATATTAGCTTGTGCGGTAGTCACATACCTCTTTGTCCAAACGTTTACTTTGCCTGGGTCGATGTATATCTCGATCCTGTTTGGGGCAGCTTACGGGATGGTATACGGGCTTATTCTCAGTTGTTTGGTGAGTATGCGCCTCGTTTCCCCTCTCCCTCTCTTTTCGTGCAACCCCGTAATCTTCTACTCCGATCGTTCTCAAAACTCTTGACCCAAACCTCAAGCTCATCGACCTGATCTTACTTGCGTCTACTGGACCCGATCGAGCTGACGACAATGATTTCATATTCAGTGCGACGCATTCGGCTCATTATTGTGCTACACCCTCTCCTCGCTACTCGCACCGCCCTTACTTACTATGCCATTCTATCGCGCCCGAGTCGAAACCTGGCGAATCAAAATAATGGGCGATCCCAAGAAGGGCAAGAAAGTGACGTGGGATAGCGTCTTCGCTTTCTTGCTAGTCCTTCGAATAGCCCCGTTCCCTCCGCATTGGGTCGCCAATTTCGTCGCTCCTCATTTGGGTATTGGCATGTTCATGTTCTGGTCCAGTTGTTTCATCGGTGAGTTAACGTTGGCTTCGATGACTTCGATGGCGGTCCTACCTACATCCACCCTTGCACTCATCCACTCATCCGAGGTTATGGTGACTGACATCGATGAAATAGGTATCGCTCCAGTCTCGGTCATCCACGTGACCATCGGCTCCTCGTTGGACTCAATGACCTCCGCTGCAGATTTCCATATCCTCTCACTCCGAAACATCCTCGGTCTCCTGGCTGTCGTCGTGGCCGTCTTGATCCCCGTAGGCCTCAAGCGCGTATTCAAGAAAGACCTGGGCGATCTCGGCGAAGCAGAAGAAGTATTCACGGAGTCGAACAGGGACGAAAGGGATATCGATGTCCCCCCGATCAACGGGACTCAGGGGAGAAGGTATCATGCGATTGATAGTGGTGTTGTGCTTTCTTTGCCTAGTAAAGGAGATGGAATGGGTAATAAATTGATCAAAGCTAAAGGTAGACAATTAGAGATCATCCACGATGAGGATGAAGATGAATACGATGATGAAGAGGGATACGAGGGATACGAGGGTTATGTGGAAGAAGATGGGGAAGACGGGAGGTTTGGGGAATTAGAAGAAAGGTTATTAGACGCTCAACAAGGTTCGATCGGGCACGAACCTACACCGTCACAGAGCGCAAGTGGAAGTGGAAGTGGAAGTGGAAGTGGGATTGTTTCTCCTATGCCTGCGCCTGCTCCTCCCTCGGTGATGGATGAAAGAAGACCATCATGGGAAAATCAATATACGGTATATGACCCCTCGGGACAGATCCACACGGTCACTTATAATCCGACTAGGACCCGATCGAGATCAAGCTCGAACGCGAATGCGAACAGTCATGCTCAGAGGCCGAAATCGATGAAGAGGCATAACACCAATCTGTCGACCAGGTCGAAGTCAAATAAGAACTACGGCTCGATCACTTCGCGAGACTCGAATGGCGTAGAGATTTAACGGCAACGAGTACGAGCAGTATTCGCCATGACAAGCGATAAGTCAATCGTCTTCATTCGTTGTATCTAGGTTTTACATTATACATTATACATCTTACAACTTACAATTTACACTTTGTATTTCGCTTTTCGCTCATCTGATTTTGTATTTCTATTTGTATTTGTATCTGTATTTGTGTAATGTAATTTCCATCTGAAAAAGTTGACTTGTCACTCAGATTCGATGCCGCATGCATCGTGCTGTACTCCAGTATCACTATCGTACTATCATACGTGTATTATTCCGCGAAATGCCGCAAGCGAAACAGATATAGAGCACTCGATCGATCGATCGATCGATCGATCGATCATGTACTCTTACTCTTGCATTCGATGCTCTGCCCAATCAGATCAAACAGCGGAGACGACAGACGTCTGATCCTGATCTTGTCACCGTGGAGTAATCATTTTGCATTTTGTCAACAAGTGTACAGTACTGTAGAGTACATGAATCTGCACAGTACACAGTACGAACGACATGCCCAAAATGTTTATGTTTGACAACGACAAAGACATTGACAGCGATATGCAATGTGACCACCCGCTTGCTGGAACTGACAAGGATCGGAAGAGAAGATCATTCAAGAGAAAGAGAAAGCAACCGAATTTCGTCAACTCATGGTTATCCACAACCAGTACTGCGAGAACGTGTACGTGTGACAGGTAAGCTTGGATTCAAGTGCGCAGACCCAGCCGCGGTCATTTGAATCTGTATCACGCACCTTTTCGGTCCCTGGGTTGGAGTAGACCAGCTTTGGCTGGAACATCCTGTCGAATACTGTACCAAGTCGTATCGAGTCAAGCGTCAACCGAAGCTCCTCGCTATAGGACACATGAAGCTACAAGAAGATGGTCTCTGCGACTTTAAGATTATTCATGGACACAACCTCGACTTACGACTCATCACCCACGTTTTAGCTGCACTCTGGCATAGCGGATGGGACATGACCAAACTTGGATTTGTAGGCAGCGTTTCGAGTTGTCTCAAACACCTAGCAGAGCCTTACTTCAACTTCAACGGTTTATCTGTCTCACTTGACACGAGGAATATCGGGATTTACCTGAATGCGACTGAAGGTTGAGGTGGACCATATCGGCATACAGCTGAATAAGCTTGTCTCCATTTTTCGTCGAGCTGTGTTTGACATCGGATCGGATCAGGACAATCTGCTCGCTGCGAACGAGCAAATTGATGGCCATAAAAGGAACACCCGTCAACAAGGAAGTCTTTCTATTGAATGTGAAGCTTCAGCTAAGATTGATTCTCACTTACACAAATATACTCCTTCTTGACGTCTATACTGCCTAGTTTCAGTAATCTCTCAAGGAACCAATTCCGCCTGTTCATTCATCAAGCAGATCAGTCTCAGGCCATTCACCTGACAGATCGTAGGATAGGTGGAGCTGGTAGAGGGTCGGCAGGGCATACCTGCTTGATAGCTTGAGCTGCGTTTGAGCGCTCAGACATTGCATTTCCTCTTGATCCCACGTTGCTAACGCACGACATAATCAGCACTTGGCATTCCGTGTGATTACCTCATGAAGAGAGGTAATGAGGAGGAATTCCTGTAATGATGAAAGATGCTGCAGTGAACGACACTCACGTTGATCCAGAACGAATCGACTGGCTTCTCTGTACAGCTCCGGGATGCAGTGTTCCTCCGCCAAGGAGAGCGCCATGACTGGTCGGCCCGACGCATGGGTCATCAGAAAATGCTCGCAGAGCTTCTGGAGAGCGGGAACGATGAGCTTGAGAGATAGCGCGAGGCGCTGTTAACATTATTCATGAATGTCAGCGATAAATTAGGTAGAGAGTTGGGACCCGGCGAGCCGACCTATATTCTCTACATTGGTCCACGTCGCTTTACACTCGAGACTATAAACCTCCTCAGTACTGGAAATTGACCAAGCGGCGTTGATTGCCCTGAAGAAAAGCGTACTTACTGCGGATAAGCCCAAAACAAAAAATCATGAAACGCTGCTGGGCTCTCCTCATGCAATTCCACCACAGCTTCGAGAGCGTGTGCCCCTCTTTGCGCAGGATGGTTCATAGCCATACCAGAAGAGAATGAATGTCGGATAGTAGATCTACTTCCGCTGCCCACTGAATGCCTTGGTCGAGATACGCGAGGAGAGCGGTCTAGGTGGGCATCTTCGACAGCAGTAGGTGTTCCGGTTTGAACGCCGTGTATGCTTGCAGAGGGAGATATCGGTATTTGCTGCTGTTCCTCTTCCGAGATAATGCCGGTCTCGATGGCGGTAGGATGTAGGTTCGAGCACGACTCAGTCAAAGTGGATACGTTGGATGCGGATGGTAGAGGTCCAGTGATGTCTTCCGGCAAGGTTGTAATGGTAGAAGAGTTTGCCGTATTTGATTCTTCTAAGACGTCTGATATCGCTCTTGTGACGCCATCCGGAGTTTCAGGTAGTTCCCTCAGTTCTCTGAGTATCTCAGCCACGCTCGGATCGCTCGACCTATCCAGATTCAGCTCCGGCTTACTCAAAGGACGTAGATGCTGGGGCTGGATTTCGCGGTGGGCATCGTCAGGTTGACTGCGACGGTCTTCGGCGCTGAATTCTAAATGGAGAGTTGGTTCGTCTTCTGAGCCAGGAAGACCTGGGAGCGGCAGAGACGGAGCAGATTGGGTTGCAGCCGCCGTCGCAGTAGGATGAGGACTTGGCGGATCTGTATCTGTGGGAGGCGATGATGGGCATTCGATAGACGATGTCGGTGAGATGTCAATGGCGAATGTATGGGTCGTCTCTGCCCAGCTGATACAGTACTATGAGATCAGCTTAGCATACTTGTCATTGTGAAACATGCACAGGGAGTCCGAAGCTGACGCACTTTCCCTGTAATAAACCTTGAAAGAACGGACTAGCGAACCAAAGTACTTCTTTATGACACCAAAACTCGTTTCTGCCCACTATCACCTTGACTTTTCCCGGCATAGCGCTATCAGGCAAGAAAGTTGGATGTACATCGATCGTCGTCTCCTCTTCCCCATCATGCTCGGTATGACTTGGTTGACCGCGATGAAAGTTCGGTAGATCCTCGTTGGCACGTTGGAACGTATCTACCCCTGATTCGTTGCGGGCTTGATAGTCCATATTGGCATTGAATGGTGCAGAGATCTCGTCCGCAGAATATGAGCCCCATCGGCCTAGTATGTTTGGTCGAGGTTGAGGGTGAGGCAGACCGGAAGAAGTAGCATGCGCATGACGAGAGGTTGAAGCGTGAGCTAGTTGAGGATGGGCCGGTGATCTAGGTGAATTCCGTGAAATCAACAGATGAGATGGGTTCGAGATTGACATTGTATGAGATTGACAACATTTGTGTGGTAGAACACAAAGGATACACGATCACAAGATGAATGCCGATGGCCAAATAGAAAGGAAGAGAGCACAAGAAGGAAGAGGAAGAAGAAGAAGGATATGTTGTGAAAGTTGTCTCAGTGTCTTTATTTTGGGTGGACCGTGCGAGTGGAGGTTGTTTACGAGTAAATCACATTGAGGCTTCTTCGCATCATCTCCTTCTGCTTGCTTTCCTCTACGCTACATATCTGTGTACACAAAGACAGCATGTCTCTGCTTTCCGGAACAATCCAAGTGAGCTGGGGATATCGGAGCATCGGAATCGACTCCAGCAGCTAACCCGTTGTTCAGCCTCCGCTCTTATCCCTACTGTCCTCCACTTCCGAACCCCCTCTTTCCCCTCTGTTTAGGCAACACACCGACCAATCAGCCGACTCTTCAATCACCTTCGTAGAAGACACCACCTCATCTCTCCTCTCCGCAGGGAGCTCAAGCTCTGCACCCTCCCGTAGTACACCTCATACACAGGTGAAATCGGAAAGCAAGGGGTGTATTTCTCATAATGTGATTCATATCCAGTCTCCGAAACTCAGAAAGACCTACATCCAAGCTGGACGATCACGCAGTGAATATCTCAGGAATATCGAGAAAGCGAAAGGAAAAGGCAGAGCTCTTGATGAAGAAGCTTCAATGTCGGTCTCGCTGCCACTGGGTATAGAACTACCTTGGCTCAGTTTACAGCTCAAACGTCTTGGTCGGCGGGAAATCAGCTTCGAAGTGGGTATAGTGGATCAGAAAGGGAGAGAGGGTGTGGTACGCTTCTCAAGTTTTAAGGTGCGTCCAGTCACTGAAGTCAAATCATGTCAAGTCAAGTCACAAGTCATACCATGCCATGCCATTATCGTTCCTCGCATAAGCTCATTCCTCACCGTCAATAATCCCGCAACACCGGGCCCAATACTGATCGTGTTCTCACAATGTTGCTAGCATAATCCAACTGCTCATCCTTATCACAATCCACCATTGATCCACCTCCCACTCCAACTTCCCTCAATCACCCAATCTACACTCACATCGTGGTTACATATACCTATCAACCTATCTTCCCTTCTTCCATTGTTCAGCAAGCTCCCTAGACCCCAAGCAGATCCGCATGATGATGACAACCACGAAAATGGAAATGGCGATGCAGATGGAGTGATATCAAATCGAAAACGCAGGAGAATATCAACAACAAGTAAAGTGTCCGAATTACCTGGAGGTAATTTCGCAAGTGTGAGTTATATTAGGGTGTATGCGAATTGCAGAATAAGGAGGATCTGGTTTGTAAGTGATAAGTGTCACACCCATTCACACTCCGGTTTGCATAGATCGAACAAGCTGACTGGAGTCTGGTGCATCGTATGACCAGTCCGCAGAAGGGGAAAAGACGATTCGTTCGATGGGTAAGAACGTACAAGATGAATGGGAACTATATGCGGCAGCGGCGGGCCAAGTCGTGTGAACGTGTGAACGATCGACATCCCTCAAACACCTAATTGAAGCTTCTCTCGTCTTGACTCGAACTTAGACAACTAAATCGAAATTCACATAGAACCCCCATCAGGTGATTGCACATAATCATGAGCGCACAGCAGGACATGAGCACATGCATAACATGTATTTTCAACAACCATTCACTCATCCATCCTTCCATCCCCCCTGAGATTATCCTTATTCTTGAGTCCGTTCGATCAGCATTTTCACCGAGTTCAGAGACTCCTTTACCTGTTCCATCTCGTAGAGACATACATTGTCCGATCCGTCTATCTAATATCGATCACCTCTCTGGGGTCTAGAGACAATCGACAAGATACTATCCTTAGCTTGGAGTACTGAGGTCTCGTCTAGAAATCGTCAAAACGTTACATTAGCGCTCTTTCCCTCTTACACTTCATTTCTGGATTTGTCGTCAAGTGGACTCATAAGCCAGGAGGTTCAACGTCACTCACCTCCGGTGATAGTAATCAAATCATCATCCTTCGAGACCTGCACATCGGCCCCTGTCTCAGCTCTAATCCTGGAAATCGTAGATCCCCTAGTTTAGGCATCATCAGCTCCAACCCCAATGTCCTGCATTCCATAGGTGATGACGAGCTCGACTCACTTGGATCCGATGATTCGAGGGAAAGCAGATCGAGGTAAACCAGTCAAGAGGCCGACTGTGCCGTCATAACATACAATGATCAGCTATTTTCCCTTCATCGACACATCATTGCGACCGCATGTATCCGTGGGACTCAGTCTAGGACGAGACGAAGGGAGACAAGGTGAGATGCAACAAAGAGGAACATACCATGCGTAGCAGCTTTAGCTCTTTCCACAGCCTCTTCCAAGACTTTCACAGCTTTCTCCAAGTCCGCCTCTTCTTTAGCTCGGACAGACCACTCCTGTTCGCCCTCGGGGGCATTTTGATAATTCTCCACCAACTCGAAATCACCCTCTACATCATCGGCAATATCATCTTCTGCACCAAGGTCAATTCGCGCAGTCTTAGCTGCTAGGCCGTTGCCGTTGCCGTTGGTGGCGGAAGTGGCAGAAGGCTTAGCCGAGGCGGGTTTAGGAGGAGCGGTGGGGATAGTGATGAATGCTCCGACACCCCTTATTTGTCGGATCAGGTTCTGTTGGTCCGCAATGGCATGATAATATTTGGTAGGGATTGAGATTGATTTCGAAGGGTAGTCGTTTCCAGGAGTAGATCGACCTTGTCTTGAATCGGTTCTGGCAGGTCTTTCATTGACAATCTGTATCCAGCCAACGCATCATCAGCTCAGCAGGGCCCGAAATCAGATGCTCAGTGGCGCCAGCTTACCTGGAGTTGCTCGGCTGCTTTGGCGGCCACTTCTTTGGTTCCGATGACCTTGACAATATCTCCCTCAGGGGCATCACCAAGTTCCGAAGCATTCTCAATCTCACCGACACTTGAGTATTGTCTCGAGCCAGGGAAGTGGACGCTATTCGGAGGGACGGGACAGGCATCAGCTCAAGCCTCATCTGAACGAGTCCCAAGGCAACAAGAGCACTCACACAGCTCCAGTACGTCGTTGTAGATCTTGCAAAGCCGAACCACCTCTTCCAATCTTACTAGCATGTTGACTTTGCGGCACTACCACACCAATCACCACCGTCTCTTTCAGGGTAGCTACCTGTTTCTCTAACTCGGCCTTGATCTTCTTGACGATCTTACTATCTCCTCTGAATTTGACAGTGTTCAAATCGGAATCTCCAGATTTAGGGAAAGTCACTAAGCCTGCTTGCTTGTACCCCTCCAAACTGCCTCCAGTGGCATTACTGATCGTTTCTCGAAGTTTGTTTCCCCCTTGTCCAATCAAGGTTCTGTGGTATTTCTGATCGATTTCAAGCGAATCTTCAATCTCATCCCCGATCTCCTCGACGATCTCAAGTATAGCTTTCTTGGCAGAAGCGATACTTGCTTTATCTCCTCTGACCGTAACTTCAGTCTTGGTCTTATCGCTCTCGGACGGGGTCTTCTCGATATCGATTTGAGTGTTGGTATCATCCTTGATTTTGTTGATCGTCGCACCGGCTTTACCGACGATTTGAGAGATGGATTTTGTGGGGATTGTGAACGAGATAGATTGTCGAGATTCGTTCTCATACTCAGCAGCTTCGAGAAGCTCAGCTTTGGCTTGAGCAACTCCCTTCTTGCCTCCTCTAATCACGACTTCATCGGGCTTCTGGCCTTCCTTGTTGTCACGAGGGAAAGAAAGCTTGACACCATATTTCTCTTCTAATCGTATGGCGTATTTACCTCCGGAACCAATAAGAGCAGGTTGGATTGCTCGCTTGATATGCACAATCTCGGTAGTCTCATCTTCGAGTTTCTCAATCTGAGCGTCCAATCGCTTTTTGGCTTCTTCGACAGCTTCTTTCCGCCCAACGATCTTGCAGTGTACAACGGGCTTCTTACTAACCTTCTTGGCAGCATTCTCGTCATCATCGAAGTTCACTTTGACTCCCAAAGTCTCCCTCAACTTGTTGATGGTAGCACCGGAAGTACCGACGAGATGAGGCACGTATTGCTTGAGAACGTTGAATTCGACGGTGTGGCCATTGATGATGTCGTCATTCTTCGCATCCTCGACGATCTGTTGAATCTGCTTGACGACCCGATCAACTTCGCCAGAAGGTCCTCTGACAACCACAACATCTTCACTCTCTTTCTCCTTTGACGCAGAAGCTGATTTAGAGCTGGAGTTCGACCCGACCTTGACGTTGACGAGCTGGTCTTCACCTATCAAAGCGTTGAGCACAGTACCGCCCGTACCGATGATGTATCTGTGCCATTTCTTCTCGATGTCTAGGGTTTCGGTCTTGATGTCCGCCGCATCTTTAGCTAATTCCGCAATCGCCTTGGAAGCGCCGGCCAAAATTTCCTTGAGCTTCGCATCTCTGGCTTTCTTCTCAGTTGGCAAAGAATCTAATGGCTCAGTGTAAATGAGGGTGACGTCTGAAGATTCCTCTTGAGCTGGAGGGAACACGGTGGTCACGTTGTGGGCTTGTTCAAATTGAGCGATCTTGCTACCCTTCTTACCGATCAAGAGGGAGTGGATCAAGTGGTCTACTTCGACGGAAGTTGTTCCGGCTGGGAGCACAGACTTGACGATTTGAGCGACCTCGTCTTTAGCCTTGGTGACTTCGCCTTTGTTCTCGCCTACGATCTCGATAACCACTGATCCGGTATTGGCTACTGCAGAGGCAAATGGTGGGAAGATCTTGACTCCAGAGTGCGAATCCGCAATCGATCGAAGCTTGGAAGTTCTGAGCAAGTATCGGAGGACCTTCTTCGCGTGCGCCAAGGGGTCAGAGGTATTTGGTCGGTGCAATGTGACTATATCAACCATTTCCACTGCGATAGCGTTGGCCTTGTCCATTACAAGGGTAAGAGCAGGGATGAGGGATGGTTGAGGACCCTTGATCACACATTGGTCAGATGGGTCGTCAACCGGGGGCAATTCGACGATACAACCGGTCTGATCGAGAATGTCATCCGCGGAAGAACCGACAAGGAATCGATGTTGTCTTTTCGGGATGGAAATCTTCAATTCCCTGAGCGAATCGTTGAGGATCTCATATTGCTTGAGAATCTCCTGTACGGCCAATTTGACCTTTTCCTTCTCACCCTTTACCTTGATGGAGAGATCCCTGTCCTTCGGTATAGCTTCATTCTCGTCTAAATCGCCCTGAGATTGTTTCTCCAGAGCTTTCCAAACTGCAGGAGGGGGTACATGAATCTTGATCTCGCCTTGACCGATTTCCTCTTCAAGTTGTTTCACTTTGACACCCTTAGGTCCAGAGATGAATGGGTAGTAAGAGGAAGGAATAGTCTTGATCGAAGTGGAAGTTTGAGACGTTTTGTGAGAGATTAAAGCTAAAATCTTGTTTTTGGCGTCGTTGCAAGCGGCAGAAGGACCAGTGATCGAGATGGGTACTTGCGGTTCGTCGTCCTCGTTATCAGATTCATCTGAGCCAGCGTCTGATTTCGCATCTTTGGGATCATATGCTGGTAAGGTGTCTCTTCGGGGAATATCGATTTTGACTTGAGTAGAATCCGTGATACCTTTCAAAGTAGAACCTTTGGGACCGATGATGGTACCCAAAGTAGTGATGGGGACAGCAACTTCGATGGTGACAGGCTTACTCAGTCCTCGTTCGATCAATCTTCGGGCGACAACAAGTTTCTTTTGATCCGCACCTCGAAGCAAGAAAGTCTTCAAGCCAGTTCTCATCTGAGTAGACGATTCGACAATGACTCCAGTTTGCTCTCGTACCTTCGAGATGGTTTCTTGCGCAGTTTTACCTTGGACTAAATCAGCAGCTGGGATCGAGAATGTGTCGCTGAAAGGATGAGAAGTAGCAGTGGGAGTTCCAATTCTGCCTAGACCACCGGAAGAAGCAGCTGCGCCTTTAGCTTTTCCACCTGTAGCTTTGACCGCGGTGGGCTTCGAGGCCCAAGCGGAGATAGCTGGCTTGGTAATGTTGGTAGCGGGAGCAGCGGATGCACCGAGAGAAGGGAAAGCATCTTCAGACGACGTGTCGACGGATGAGCCAGAGGGGCCGTTGTTGCTATTGAGCCTTTGAGCAGTGGTAGAAGGGGCAGGGGCGGGGTTATCACCAAGGGTGGGGAAAGGGTCAGGAGCACCCTCAAGACCGTGTCGCTAGCGCAACAGGTCGTCAGCATGCCAGTCCCGTGTAACATTTGGGCTACACCGAGGATGAGAAGCTCGACCAGGCAAGGATACCGAGCACTCACTTTCTGGAGCTCAGCAGCAGAGAAAGCCATCTTGACCGGTGAATTGTCCTTTCTTATTTACTAATCAAGTAGCGCGTTGTAGCCGTTAACCTTTTGACCGAGAGAACAAGAGACCTTGACAAGCGATGGGTTGATATCAAGACAGCGTTGCAATTGTGAGAAGAGGTTGTAGAAGCCAGCAGAGGTGGAGAGACTGAGCTAGCTGGAGAGAAAAGAGTAAATGAGAATGGAAATAGGTGGATTTCGTTTGGTGATGATCACGACAACCGCCCACAGCTCAGGCCCCGTTAATTCAGGGATAACCATCATACACAGACACGGACATCGCGTGGTGGGGTCAACCTCCACTCTTCCTCTGCTTCGCTCGCACCATGTTCATCGATTGATATGAGTGATATCTACAATGACTAATACCAGGTTGCTCTATGTACATATACGCGACAGGGATGAGATCATGCTGTAAGAAGGGGAAAATGTGGAACCCAAAATAGGAAAGAGACAATCGAAGAAAAGAGTATGAAAACGTAGTCTCGGGCTATTTTGGTCGTCTTTCTACAGCTTGCTGCTTGACTTTTCGCTCATATCCATGCTTGTCATTCCTGTGATCAGCGTCCAGTCAGCGGATTGCAGCCTGTCCAGTATATATATAAGGTCACGCGACTTACTTGTACATCTGATAAGCGTCGATTTGCGCAGGATCACCGATGTTAGGGTTGTCAAGAAGATCTTGCACACCTAGTACAATCTACATATCTCGCTCGGTCAGCTTACGTAGATCTGCGAGACGGAGGCCAAGCGGCGTGACGGGGTTAGCTGACCTGTTTAATCGTTATCGACGGTTTCCAGTTCTTCTCTTCGTCCAGGATCGATAGGCAGATAGTCCCTGAGGGATAGACGTTAGGATGGAAAAGAGGGGGATCGAATTTGCCTGTAAAGATCACTCGATCAGAATTCTCGTTGACACATGAGCATCAGAAGCTGGACTGACACTTCGGTGGTTTCGTTGGGAATTCTGCCCATCCAGGAGGGTCAGCTTTGGCATATACAGCTTTACAGATGGGGCAGAGAGGTAAAAACAGCGTACCGTCGGGGAAGGTCATCATTACTTTGTATACACCGCCATCCCAGATCGTCTGTGAGTATCTCGTCAGCTCATGGGATGCCCGACACACTGAAAGAATATCTCTTCTCGGATAAGAATCATTTGAAGGGGCGTATGAAGGTCTTATTCTCCGCATCCAGATGATAAGGTGGTAGCCGCACTCACCCCTTGCTTCCCCGGGATTCCTACTTCCCACAACATGATATTCAACGTCCCATCAGCCGCTTTGACCGGTTTAGCGAAGAAGCCCTGAGAGTAGAGAAAGATTAATGACAAAATGCAACATTTCAGCGGAGTTTCTCACGATGAGCTCAGTATACGACATAATGGCCTCTGAAGACTCACGAATGGATGATCTTTCCTCCATTGTTTGCGTTCCTCGTGTAATCGAGCTTGTGCTAAATTCGACTTTCAAAGTAAAGCATATAGCCGGAAGTCAGTCGACCGTCAGCGGGAAAAGGCAAGTTGTTAAACTGCTTACCATGGTCTCAACAAAATCTTCGCAGTACGTCAAGGGTAAGCCCGAGTGAGAGTTTAAAGAGTTGATTGATGTTCTTTGTGTTGCGCAAATGTCAGTGGACTTTGAAAGGGATTATCCAAGATGGCAGAAGTTGAGTGTGAGTTACTGTTGAGGTGGACAAACCAAACAACAACACAAAGTTGGATAAACCCATTCTTTAAATGCACACCCCATATGTTCACAATGCTATAATCAATTGATACCGGCGGTTGCGAATTCCGGTCATCTCGTCACACAGACACACAGATAAGAAACAGCCAAGAGTCACATCTCATGAATACATGGATCAGTATTCCATGCTCATTCAATTACTCAAAAAGTCAGGACACTCACACATGGTCCGCTCTCTCCCTTCTTCTCAATAGGACTAAACAGCCGTTGCGAACCTCTGCACCTACCATCGCACCGCAGGAAAATCACAAAATGGGTGTAAACGCCGTCATCCCAGCCGCAGTCCAATCTTCACTCTATACTCAGCAACACCCCTCCCACCGTCAACGTGACCCTTCTCCCTACTCCGAGCAACACATCCCTTCATCCTCTTCTAGAGATCATCAACAGCCTGTGAATGGTAATGGTCAGTCATATGCAAGTGTAGTCAAGAGTGGGAATGGTCTGACTATCGATCAACTTCGAGCTGAAAGTTATGGATCAATGGATTTGACTGAATCGCCTATCGAAGAAACACGAAAGACCGGGTCTGGGAAGAAAAAAGGTAAAGATACACAATCAAATGGTGACTCGAGCTTCGACGATGGTGAAGAAGAAGAGGAAGAGGATTTCGGCATGGAGCCCGAGATACCTGGTACGTCTCTTCAGCTCCTTCATGTGCCATCTGAAAAAGGGACTGCATAGCTAATGTAAGATTACGATAAAGTGACTTGGCGATATATGTCGAGACTCTATTTGCTGGTCCCGATAATCACGCTGCTGTGGATGATAAGCTTGATCTTACTGGTGACCTTTGCATGGTATGTTACCCTTTCAGCGAAGCTACACATCAAGCTCCCTCGGAAAGCTAACTCATCCTGCTCGCGAGATAGGCCGCCCAACAAACGCGAGAGAGAAGCAGGACAGCAGTATCCCCATCCCCTGCTTTTCAAACCGTTCGTCATTGGTATATTCGCTTCTTGCACTGTCCAAACTATCAGAGTTCCCATCTGGGTGATCGTCTCCTGGCTGAGACTATCCCAAGCGCAAGTCACCTTTTGGTAAATTCTCATCTAATCTTTTTTCACCCTTCGCGAGTATTCTGGATGCTGAAACGCAGAAATGAATCTGTAACAGGTCGACTTCGCTTCACGCTACAATTCACGAGCTTCTACGACTCTGCACATTGACGTTGATTACCATTTCACCTATATCAGGCTTCCACTCATCATACTATCTCGGCTTGGGGTGGGGCTCAGCAGAAGTCACCTGGGGCATCGTACAGGGATGGGAACAGATAGAACTGTACAAAGAAGTCATGCGTCCTTCATCCTCCCCTCAACTACCTTCGGCCGACTTGGAGTCTCAAAGACCGCTCGCTCCTACGCTGAGTCGGAACGGGAAGCGGGAAGGGTTGTTGAGTAGTGTCAGTGAACGAAGTGATGAAGATGATTCGCAAGCGATCGATGATCAGCCCTTGGAAGAAGAACGCGAAGATAACGAGGCGGAGGAGGATGAAGAGGATCTGGAGAGGAAAGTTGAGATCCTCGAAAGGATGAGATCTAGACGAGGCGAGTGAGAAATTCCTCGTCTCTCAACCTACGCGTGATCGACGAATATAACCGGCTAAATCTGACTTGGGCGACTTTTAGATCTAGAAGAAGTCCTCGGTCTACCTTTTCCCGTGAGTAGAATTCATCCTCATTAAAATATTACCACTGACCGCAAATTGCAGAATATTCCATTCCCACTTCATCTTCTCTGGCGACTTGATACGCTTTTACTCAATCTTGGTCTCACTCTCCTTCTCTCGTCGTTCTATTTCAACTCTACCCCGATCTACCGACATTTCCCTTCTATGTTTTTGGCAAGAGATGGCACGATGGTACCTGATACCAAGCCTCATAAGTGGTTATGGCAAGTTTGGGCTCTTGTAGCTTTGCTGCACATAGCTATAAGCTTGGTCTGGAAGAACGTCGGTAGGGTCGGCATCGGAGCTGTGACTTGGGGTGTAAGTGTCAACTCTCAAGTCTGCTGCCATAAACATCAAATCTTTCAATCAAGTACAAATGCTGATCCGAGACTTGGTGTAGGGACTGATCGTGGCTCTGGGCAGTGTGTTTGCTGGCTTGGGCTGTTGGGGAGGATTAGTCTGATTACTCTTGCTACGAAAATACGCCGAGTAATCGCAGTCGCCGAGGGTTGGTCGAGAGATGCAGCCCAGCATCATTTCATTATAGACACTTTGTATATGCTATATCTCGGTCATCGTAAATCTTCATTCAGCATGTATACGCAACGCGTTGCCGCATCCTCGAGCATGGTAATGCGGTCTTGCACGCGGATGACACTGTTGTCCTTCTCAAGAGAGGCGAAACAATCTATTTTAAGCATGTGTCCGCCGCACAATGTTACCCTAGATTTGTGCCTGTAGGTGAGCAGATGATGTCACGATCGCTTCGAGAACGAGGTTGATTTTTCGATTGACCTTGTTTTCGTGTGCCATACAAGATTCAATACAACACAGCGCAGAGCCGTCCATGAATTATAGACAAGGGCTGCTCAAGTTGAAGATCCTATCTGCTTATCAAACGGTACCTGGCTTCGATGCGTTCTATACTCTTACCTACCTGGAGACCCTGCTCATCATTCCTACCCTTTCCGACGTCGACTCGTCAAACCCGTAATCTCTCTATTGGCCGTATATCACGCTCACCTGCTTTTCAGACAATGTCGGGTAAAGCCACGAAAAACAGAGTGAAGATCTCGTTGAAGGGTCCCGAGCTATTGAATAATCCGAGGTTCAATAAAGGTACAGCGTTCACGAGGAAGGAGAGGGATCAATTGGGTTTGAGAGGTAGATTACCTTTTGCGTGGGTCATCTTTCTTACTTCAATTGCCGATATATCTATCAACTATCCTTTCAAGATTCAGAAACAGAATTACATCAGCGTTGCGGTATACGCCATGACCACACGAGAGTCCCACGATGTTGCTAAATGCCGAATTTTGATTACAGCGTCGATACCCTCGACGAACAGTTAGAAAGAGCTTATAAGCAATATCAATCCCGCGAGACCAATATCCTCAAAAACTCATTTTTGGCATCTTTGAAGTGTAAGTATCAGCGCATCGACTCTGATTTCTTGAAATGCCTGAAGCTTCACAATGTTTAATGATGTACTATGAACTCAGCTATCTGCAAAGGGCAAAGGAAATATCGCTGACGCACACAGCCTGATAGCTCAAAATTGGACATTGTACTATGCGTTACTCTCAAAACACCTCATCGAGATGTTCCCCATCGTATACACGCCTACAGAGGCGGATGCGATCTCCGAGTATTCTCAGCTGTTCAGACGTAGTGAGGGGTTGTACATCAGTCCGCCGGAGATAGATCATATGGAGGAAGATTTCTTAGATGCGTGCGAAGGACGGGATTTGGACTTGGTACGTTCGCGCCTCTCTGCTACTTTTCTCCCCAGAAAGAGATCGGCCTTTCTGTGGACTGTGCGAGGATGAGAGGGAAAAGGCTGATGGCTGATTCCTCATTCCTGATGGATTTGTACAGATCGTCGTTTCTGACGGAGAAGCGATATTGGGGATAGGTGATCAAGTGAGCCATTTCTGATCTGATCCACTTGAAGACTCTGGCTAACATCCAGGAAATCACTGCAGGGATCAGGCGGAATAGGTATATCGTCAGCCAAGGCAGTGATATACACCCTTGCAGCCGGTGTAGAGTAAGTCTATGAGGTATCAAGCCACGACACTCCACAACGGACGTTCAGCTAATCGAAGTATGGTTTACTAGTCCCGCAAAAGCACTTGCTGTCACGCTGGACGTAGGCACAAACAACGAGGACTTGCTGAAAGACGATCTATATGTCGTGAGTCCACTCCCATGTCAAACGATCAATCGTACGAGAAGTATTTCTGGTCCGCTTATACGTTATCGATCGTTGTAGGGATATAGAAAGAAGAGATTGAGAGGCGAAAAGTACGATCAGCTCGTGGATAAATTCGTCGGGCTGGTGAAGAAGCATCAGCCGAAATGTTTGTTACATTTCGAAGACTTTGTAAGTCCCTCCTGGACGAGCCTGGTGGGTGGAATGGAAGTGTTGTATCTCTAACATTGGATGTAGGGTGTCACCAATGCGCAACGGCTACTGGCTAGATATAGGTCAGTCCTTCAGCTACATAGGTCCAACTTTGATGTGCTGCTGTGCTGATCAACTTTCTCACATGTCCTCAGGGAAAGATTGCCAGTAGTACGCTCGGATCTCTCATCTCTTCATATTTTGACGTTGAAGCTGATTCAACATAGTTCAATGATGATATCCAAGGGACGGGAGCTGTCACTGTGCGTTGATGTTGTGGCCCATCACAACCGGTACGATGTATACAGCTGACGAGTGACGCCGTTATACTATAGCTCGCGGCTTTGCAAGCGGCGATAGGCTTGACAAATACCAAAGTGAGTTTTCAATACTTCCAGCCCCTTCCGCCTCCAGACTTCACTGAATCCCGCACGTCTGGTCTCCCTTTCTACGAATACTCGACAATTTGCTGCACACCATCGGTCCTGGCCGTCATCCCAAGCTGTCTTGTCCGTCTTACAACAATGCGCTCATACACTGACTACACCACAGCTTTCCGAACAACGCATTGTGATATACGGTTCCGGATCAGCGGGCCTAGGTATAGCCCGTCAACTGCGTGACGCCATCAGCCTTGAATCGAAGGGGATCGACAAAAAAGAAGCATCTAGCAGATTCTGGCTCATGGACAAGTTCGGCCTCATCAAGAAATCTCTTGGAAAAGACAAGATCCGAGATGAAATCGAAGACGACTTTATCAGATCAGAAGAAGATTGGGGATCGGACGAGAACGACTTACTTGAGGTGATCAAGAGGGTTAAGCCTACGGTTCTGATAGGCACTTCTACTCAAGCTGGAGCATTCACCGAAGAGATAGTTAGTGTCTTCATCATGTGTCGCCCCTCTGGTATATCCCGGTCATAACGCTGATGGATAATGGTCTAGGTGAAAGAAATGTCTAAACATGTCGATAGGCCGATCATCTTCCCTCTTAGTAACCCAACCAAGAAATGCGAGGCCGAGTGAGCTATTCCTCACCTTATCTCTAACCCAAGGAAGGCACAGCTCATGGTATCACGCGATGTATAGCCCGAAAGAAATCAGGGAATGGTCAAACCACAAAGCTCTGATTGCCACCGGCTCACCTTTCCCGCCTGTCGATATCCCTGGAGGCGACAAGAAATATGTTGTGGCAGAGTGTAACAATGTGAGTCAGCCTATCTGTAGACTTCGCCTCACGTATAAGGTGGAGAAAAGAAACAGTGTCCTGATCTTTTTGCACCTTTAGGCATTAATTTACCCTGGTCTGGGTCTGGGTACAATCTTATCTCGCGCAAGCAGTATGACGGACAGTATGATAATCAGCGGTTCGAGGCGATTATCTGAATTGGCACCTTGTACCAGTAAGAATGACCCGGACGAATCGCTCTTACCTGATTTCGGGGATGCTCCGTCGGTCAATTTTGAAGTAGCTCTGAACGTCATGAAGACTGCTCAGAGTGAGAAGGTCTCAAGAGAAGAGGGATTACCGACGGATGAGAAAGAGATGAGAAAGTGGGCGGAAGGGAAGGCTTGGGAGCCGAAATATGAGGAATATGAGTATGATCAGCAAGGTCTGCGATGATGTGGAGTCGTACTAGAACAGTCAAAACTATTGGTGAATTGTAGTAGACTTGGAAGATGTGTGTAGAGGACTCGTCAAGTGACAAGAACAAGCCATACATTTGTATCAAAAGCATCGAGTAAGAGGTAGAAGTA
Source organism: Kwoniella dejecticola CBS 10117 (assembly GCF_000512565.2). Classification (NCBI taxonomy): domain Eukaryota; kingdom Fungi; phylum Basidiomycota; class Tremellomycetes; order Tremellales; family Cryptococcaceae; genus Kwoniella; species Kwoniella dejecticola. The sequence continues at coordinate 556,969 of NC_089309.1, read as the reverse complement.
AGGGAAGAGGTGAAATAGAGAAGTGTTGTTTGATGCACTGTACAGTAAAGTGCTGCACAGTCCATGTCTCTTGCATGTCGAAAGGTCACCAAATGCATGCTGCATCGATGCTGCCTGGAGCTAGGCTACTGCGATCATGACTACGAAGCCGCGGTCCACCGCCACATACCCCAACCTAGACCTTCGTCCTGTGCAGGCTGTCCATTACCGTCAACAACACCTACGAAGATGTCCTCTTTCTTGTCTTTCTTCACCTTGGTTGTATCCGAGGACAGAGCACCTAGAGCTGCGAAAATCGGGAAGAAGTGTTCATCTGTCGGATGGGCATGTTTATACAGCGGAGACTTCAGCAGATCCACAGTGGATGCTATTGCGTCGTCGGAGGACAGAGCGGTATTGAGTAGAGTGAGGAATGGTTTCGTATATGGCATCCTGCGGCCTGAGACTGTGCATCGTGGTGTGTCAGCTGACGGCTCAGTGCTGTTGACTGATGACAGCTCGAAAAACAAAAACGGAGATACAGAAAAAGAGGTTTGATTACCTTCAACGTCATTTTAGCTTCGGCTGTACTAGTACTCACATAAATCACGTAGGTTGTGTACCGCTTGACCAGTAGTCACCACACTATACCCATCTTCACGGACCCTCGAGAGCGCTTGACCCAACTTGATTGTAGCTCGTGGATCTGCTGAGCCGGGCAAAGAGACTTGGATTATCGGTATTGAAGTCTTGTCTCCCAATGCGGCTTTGAACGGGACTGAGTTGAGGCAAATTTGAACACGATCAATCAGCATCATCGCATCGAGGATGATTGTCGAAGGCGTTCATCTAATCGCCAATCATATCAGGCGACTCAGAAGGAAAAGGAAAGGGGGAAACTCCTGGATCTGTTCGAACTCACCCCAAACACCATGATCTAACCCTCTATCTGCTCGAGTAAAAGATACGCCCCCTTCTTGCAAAGCCGAAATCACTGACGCCTCAAGTTCCGGCGTGAAAGAAGAGACAAATTTGAATTGATAGTAGTGTTTAGGGAATCCGTAGAAATCGTATATCAGGGGATTCGATTTGTTGGAGTTGACTAGACAAGCCAAATTCGCTCAAATGAGTTCATTCGACCCGGCTCAGGAGATAGAGGTATACTGTATCTTGATTTTGATAGATGCAACGAAGCCAAAAAGGCAAGAAAGTAGGTAAGAATGTGACTTACCGATCACACTCTCTGATCCCTTGAAACCAGTATCATTCTCCCAATGAGCAGAGATCACCACGATTCCCTTGGGCGGATCAGAATTTATCATCTGCCCGATTCGCTGCCATGCTTTGTACGGCGCTGAATGGGTTTGTTCGATCGTAGGTGGGCCCTGAAAAGATATAAAAGATCAATCATACGTTCCAAGCTAGCATTGGCCACGATCATGGCATATCGATTGTCATAATCACTGACTCAAGCATCTGACTCACGCCATGCGATAGGAAATACACGTCCCCTTTTTTACTTGGAGTGGTGTTGACCATTGTCAATCGGTTCCGGGATGACAAATGGCCGAATAACCACTTGGCGGTGTGTACCAGGTCGTTCTTCGAGCCTGCTACCTTTCGTAAGGTCGAAGATGTCGTGCTGATGGATCTGAGCGAAAAAATCTTGTCTGGACTCGATAAGCCGATCCCAAGAAGTAGGACTAAGGTAGGTAATAATAATGCTATGAAAGGTGCGATTGGATTGTATTTTCTGGATATCGTCATGGACGCTTTTTCCTCAAAGCTGCGTTGTGAGTCTTATATGTTGTCATAAGCAACATCCCCCTTGCATAGCCATACGCCGAGCCATCTTACCTCTTATATGAGATCAGGCTATATATATCGGTGGATGACAAATGCCTGGGATTTCTTGTCAACAGCTTAGAGGCTCGGCGCAAATCCGACGGAGTTCCTTTTCGCGAATTCCGGCGGAGGTGAACGCGTGCCTGAAGATCACTGCAGGCGGCAGAATCAGGAGGCTCTGCTCCAATGCAAATACTTCCTCTGCCTCTGCGCGATAAGCAAATGCTTGAAATGTCCATCGAGCTGCTCGCGTGGTTCACCTCCTACAGCTCTGCTCCACCGAAGCTTGTGATGCTCAACCCCACCACTAGCGCGTTGCGTGTTTCCCTAGCGATTCAGCGCAAGTCAATTGAGCGAAGCGCTCAGATGACCAGACTGTGAGAATAGCGGACAGTTTCAAGCCGAGAACTCGTCTTCGTGTCCCGTTACACTTCATACGTATCAAACGTATCATACACATGATGCATACCATCAATTCACTTGACAAACATCTTTGCTCTTCTGACAGACTCAACAAGCTCAAGCCCCTCTCTCAGGTCCGACTTCCTTTCCTCACCATGTACTGAAAGCACTATCCCGCCTTTCATTGACTAAGGTCGATCCCTGACTTCCACCTGCCGAGGATGGATCGACCACATCTCTGACTGATCTTTGACAGAAAGGACATGTCGCTGAGCCCTTGATAAGCCATTCGTCTATACACTTAGCCTATTGTCAACCCGATATATGATGTCAGCAGCGTTCTCGGATATCATGTTATCCCCTCAATGCAGGAGGACTTACATGGTACACATGACCGCATTTTAGCTCTATCAACCATTGTGCCAACTGTTCTTTCCCGTATTGAGGTGGTACGAATGTATCTTGGCATATCCCACAAGTGTTTTTCTGGTCATCGAGATAGATAGCCGGATGAGGTAGATTTTCCACTGGAAAATGCTCCCGAGATGTTGAAGGGATGTAGCATACATACTGCAGAGCATGCAGTTCTGCTAGGGTGAGCGGAGAGAGTCTGGATACCGTGGAAGAACGGGCTTGTAGGGAGGTATTGGCTTCGATGCCAATTTTAGCTAAGATTGCCTATCACACATCGCGTGCTCAGCTCAATCTTTTCGCGCAGAGGACTGACGACCTGTGCGAAATAATCCTATAACTCACCACCACAACGGCACTACCTAGTCCGACAAGGACAACCACTAGAAGCAGCTGAGCTAACAAGAACCAGCCTACGCCGGTGACTACCATCACACCCCACCATAGCAGCGGAGCGGCGTGATAGCACGATAGTGGTGTAGAAGGTAAGGGACTGAACAGGAGGATGTTCCCGAGGATGAACAGGATGAAAGCTAGCAGCCCAAAGACTTTTGAAAGGCTGTAGATCGTCAGCGATAAGATGTCACTCTGTCGAATCTAACATGTTCGATTCAGCATTAACATGAGAGCTTACAAGGGGGCTATTTTGTCCATGATAGCTGCGAAGCGCGAACCGCGGCTCAGACTTGGACTGTCTTCTGCTTCTGCATGTGTCTCTGCGATTCGTAGTCCCGGAGGATCCCGTCTGCTTGAGAGGGTTTTCGAATGCCAACGGGCATCAAGCATGGAAGGATCGTTCTCAGAAGGCGATGCAATATAGGTGTGCGTACCGCGTGGGCTTAGTTGTATTGAGATCTCTTGTGTGTTCGACTGCGTTTCAGGAGGAACAGAAGTTACTGAGGTATTGCCGCTATGTTCTCACACATGTCAGCGTGTTGAAGTGATCTCTTCCTACAGTAGTACAATCAAGCGGACCTGACGGGGACATCAATCGACTTTGGCTTGACTTACCGGTCACCCTCACTTGACGTCTCCGTACGCTCATCCCTTCCGGTGCAAGCCATATCTCTGCGCCGACGCCTAAGACACATCCACAGACTATTCGCCCAACACATCAATAGTCTAGCGATTTGTACCCCCATCCATGCTTGGTACCTCTGTGAATGCGAACATGCCTCTGATGGTGCTGATTGCGGTCGATCAAGATAGAGAGGAGAATGAAGGGACGACGCGAGTGACAAGAGGACGATCAAGGTGATGACCTGTTATCAGTGTGGTAACGTATCGTTAGCAGGGTATATTACGGTATATCGCACGTAGCAGAAAAAAGTAGACATCGACATCTTTTATGCGCTCCTTCTGATTTCCGATGGTAATACCGAGTTGAGATGCATGGCAGCATCAGAAGTCGACATGACTTACTTGACCAAGACTTATGCTTCCTTTCAAGCATATCACACTGATCCAGCTCTCCTTGAACCTCTTCAAGCCGTCCAATGCGGATCTGATTGTCAGTCCCTCTGATCTCTGCGCGTTCCACATCTTGTCTTTCTTCTGTCAACCACTGTCGAACTCGGTGCCAATCACACTACCTTGCGTAATACTCAAACTTGGTGTTTTCACAAAACGATACCAGCCTGATTCTATTTCGTTGGATCCGGGTTTTATCTGGTAGTACGATAGTACCATCATTTGCAGCCCGATTTGGGTTTAGGGGGCAGTCATGTATCTCAAAGACACTATCATTATCGACAACTGATAGCATCGACCAATCGTCCAAATATCGATGGATGCTGATGAGGATTCTGCGCCCTAATTAAATTATGTCTAATGAGCGATCCGAGCGAGATTGAATATGGTTGATGAACGGAGATCAATCCTATTTCCCCACTTCAGGACGAGCTGCCGAGCTGCCTATCATGACTATATGCTTGGTCTGCTGCGATACGCTCCGTCCGGGCACAGCGCACAGCATCCTAAGCTGCGATTACAACACAACAGCAATGCTCCTTATCTGTCGACCAAGCGCGATGACGGCAGAGCACAATCATCAGGCACCGGTTGTTACGGCTTCGATCTCATGGCAATTCAAAGGGCCGAGATCGTTGATATGTACTATAAAATAGTCGAATTGGCCCATGCAATCTTGACTCATCGCAAAGCGCCATTTCGCCTCCATAGCGGTCATCTAGTGACTTCCGATAGAGGTATGATGATGATTGACATGATTCTGATAGATGGATGAACAGTATATATGCATATCACAGTCTATGATCCCAGCATATGCAATAAGCAAGGCGAATTAACTCTTATTGCTAAGCCTTCATTATGATGGGGTAGATCACAACGATCTTCCAGGCTAGATAAGTCAGAATTTGACAGCGAAGTGACCGAGGAGTATCACCCCTGCGAAGCGAACAAGACAGAAGCTGTGACACAAGATCCGAGACATAAGGTTTCGCCTACGGTCCAGATGGGTGTGCTGTTTCTATCGATCCAGAACATACAGTCGTCCAGCCGTTGTCCGGAGTGGCTCCCGGTCGACCTGTCATATTGGATGTGAGATTGGCCGGCACCAACAGGTGCCATGAATGCAGTTGATCCCGATTGCTCCGTTGACTCATCACCGCCATGTACGGAGAAAGTGGATGTGCTGGTGCTTTCTGGCACTCGCTCGCCTGCAGTGGTCCATTGGGGGGTAAAGGAGGGGACAGCGTGAGATGTATACCCCACCTCTTGGGTACGGTCGGACTCGGTAGAAGTTGTGGGATCTTGCGGCTCACTCATGATGATAGTCGTACAGAGCCGATGTTCGCAAAGACGCTGAACGAAGTCTGGGAACAGCGTCGCGTTATAACGATGTCCGTCTGACACCATACGCTATCTCTTAGCCAGATGATTGGTGAGTCGCAACGAGTTGATCGAGTCTCGCGAAAGATGGGGCTTCATTCCAGCTCGTTCAGGCTCAACTTGCATCATAGAGAAAGGATTGATGGATGTAAGCGTAATAGCCTTCGTTGCGATCTTTTGATCTGCCTGACGAGTCAGTCGTCCCACAATTGGAGCATACAGTAATTCGATGAACCTGTCGACCACACAGTATCAGACAGGTGAGCTACGCTGCGATATTCGCGGGCTTAACGGTGTACAGTACAGTCCATTTCACGCTCTGTGAATAACGTTCACAAATTCCGGTCATACGGCCGGCGTTACGTCATTGCGTGCTTATCTTTCGGCTATCATCAAACCGAGATGTCCGTGCACAGCTCGTGTCAGATAACAATCAACTCATCACTCACCTTGAAACGTGTATTGCATTCTTATATATCCACTAGGCCAGAGCTTGTCAGCTTATCATATTGGAATACCGCGGCAGAGAAGACTGGCCGGCTCCATACTCATCAAGCACAAGTCGTCCGACATCATGCTATCTCTCAACCTCTACCGACGGCGACAGGTCAAGACTTCTGTTCTTGACATACCGCTTGAGAAGTATGACAAGGTCACCGGACTGCCAAGGACAATCAAGATCGGGGAAGATGATGTAGCACCATTCGTGAGCTTACAAGAGAGTGAGTGTGTCCTAGCACAGCTGTTAACACTCAAAATCCGTACATCAGCTAATTGTCTGAACCCCACAGCTCGAGACCACCTGACTTTCCTCTCTGCCTTGTCCGATCTTCGCTCATCGCTTCCGGTCGACTTACCCAATCTGTTCTCGGCAACATGTCTGGATTCTGCCAAATCATATGCAAATTGGGTGCAATATGTTCTGCCTGCTAGACAAACAGATGGTACATTGTCAAAGGAGGAACTACCTAGTTTGCATGTGTTGATGGCTTGGCATGCGCATTTGCTCAACCCGACAATATATGATAACGATATACAAGGAGCGTACAGGGCGTTGACAGGTTTGGAGTTTCCTCTGACGGCGATTGTAAGTCCCGTGCAAGCTGCTGTCGAGGTCACGTTTCCTCGAAGGTTTGTATTTTTCGCTGACCAAGTGACGTTACAGGCCGAAGCAATCCGTCAAGACACCTTACCACCGTTCCGACCTCTTACCCCCGAGCAGGAAAGTGATTTGCAGAAGACTGTATGGAGTCCTGAGGAAACAGGAATGGCAATAGAGCGGCAAGCAAAGTTTATAGCGAATATGAAGAGGATAGGCTGGCTACGCGAGGAATACTGGCAGAAAGGCTTGATGGAATTGCAATTCTCGATTGTCTTATATCGTAAGTGCTGTTCATCGAGAGCGCGGAGAAGCATCCTTTCCAACTCCAGTTCAACTTAGGAAACGCTGATGCACGAATAGAGCTGACTCAAGGTGGTTCGCAGATGCATGGCTTGACCTGATGCAATCAACACAGTCGAGATACTTCTTAGTACCCAGGCTCGACATCGATCTGGCGTGGCATACCCATCAGCTGAATCATGCGAGGTATAAAGCCGATACAAACAAGATACTGGGTAAACTTCTCAATCACAATGTTGCCGCTGGGGATGAGAAGATCGGGGACGGCTTGGAAGTGACTAAGAAGCTTTGGAAGGAAAGGTTCGGGTGGGAGTACCAGTAGATTATGACAATTTGGAGACAGAAAGGCATCAATCACAATGGACGATTAGTCACTTGATGCTATAAGCTAGATAAGCCATGAGAAGCTGTAACATACACTACTTGCGACTTCGTGTATACTAGAATCATGACGACATATGAATGACAATACGGGAAACCTTGCGATAAAGAGTAGTGACGGATTCGCTGGAATGAGCAACAAGGGAGGGGCCTGGTATCCCCGCTCGGACCTCCTGTTGAGCTAATGGCTTCACTGACTGGCCATCCAATCATCATTCGCTGAAATCGCTATGGTCGACGATGGCTCTCTGAGTTTCACCATCTCCCAATCCTTACAATGTGTTTCCCTTCTTTCTTCTTCTGTCTCCCAAATGAATCAAAATTAGTCAGCGAGTGATCTTGAATAGACCCATCGGATAATTCTTTACTACTACCAATGGTTCGCTCAGCGCTGAACATCTATTCAATTTATGGGCGTAACGTTTCACATGAGTATCATGCCACGGAATCCGTGTACTGCTCTCGCGTTGGCCTCATTCTCTTAGAGAGAATTCCAAAAAAAGGTGATGTGGTATATATAAGTTACGAAAAAATGGTTTTCATCGCCGATTTCGGCGGGCTCTTTAGAGAGTGGTTATCGGTGACTTCCGATAGTGGTTATTCGGTCACACTCGAATTGAAACAGTTCTTGTTATGTGATGCCGTAAGGCGCGTGAGTTCAAATCTCACAGTCACCTTCCTTTTTCCATGCCGGCTCAACCAATTTTGACCGTAGTCGAAGAAACGAAAAGAAACGATGAAATTCGAAGAATCGAGTCGAAAATAACACGCTCGAAGATCGTTGTCACGCTGAAAACGATCTAACTGATCGACCGTGACAACTTCTCACACGACGTCCGTGCATGCACACAGCTTGGCGTGTGTGGATCCTCCTTTTTCAAGGGGTAGTTGTGTATCCCACACATGAAACACACAGCTTCAGGGTACATTTTGGGTTAAAATCGCCACGCGCGTTTCTGCATTGACAAACGCGTCTTCCCCCTGTTTCATCCTAGCACGCTGTTGAGGCTTTTCACGCATCAAGTGTAGACTGCTGGTTAGCTGCATCGCTACATCATTGGCGGTGTGGCATGAGCATGCAGAAGGCTCCCCTCTTCTCCTTTCGAAGCACAGCAATATCGATGGACAGTACTCAGCGAGGAGGAATGGCTTCTATTCGCATGTCGCAGAATGACGTGTTCGATGTCGAGACATGCTGACCTGTTCAAGATTTATCAAGACCTTCCCTTGACAACCTGATTCTTGAATCCCTTGATGCTTCAGTGGTCTTCCGCTTCAAGAAAGGATGCATGATTCTCCCAAGAAAGATCTCGCTTGGAAATACTCTCATATCCTGATACGTCAGTGCTATGATACCATGTGAAAGCCGTTCTTTCAACGCCTGATTGTCACAATGATTCTTGCTCCTCTCAAGTGAATTCCATCAAGCTCGAGTAACGCCGTTGAACGTACCGTATGTGAGCGGCCTGCGCTAATATAGATGTGATAAGGGTCTGAAACTGACCCTCAATCCGAGTGAGACGACTGACCTTGGGCTCATAGCTTCGATACGTACTCTACTCGCGAGCCACTGAAGTGAAAATCGCGTTCACCATGTCCTTTTCCGAGTCAGGAGATATCCCCTTGGCTCGCTTAGGCGGGTCGGACGAATCGACCGAGAATCTAACCCAGAACGCCGCACCTCCTGGATCGAGGGCCTCAGCGATGTCTTCCACTTCTACCTTGGTCGCAGCTGATAAGCCTGTCAGCACTAACAATGTGACAGCATCAACTGGAACCGAAAGCCAGTCTCAACAAGTTGCATCCCAGCGATCTGATCAACCCTCTAGGATTGAAGATCGGATGGAAGCACACCCACGAGCTACTAACGAATCCCACTCGATTCACGGGACCACGACAGATGGAGGAGTCTTAGGTAGTGCTGTCTCATGCTGCTTCGGATGCTGCGAGGAGGTCACTGCCCCCCGTGTGTGCTATTGCGTAGGAGTCTGTTGTTGTGCTGGGATAGCTGCGGGCGCTATTGTTGATTGTATGACTACGTAATTGCAAACAACGGCACAGCGCCTCCCCACGTTACTAGCCTTCCGAGACCCCTACGGTTCTTTCCGTATTTCCATTGGAGTTGCATGACAGTATGCGGTGCCGCGCATGAATGAACGACGAAAGTTCCCCGTTCCCTTTTACTCGGTTCGAACACCAGCTAGAGGCTCAGCTAAATACAAAAGCAGGATCTCTCCAATCTGAATCATTTAACGGACATCTAAGCGTAGTCACTCAAGAAGTGACACACAGTCTTCTCTGGCCCACAGGCTCAGTTATCTTGCTAACCTTGTCTTTGCTGCGAGCCGCGCATCCACCTGGAAGAAAAATTGCATCTTCGATAGAATTTCAACAACCAGTCCTTGCTTTGGTCATAATTGACCTAGTAGGGTATACCACTGTTTCATCGCGCAAAATTAGCTCTGCGATTTGGCCACGTGCCCCCACAATTTGCTGCGCCGATCGAGCCGTAAAGGGGAGGTAAAAAAGAGAGAACGGTGTTCAAAGGTAGAAATACAGTACAGACACTCACTTTTGTATCTTCTGGAACCCATCATACACATTACTCCTCACGTTCTCCCTCGCATTCTCCACAACTCCCATCATGTAATCCGCCGCTTGTCTTTCGCTCAATTGCAATTGGAATCGATTTCGCAACCTCATGATCGTTCCTTCACCCTTGAACGAGGGCAGTGCGGTTCCAAGCATGAGATGTACACAATCCACCAATTGATCGGCATGTGGTCGAATAGCCAAGAATGCTTTTACCGTTAATTCAGTGAACATCTTATATCCTTGTGATTCCCTTCCGCCCATCAGAGCTACCATTTCATGATTCAGCTTGAAAGATGATGGCTCGAACTTGATACCCTATTTCCGGATATCGCATTAGCACAAGCACAATCACATGTCGCTTGACTATCAATGGGTCGTCGGAATATGGGAGATGCGTCACTCACTCCTGGACCAATGTCAAACAGGAAACCGAAATCTGCACAAGCCCAGCAGTGGAAGTCAGTTAAGAACATGACAATGTTGCCCAGGAAGCAACATACCGATGTGCACAATGTGTCCATCTCCGTCAATCATGATATTACCATTATGTCGATCCTTGATCTGCAGTATATAACATGCTACAGAGTAGGCGGCCATGGACTGAATGAAATTGAGTCTCGCTTTTTGGAAAGAAACAGTATCGACTCCGCCGTATTTATCGACGAAATACGAGAAGAGATCGTTGATCTTCGCTCGACCCATCTCATCTCGAGAGGTCGCATTTGGTACGACATCAATGACACCGCACTAGCACAGATATAAGTATGAGCACAACCACGTATACATGGACCAAGGATTGGGAACACTCACTCCAGGCGCAGTTGCAGTAACCCTGTATGGGAACAGATACAGTGTTAATCCAATACTGGTGAAAACGTTCTTGAACATGGCAATAATTTGCAACGCCAGAACATCTTGTCTACAATCGTCTCCGACCTTGAAGATTGCCGACTGCCATACGTCGTATTTGGTCTTGATCATCTTGGCCTCATCTGCAATTTCGATATTCGAGTCGGATGGCAAGTCGATACGCTCTTTCTGGACTCTGAATGTCGCCATAAACGGAGCCTGTGGAGACAGGATACGTTAGCTTATCTGGGATCGAGGAAATGCGAAGGGCTGGCGCGAGCAACTTACCTTAGCATGACTCTGCAAGGGTCTGCCCGATTTCCTATCTAGGTCAATGACCACTCCATCAGGGTTACTAGGTAGATAGACTCCAACAGAGAGGTCGATCAATGCCATCTCCTCATCGATTTTAGCCTTTACGAGTAACCGATCAGCTTTGCGGTCACAGTCACACACAATGGACCAAACGCACCTTCTTTTCGGGTTTGGACTTTTTGATGAATGGTTTCAGTTTACCCGAGATTGAAGTGACAGCGTCAAAGAAGGTGAACTCGAGATCGTAGAATGCCTTAGCTTTCCCGGATAGTCCGGCGACGATCATATCTATCATGCGATCGAGGAGAGGTTTCATTGGATCTGGTTGAGACTGTCAAGGAGTCCGGAGTCAACTTTTTGCTCTTACCTCTGGTCAAATGGCTTAAGCTTCACTTACAGCATCATCATCCCTATATGTGTTGGCTTTCATATTCCAGATGATCTGATGGCAGAACAGCTGAGATATCTTGGACGTCTCAAATACGAATCTTTCGACGTAGCCTATATCGACAATCCGATCAATCAGTTGACTGATGGATGCTTCGACATTATCGAGTTACTCACCTAAAGCATCCGCTCGGAGGGCTTGTACCACTTGCGGAACGAAGAAGAACGTCAATTCGACAGGGTGTTGTTCCAACACCCTCATAGCATATTGGAGGATGAGTGGATGGTTCCCATATCGAGGTTGAAAATACACGATTGCAGTGACAGGCGGAACAGCTGCCCAAACAGGCAACCACTGGTGTCAAGTGAAATGTGTCAGCTTAATTCACCTCCATGTGCAGACCTGCCAAGATGTACCTTTAAAGCCGCTCTAGCGTTGTTTTCCAGCTTATCACCCAACAAGAAATGCAATGCCTCCGCAACCTGTATCACACTTTTAGGATCTGATTTGACCAATCTGCTGATTTCTGCTTGTACCGGGGCGTTCTTGAATCGTTCGCCCATATGCACGGCCATAGCTGGGTTGAGTTTCCACGCCTTGCCTACGAGGCGTGTCCATTCATCCTGTATTCTCAACGTCAGTCAATGATGCATGAGATCTCGTACTTGATCAAGATATGACTTACACCTCCAGTAGCTCGTTCCAGCGCTCCTGTTGCCGGCAAGTTGGGTCGTCCAGTCTCATTTAGAGGATTGCACCAAACGCTCATTCGGGATACCTCGTTTTCAACCAGGAGTTGGAGCAATTTTACCCTATCCCGATGTTGGTTCTCATATTCATGCATCGATGCCGAGCCTGATTCCACCATGCATTCGATCAGTACTCGGTTGTCGTCGACAGGAGCGCAAAGTATGGCTCACCACGAATCAGGAATGCCGGACTTCGATCGTTAAGAGAAGAGGTCGAATGAACACCTCTGATCTTATCTTCCTGTACTACTTGCAGAAGATCTTGTAGAAGCTTGATCTCGGCCCCGACCTGTATTCTATCACTTCCAAATGACCATCTACAAAAGTCGATCAATATAGGGGTCGCGATGATCTACTTAAGGATGCTAACATGCGACTTACTGAGGTCTAAATGCGAACCACGAGAAGGCGGCGCTGAAGAGCTGATCTCTGAATCGCAGCTCAAGGAGTGCTTCCATCCTACTACTGGCTAACATCTGGAATCCAAACAATAACAAAGAGAATCTCACTTCTCTAGCTAGAGGATGGGTACTATAACATAGGTCAACATCAGCTTCACTACGAGACCACATGTATACGGGAGCTGACCTCATATGCTTATGTGCCTTGAGACTTCGCATCATCAATCTGATCAAGCTGACCATGATGCCTCTTTCTCGGTATTTGATAGCTTGGAATTGACTCGACAAGACTTGGATCAACAACAGATGGGGTCGAAGGAGTTTCCGCGCTTTGGCTAATTCCAGATCGAGAACTTTCTTATCTGAAGGAGCGTATTCCACAGGTTGTTCGAACGGGTCTCGATAGCTGCGATTCACAGCCGGTCACGTCAGTGCCAAATCTTCAAGAAGAGAAGAGGAATGATTGAACTCACTTCATCGAAGTGGAGAAAAGACCCTTTCTTTGCCTGATTGTATGCAGCCATCCAGCAGTGATAGCTCCAATAATGGCAACCTCAGCTTCGGGTCTTTGACGTAGGAGCCAAGTCCAAGCATCTACACCAGCAGCGATCGCCAACGGGGTGAAAGCTGCCATAGGCAATTCGACGAGATAATGCAAAATGTCTCGGTCCATCTGCAAGCAGTATCAGTTATCGCTGTGGATCGTCAGGAGGAAATCGATGCTCACTCGGGGAGACGCAACGAGGACGGATACCGCTCGTAGTAGGATCCGTCTGATCTCAGGCACGGTGAATGGCTTGTTCTTGGTCTTGATGTTCGAAGTAGCTTGAGCCATCTGCGACTTGAAGGCAAGCATTTCTTCGGGCGAAGAGTTGGCAGGAGAACCTTCTTGGAGATTGCTCAGACCTACAGCAATGTCTCAGCGAGAAACACGATCACGCTGGCATGATCAGCTTGTCCTCACCTTGAGTCAAGATCAATCTCGCGCCACTCAACTCCCCAGTAAAGTAGTTCTTAGCCGCAAACTGACTAGCGACCAGATTAGAGCTATCCGAAGGCCAACCTCCGATATTAGGCATGATCGCTATTGATTCGTCCATCAGCTCACGTACGAAACGACAAGAGAGGGAAGCCAGGACTCACTTTCTTGTCTGTCAAGCCTAGAGATGGATTTGGAGAAATGTAATGCTAATCCAGCTCCCATCTCTACGCTGTCTATCAACAGTACATCCCTTGATTCGTTGAGATAGGTTTGCAGGGTAGACTGAACTTCGATTGGTGCACGGGATATAGCCAGAGTCAACCAATGTTTAGTCACCGAGTGAAGTTGGCTAGTAATTTCGTTCCGGACTGCGTAATCATCTGTCAAATGCAAAGTGAGATCCATCTTATCGGATTTGAAATTGTAGACGGGCGAATACTGTTGAGTCTGATTAGCCTGTTCGAAGATTCTCCGAGAGACCGGAGAAGCTTACTTCGTCGGTATATTGCAATTCGCAGCTTCGTCTCATCAGAGTCAATATTTCCAACAACGTAAAGACCACTTTCTTGTCGCATAAAAGAGCGGAAAACGTCTCCAGCAATTGCCTAGCGTAGGACAAGGCGATCTCTCGCACTTTTCGCATGCGATGGGTACACGCCACCAGGATTTTACAGGTCTCGTCTGCGACAACTGGTGGGAGGGAATGAGTGATAACTTGAGAGTAAACTTGCTTGAGGAAAGAAGCGGAGATCTATCAGGGAATCCGAAAGTTAGCCGCGTTGTCAACACAAAAAGCGAGATGACTGACCTTCTGAGAGATAGCATCGAGACAACCGATCAACGAGCTCTCGTTGATCGAATCGTTGCAGAAATACTGTAACAGCACCGAAGGTCGATACCGCATAGTCCTAGCTTCCTCCAGATCCGAGATAGCCATCAGAAGGGTAGTCTGTGGAGTAGTCATATTCCTGATATCGTATGTGTGCTTCTGGTGGGGTAGATAGCTGGACAGCGCATTCCGCTGTTGCTGTTGGATCTATAACCACAGCAGATATCAGTATACTAATCACACTCTTCGAAAGCAAAGGACTCACGTGAGCAGCGAAATCTTTACGTAGTATCGAATTATAAGCCAAATCGGAAGCCACAAAGTCGTTGGAGTTTTCCAGCACCAGGGCAGGTGTCTTTTCGGCAATCGTGCGCAAAGCATTCGTCTCGTGATCTGATAATCTCTTCAAGCCCGCTGGACCACTGAGTCCGAAGACGACGCAGAGGAACCACAGGTTTCTGAAATGAGCTACGATCTCAGGGCTGGCACCTCGGTCCGGATGGTAAGAGGGATGCGATAGCAGCGTAGCGATAGGAATCAGAAGAGCAGCAAGCCAAGCTTTCATATCTCCCACTCTTGATTCTCCTTCTTTTCGAAGCTGAGCTACTTCATCCTTGTTTCTCGAATCGTATCCATGAGAAGCCATCGCCACCATTTGGGTTTGGGTACCCTTGTCGGCGAAGAGCGTCAACAGCTCCACGAGGTACCCGTCTGCGCAATCTAGACGATTTGCCAAGCCTTTCGCAAGGGTTGTTTGGGCGGCAAGGACAGCATTCGAGGAGTTGCGAGGATCTTCCGGATGTGACGATCGCGAGATCTGCGAGAATGCTCGGTATACTTCGACCAGGTCACCGTTGGGTGCTGCAAGTGCCAGAGGAACCAGATTGGTGACTATGGTGGACTCTGTTGCCAGATCGACACCTCGCAGTCGTTGAATGAGCATTGATATACTCAGGTGTATGATCTGTAGACAAACTGTCAGATTGTCTCAAGGAATTGATGGCTCAATCGGCTTACGTCTTCCTTGCCAATCTCCAGGGCTAAACGAGATACTACTTCGACTGCCGTCACAGCTACCAACCTTCTCTGTTCCTCCGTTGCCCTGACACCTGTACCGCTGGTTTTGACAGTGGAGGAATCGGATTCGCCCTTGAAATGGTGATGAACGGGAGTTGAGCGGATCGAAACAGCACCCGGAGCAGTCGCACTGTGACTCAGGGTGTTGAGCAAGGAGTAAAGTGTGGAGGAGGTCAGGTCATCATTCGCAGACATCTACGTATGCATTTAGCTCATGAGCGCAAAGCAATAGTCTCGGACATAGCGTACCTCGATGCAGATTGCTAAGCATTTTGACGCTGCCATCACCGCAGGCGGCACGGAACTACCTGAGCCGCCCATCTCTCCTTCGAATGCAGGGATAGGACTCAGCAGAAGCCGTCTAATATGGTGAGTCATCGCAGTACCAAGCGAGCGATCACTATTATCATGATGCAGTCAGCATATCATTTGACGAGTTACAGTACTGATACCCACTTTCTGACCTGTATAGAGGTGCAAATGAACACAGCTTCCAATACCCTTGGGTCTGAGACAGATGAATCCTCGGAGAGAAGAAGCTTCAGCCTGGTAAGATGTGCGGCGTCAGGCTCGGAGTGATGCAAAGAAAGGTTATTCAGGAGGTACTGAAACACTTCACCATAAGCGGATATTCTTCCTTCCTTCCGAATGATGAATGGGCTTACCAAGACTGATACCATCAGTTCCACCTCTTCGTCCTGCTGTCCTCCTATGCTAAACAGACTGCCCCTCCGGGAGTATGGCTCTTCGACGAAGGATGATCCCCCTACTAGATCAGTCCACCATCTAAGAGCTATCCTGATAGCTTCGTCCAATACAGCGTGATCATCTGCTCTCGACGACAGTCGTTGCACGTTATCTGTCGCGATACCAGCATCCACAAGCTGGTTTGTCTGTATTTTGGAGATAGACCCGGACTTTTCTTGGCCATATAACGAAGAGTATTGATTATGACAACCTCCTGCTTGGTGAGCGAATGCCTTCTGTTTCTGCTCGATATTCGGGTAGGGTAATAGACTAGTCGCTAGCAAGACATTCATAATCTCCGTGACAGTCATCACTACTCCGCTCGGAGTGATTGGATGCGGTGCTGTGAACGGTGTCGTGGTTGGCGGTCGAATGTGAGGCGTCGAAGTGGCTGACGAAGGTTGATGTACTAATTTGATCAGTTTACCAGGCGATGCGATGGCGATCAATGTCTTGACGATTGAAGCGACCGTGCTTGTTGGAAACGGTGGCAAAGGGCAATGCGAGACCACAGAAGACATGCAGTGAAGTAAGACTAAAGGGAATGCTGTACGCGGAGAACGGGGGCATAAGCTGTCTGTATTCTTCTTGTCTCACGAGCCATTAAACTCACTCAATCCGGAATTATGGGAATCCATCAATTCTTGTATTTTCTGTACGAAATCCTCGAAGATCTTGGCCACGTCATCACGTAGATCCTCCTTTGCCCAAGCTACCCATAACAGCGCTCTGAGTAGGCCTTCGCAAAGCTGAGCTTGACTTGTCGATCCTAGACCTCCAGCTTCAAGACTTCGATACGAGGATGACGGACTGCCATCGCTCTCTACTGCCGGAGAGCCGTGTCGAATCAGGCCAAATAAGAGGGCGTTCAGCTTTGTGAGGGTTTCTGGGAGGTATGACGACGAGATGGGCAGCGATGAAACGTAATGTGCGTAAGAGATGGCATGATTGATTTCGAATTCGGTCTGAGAATGGCAAGTAAGCTATGTGACATGTTACAGAAGGGATACTGACGCTTACCCAATCATCCTCATCGTGAGGAATTAGATCATCAGCATGATTGCCGCTAAATGAATCGCTTGGGAGCCCGTTCAGCAGTACTGAAATATCGTTTGGATCTTCTGCATCCTTGGCATCTCGAGCGTAATTGGACGCGAGGGACGTGAGAATCTGTAGGTGCAATGGCTCGTCGAGGCTGAAAGGACGACATCAGTACGGCCTACAGTTACGGCAGCTGCGGTCAGCTCACCAGTCCATCGTGCCTTCAGGTCTTGGGTGTTCGCATCGACCTGATGCAGGCAAATGCTAATATGGATGCCATTGATTGATTGAGCGAGCAATTGATCTTGTAATTGCCGCACAGGTCAAAGCAACTATTCGGTCTCGGGCTGGATCCGCGCTAGACGTCATCGTGTACAACACGTTTGAGCCACGTTTTATGGATCCTTTGTTTGGGTTTCATGTCTCCAGTTTGTTCTCCATGAACAAGGTATCTTCCTCGACTTGACACTCGTCCCTGTAATACCTTGGGACCCATCCAACGACAGGGTCGTATACAGTAAACCCGCGCAAAAAGTAGATCGAAAACTTCTGCCAGCATGCAGTCCAAGCAACCCATTGCTTCCTCGTCCTCCTCGACCTTGTCCTCTCTTCCTGCAGCTTCCTCAGGCTCGGCAAGCGGCAAACCAGATAGGCTTTACGTCGGCAATTTGTCACCTACGATAGATGAGTACACTCTGATTCAGGTCTTCTCTAAATATGGCAAAATCACCAAGCTAGATTTCATGTTCCATAAAACGGGAGTCTTAAAAGGCAAACCGCGAGGATTCGCCTTTATACAGTTTTCTGATAAGGACGTGAGTAACATCTCAGACAACTATCTCCCACCCCATCCCCTAATCCGCGGGAAGATCATACATGGACTCGACTAACTGATCTACCTTCAAACTTGCTGAACCTTCGCTATTTCATAATTGATTTCGACATCAGGATGCTTTGAAGGCGATGATCAAACTCCACGATAGATTACTACGAGGAAGGAAATTAGTAGTGACATACGCTAGTTCCGTAAGTCTATCTGTATCTCCTTTTCACCTGTCTATGAGTCGAAGTCACATTGCTGAAAAACATCAGGCGCCTCCTGAAAACCTACCGCTACCGATAAAAGGTCGTCGGCCCACCGAACCTGGTAAGACTACGACTTTGTCCTTGTTGAAGAGTTCCAAGAAACCGCAGAGGTGCGTCGTACGATCATCCCATCACGATTATACATCGTCACTCTGTTACCAGGCTAATCACTCCAGCTGATTCCGTGATGGTTTTTTGTATCCCAGTGCTGCAGCTCAAATCGCAGCTATGGAAGCTAAACTCGCCCATATGAAACGAGTCAAACCGGCCGACGAGGATTATGTCCCGGGGCAGTCATCCTCGCGGAATGGTACACCCAACATGGACTCTCTCGAGGGCTCGCCGATGCCTGAAGAGACCGAGATGGGAGATGAAGAAGCTGCACTGGCGGCTCAAGCATTAGAAGCTGAGTTGTCGGAGTTGGTGAGCAAAGAAGGCTCAGCGACGCCTGCACCGACCGACATACAAATCGATTCAGCGCCTCAGGAGAAGAGTCTAGAAGGAACGAAGACTGTCATCGAGGATCGCGCAAGTTTGGCTCTTCCGCCGAAACCTCCGACAGCAAGCGGCGAGACGATACCGCCGAGACCTCTGACAGGCGAAGAAAGGTCGAAGCAGCGCGGCGAGGCTTTAAAGAAGGGTTTGGCTGGATTACCCAAGAAACCAGTGTTCTGAGCATCAAGGTTGAATAATGTGTCATTAGTGGAATATTGCGCTACTGTATTTTGCACATATCTGTATCATCGGTATTCAGGCTGGACCGGACATCACAACGAAAAGCTGCATCTCCTTGCCTTGCCTTGCCTAGATTCGGCCCATGGCATGCTCCCCTGGCTCTGAGATCATATCTGCGCCATCTTCCTCGATGTGCTATGTGTACTCTGCATCTGAATGCGCGCCTATGGGAACAGAATCTGTCAGATGCGCATACATTCCTAGCAGCACTTTGTGACCGACAAGTTCACTGACAGGTAAAAGTCGGTTCGAGCGTCGGCTAACCTCCACTTGGGTTGTTCGACTCGAGACCGATATTCAAAACAATTGTAGTCATAGCTATGATCAAGTTTGTCTTAAGTAGCTTCGTCATTCTAGTCTCTTGTATGCCGATTTCCGCTCAGCTATAGATGTTATCAAGATGTCCGGGCATCTACCCCTGGTAAGGTTTCCCCCAAACGCCCTGATTCATCGTCTGGGATCGCCCAACACCTCGAAATCGACTGCGTTGTTGCGGTTCCCAGAGAGAGGATGGACAATCAACACAAACTCGGAAAGCAACAAGAAGGAAGGCTGGGCCATTGTCGGTGATTCGGAAGGCAGGAAGCTTGCCGTTGAGGTAAGCTCAAACTCATCCCTGCAAATGCTTCGAGTCAATCATTT
This sequence comes from Kwoniella dejecticola CBS 10117, assembly GCF_000512565.2. Lineage (NCBI taxonomy): Eukaryota > Fungi > Basidiomycota > Tremellomycetes > Tremellales > Cryptococcaceae > Kwoniella > Kwoniella dejecticola. The sequence goes on along the minus strand of NC_089309.1, from coordinate 537,263 downwards.
TCCCCACTTCTGTTCAAATCCCGAATGGTAGGAGGTATTCAGCTAACCTTGATAAGCTGGTAGACTCTGTTATCTCGCCACAAGATCCACCCATTGCCTCCTACGCCCGGACCATTCCCCTTCATCTCCACTCTTTCTACCTCCAAAAGCGAAAGCGAGAACGAACTCAACCTATCGACTCACAAACCAATACGGCACCTCGGATTCTCCCGCCCGTCCGCTACTGGCGAATTCACAGATTTCACAGCTCGATATGGTGCTTTACAAGAAGAAGACCGTCTATCATTCCGTCAGACCCTCCTCACCACTATCCACCCGGCTCCTCACGAGGGTGAGATAGAGCGAGTGATGGGTTTAATGGGTATCGAGAAATTATTGGACCTGCCCAATGTCAGCTTGTCGAGTGGTCAGACTCGTAGAGCCCGTATAGCCCTTTCCCTACTCACCAAACCCGTCTTACTTATCCTGGAGGATCCGATGTCTGGTTTGGATGTGAAGTCGCGGAAAGAAGTATCGGATATCCTGGGTAACCTGAATGCGAAAGGAGAGATCAGGGTGATCGTTGTTGTGAGGGATAAGAATCTGGATAATCTCCCAGAGTGGATAACGGATGTAGCGGAGATCAAAGCTGGAGAAGTGTGGATAGGCAATAAAGATGAATATCTCCAACATCATCAAAAGACCACTTCGACGGCGACTGAAGCCAAGATAGAGGAAGTGAAGGAAACGAAGGGGACGGAAGTGGGTAAGGAAGTGGTCAAGCTGGATAAGGTGTCTGTCAGTTACGGGGAAGGGAGTCGACCTGTGAGTTTGGCCTACAGACATGAACACAACGACGCTACTGTACTGCCTTACGCAATATGAAGTAAGGCTAACCGCCCGGCACTGGTTTCAGGTCTTGAAAGAAATCTGCTGGACCATACGTGAAGGGGAGAAATGGCATCTCGTGGGAGCGAATGGTGAGCGCTGCACGCCATCCTCGGAACAATGTCTACTCTACCAGATGCTCATGCAGTGATATGAAACACGAAACAGGTTCAGGAAAGACGACACTCTTATCTCTGATCTTGGGTCATCATCCCCGATCATACTCCCTTCCTTCGAGCGCTTTGACCTTGTTCGACAAGGCTCGAAGAGAAATCTCAACGGTCCAATTGAAAAGTATGATAGGCCATACGAGTCCTGAGATCTTCATTGCTTTCCCCCGCAACATGGGGTTATCGGCTTACCAGACTATCGGAAGTGGTTTCAAAGGGATTTTCACCCGTTCTCAACTTGACGAAAAACAGAAAGAGAGGGTATTAGGCTTATTGGATCAAGTTAAAGATCTTTTACAGCCTGCCACTAACGCAGCGTTCGCTTCATCACCGTCGGCATCAATATCAGCATCAACATCAGCGTCAACGTCGGGGTCGAAGCCAGCGCTAAAGAGTGAAGAGAATGTAGATCCGAGAATCGAAGAAACACAAGGAATGAGTTTGAGAGATATAGCCTTGAAAGAATTTTCGCATTTCACGCCTTCTCAACAGAATCTACTCCTTTTCTTACGGGCGATAGTGGGCCGACCGAACTTATTGATTCTGGATGAACCGTCTCAGGGGGTAGATGAGGTAGTCTGGGAGAGATGTAAGGCTATTCTGAAGGACGAGTGGGAAAGTGATAAGAAGATGGCTACGATTGCTGTCAGTCATTATGAAGATGAAGTGAGTTCTTGTCCTGGTCCTTTCTCCGAATCTCACTCAAGTAGCTCAATCAATGATGGAGAATACTGATATCTTTGCGGTGGTGGACCAGGTTCCGTGGAGTAAAGGCCAAGGGAAGATCATCAAGTTGGACAATGGTCAAGCAACGCTAGAGTAGACGTGTAGTTGGCTTTGATTTGGAATTGCATTTTGGACGGTGTTTCGAATAGCCAAGCGGATATGCATGGATGTATTATTCTTGTACCGCTTCATCCATTTTGACTCGTTCTAGTTCAATCGATTCTTTACGCATCTATGATTTGTGTTATACATGACTTCCTTGTCCTGTCTATATCCGTTTCCGTGTATACCGCGTCTCTGCCGTTGGGTCATCCCATCCTTCTTCAATTACTCATGCCCATTTTCTATTCACATATCTTCTCATGATGTGCCTGTGTGACGGTACACAGATGTGTGGATTACACATTCTTTCGATGTTCCTACATTTCCCGAAAATCAGCTCACGAGTCGAATTGTTGGAATTTGACGAAGATAGGATAAGGGAGTATACGCCAAACGTACAGGCTTATGATCCACTTCATGATCAACATGCACGAAGCACCTATCTACCTGTTTGAGCTTCTCGATCTGGTCCTGCAGCTCCTGGGCTATATCGTGCGCCTTCCATAATAACATATCGGGGGGCAAGACGATATCGATCTCGACGAAGTACTGCGGTCCACTATGATATACTCGGACAGTATCGACCGAGGTGATGTGTTCCGAGAAGGTTAGTACTTTGTACGTGACGAGGTTGATGAATTCCGGTGGGGCTGCTATGCCCGCCAAGAACGTGAATTGCTCTGTCGACAGGTCGTTGTTGCATAGATTAGCGAAATCCAATCGCATACCATCCCACAACACTGATTACAAGGATGTCTTATGTGTGCGAGAGTCGAACTCACCATAGACTGTTCTGGTCCATACGGTAATGATGCAGATAGCAATGATCGTGGCTCCCATCGGATCGATCTGTCATTCCGGTGGCTCAGCGGCTGTGTATCGGAGCAGCAGAACTTTCGCTCTGGGGAATTAGCACTCACCCACCAAGCAAGCTTGGCACCTCCCGACGCGGTCAGGATACCGAACCCATTACTATGAAGTACAATACTCGTTAGCATGAAAGATAGAAAGCGACAATGACAAGGGGAGTCTGGTGAAGGTCAATTTCACTCACGTCAGAAGATCATTTCTGTGATCTTCCCATAAGACTTGCACCTGGGACGAGGAATGCCTGATCGCCATGCAATACAAGAACAGCGAGAACTTGACGGCTGAGAGGGAATATAGCCATAGTCAGCACGATTTGAGCGAATATCCGGTGATGAGGTTGAACTCACCAAAGGCGACGCAGACCGAGATGATGGATGGTAAGTGGAAATTTTGCAGATCGTCCCCTTTATGCGTTACGAATTCTTGAATGGACATGACGATCAGGATGACATTGACGCCTCCCATGATTGAACCATACACTGTGTCGTGTCAGGACTTAGCTATTGATCTCGTTGACAATACGCGATGAATGACGCACCGATATTTCCGCTGATCAACGTCAATGGCAAGTCAGTAGGAACACGTCGATTTTGAGTTTCGGTGTGGCGAAGAGGTGAAGATGCTTACACTACAAAGCATGGTCAGCTTTACTGTCGCCCAAGGAAGGGAGAGATTGTGTAAGACGTACTGGTCTCAAACCTCGATCCTCTTACAGGCCATTTCTTCTCCTCAGCTCGATCTGACGCTCTGTGCGCAGCCCACAGTATCAAGTTGGCAAACGGGTCGACTGTAACGTCCCTTATAAGCATTTAAGTCGGTCGTGCACGTCCCAAGATGGAAAGATGGCAGATACTCACAAACTATGAACGGAAAACCACATGTTGTATGAGATTGGCTTGTCAACTTGGGCATGTAGGCAATGAGGGGAAGAGCCACTGACCAGCATCAACGCAGCTCGCGAACAGAGCTAACGATCCACTACTAATCGCCGCGTAAAGCTGTACGATAGCCAAGACGATATTACATGCAAAAGAAATGTTGACTGCAAGTTTGACTTTCAAGGCATTGTCCGCTGCATCTTGTTCTGCTTCTTGGGAGAGAGTTGTCAGAGGTTTGAGCAGATCATTGATTCTCGAATTCTGAGATTCGTAGAAATCTGCAAGTTTGCCACCTTTCTTCCTTCTGCAGCACAGCACTTGTTCAGCACGGGCTTCGGAACTCAGGGTGGACCCAAGTCGATGCGACTCACTGCCTGATTTCTTCCAATGCGGCATCACTAACGACTTTATCTCTTAATAACAACGGATCCTTCTCTCCAGCTTCTCGCGAGACTACAGACGGTATGCCCATCAATTCTAGATCATCTGGTCTTTCGCCTAAGCTCGATCTCTCCCGCGGCTCTAAGACTGTGGTGGTCATTGTTGACATATTGGCTTCTTCTTTGGCTTTGCCTTTGCCTTTGAACAAGATTGCTGGGCCTATACTCATTCTAGAGGTTGGTGGATGCTTGATGGAATACAGTCGAATCGAATTTCTCTTTTCTGTTCTGAGTTTTGCGATGTGATTTAGGCGCTGTCCTCGCTCATGATTTATCAGACAAGAGAATAAGCCGATTGAACCTCGGTGCCAAGACTGTGATGGATGCTGATTTATTGTCACCCTGGATGATTTCCGCACCGCTTTAATTGGCTTTTGGAGCGCAACTCGGAAGCTAAATTGATCTCGGTTACGAGATCATGGATCAGCTGGCGACTGGACCCGTCACGTGACGACGTCAACACGGTGGTCATAGCTCGAACGCGTCGAGAAGATTAAGATGTTGAGATGCAAAGAAAGGAGACTAATGATATTATAGAGGGGACAAAGGTCGAGGGAGAAGGTCACACAGGTCAAACGAATCCAAGCTCGCGCAGTCGCTTGTATCGTGACAATCACACTCATCCATCGGACAGGACGGAGACAGACTTGAGACATAGCCAGAAGTGCAAAAGTACCGACGATATGGCTGACACCAAGAAACCAGAACAGGAATGGGGGAGAGGTGAGTCACTAGCGGTAGCACCGGATTTACATCCTTTGGGCTCTCGTACGGGTTTTCGGCCAACAGACTGCTCGAAATCAGATTGGTGTACCGCGAGTAGAAGTAATTGTGCAACTTACTGATACCGTATCGTCTCGTAGTCTTGATTTGTGGAGGCTTGGATTGGTTGGTCCAAACCTAGGACACTATGGTCTAAGTCACCCAGCTGATACGACAACCTCTCTAGGGCAACAAACGGTCGAAAAGAACGATCTTCAGCTTCGTGAGCAACCATGTCCTGTATTTGATACCCGCGAAAAGCTCACAGCATCTAATCCCTATTCTCAATTTTAGCGAAACCGATCTACTTTCGCCCTTGATTCTACGATCTTTGAGCAATGTCAAAACCACAAAACTAATCACCGGACCATCGGCAAATTACGCTGTTGTCTTAGATAGTGAGCTACCCTCTTGCTCTTACGTTTCGTCTTATATCTGCTGATTGGGGGAAGGTTGCAGTTTACGGAGCTGCCTACATCTTTGGTAAACCGCCTTCAGCGTCTCTTTCGACCTCACCGGACGGCATAATATCGCAAGATGAACCAGTCAAAATCTCGCCCTCATTAATCGGTGCGCCTGAGGGTGCGAAGTTCGTCACTGGCGCTGCGGCCCGAGGACATTTCTTCCTGGTCGATGATCATGGCGGCGTCTGGGGCTGCGGCAATAACGTAGTTGGTCAGATTGGACTAGTGAGTTGAATTGTACCTGGGCGGGCGGCGGAGGGGTGAGTGGGGGTGGTTGCAGTCACATGGTGTACAATTCGTAGGTGACTCCCAGAATCGGGTCGGCTGACCACTGAGTGATACCATGTAGCCAGTCACCATGACGATAGACAAGCTCACGAGAGTGACTGGACCTTGGACTAAAGATCCCGAAAGTAAAATCATACAAGTGAGTCGGATCAGCTGGGTGACGCTCAAGCTCTGCGCACAAGCTGATATACTTGAGTCGTAGGTATCAGCAGGTCACACATTTTCGCTGTTCTTGACCTCTACTGGAAATGTTTACGCAGCTGGATCAAGTGAATGTGGACAGCTGGGCAACGGCAAGACAGGAGAACGACTAGTGAAGGCTGGAAAGATCACCTATGATGTTGAGTCACCACCTCGTCAGTCCCGCTCATCATCCATCAGATACGCCTGGTATCAAAGCCGCCGTCCTGACAGAATGTAAACTTAGGTCTCATTCAAGGTTTTGAGAAGCGGAAAATCGTCCAAATCGCATCAGGCAATCAGCACTCTTTGGCACTTGATGAAGAGGGTTATGTGTATGCGTGGGGATATGCGGGATATTCTAGGTTGGGATTGCAAGATCAGAAAGATCGGTGAGTGCCCTCACTTGCTCAGCTCAACAAACATTTCAAGCTGATAAGCTGATCAGATTGACGCCGACGATCGTGCCGCATGTTGGTTGATGACCCGTAAGAAAGACAGATTTTATGTGCTGATGGGCGATTCAGTATGCTGGAAACAACTTGCTTACTCGAGCGGCCGAAGTACTATGTGGACCTACAAGTGAGATTACCAAATCAGAAGACAATGTGGCAGCTGACTGACCAGGAGGACAGGCTCTGTGGTCATCAATAAACAAGGACTACTGGCGATAGCAGGGAAATTCAAGTTGACGGGTGATGGTATGTTGGCTCTTGTATCAAGATGTGAAATACGGCATTGAGCTGATCTTCTGGCAAAGGGTCGACTGGTCAGCCGTATACATATTTCAAGTAAGTGATCAAGCCGACTGGATTCACCTCGCCTTGTCGCTCAGCTCCATCTTATATTTGTCAGATATATACAAGACAGTAAGTTCCCCTCAAATATACTGCCACATAAATGTGTCTGAATTCAGCAAATGGCTAATTCCACCTTTTAGTTTCCAATTGCAAGGTCTTGAAGGCTTCTTGTGGAGGCTGTACGCATTTCCTCACTACGCCAGAAGGGAAAGGTGTCATGACAGTCGGCTTTGGACAAGGTTGTGTGAGTCAAGCAAGCCCGCTATACCCAGATCGTACCTCTCGACTGACATTCCTGCTTTGCTAGCTATATGGAGGTGAGCTCACTCAATGGCAGCAGTGACACGGATCATCAGTCAAGCTGACAATCAGGGCAGAACTGGGACTTGGACCAGAGCTTGGCAAATCAGCGACCAAACCGGTCAAAATCGAGCCTCTGAACAAGATTGACGTGATAGAGTAAGTTGAAATGCTTCCTTTTCGATGACTCGCAGAGAAGATACAGTATGCTGACTTTCAGCAATGCAGTGTCGCTGGGGGAGCTTTCTTTTCACTGTTTTTGGCGAAACCGAACGAGTTCTTATCAGAGATCGATCGACACCCTGAACACGTCGAGAGTCCCACTAAATGTGTAGTGTGTAATCTGGACAAACAGGATGCGCCAATGGAATGCGAGAGGGCAAGTTTATCATCACCTCAACGGTTATCTGTCGCTCTAATGTATCACCAGGCAAGGCAAGGCAAGGCAAACACGCAGACGCTGATGCTGATGGGCCTCTATTGTTCGCTACAGTGTGACACGCCGTATCATCCTGAATGTTGCGATCCCCCGCTGGCGGAAGCTCCGGACGGGGAGTGGTTCTGTCCGAAATGCACCAAGCAAGCGGATGCTGGACCGGATGAACCTTTTGAACCGATGCGATCGTATGAAAATGAACGGGAACCTAAAAAGAAAGCTTCCGATCCCGCTCCTGCTCCTGCTCCTGTCTCCAAGTCAAATAGTACAAAGGATACGAAGAATAGCGTGGAAAGGTTGGTGACGCCCAGACCTGAGAGTGTACGGTCTAGTACCCCGAGAGGTACACCGTCCTCGAACAAGCGGAAAGGGAGTGAGAGTGTTCAAGGTATGTTGAAGGATAGAGTCAAGCGCATTCGCTTTATCACCACAAATAAGAACCTCTTCTGACAAAGTGGGGCCATGATCATTATAGGTTCTCCGAAGAAGAAGAGGTAATATGAGTGGACATGTTTGGAAAGGATATCTTGTCGGAAGCATATCTATTTGCGAATTAGGATCTGCCAACTAGTTACATTACTACCCAGACATACACACACAACATATTGATATTGATGCATGAAACAAAGTTGCTCATGACTTCCGGTCGACTGACACCTGGTCTGGACACCTGGTCTGTGCAGGTGTCCGTCGATAAGTCGAAGCTACGACGATCAGTCTCTTTGGCGATGCCGTATCTTGACAACGGTATCTCAAGCGCGTTGCTGTGTTTCGGCCCTGTGCTAAACAGCTGGCAAGAGGTTGTTCCCCCCGGGATCAGACGTGTGCTGACTAGACTATATAAGGTGACGTATGGGTGCATTATGGTATTCCTTTTGACTTGATAGGTAGGTCTAGAGGCAGGTCGATCACAGTCATCACTGAAATCACTAAAACACTCGTACTCGTACTCGTACATCGACCAAGTGTCCTCGCGTTTACGTAATCCGATTTGACCGGCCCGTGCGACTGAGATATTGAGATGATACGAGACCATCCAAGATCGATATTTCCACCGCCATCATCGTCAGCTGCCAATACTTCCTTAACGTCTGACAGACAAGGTCTCCCCATTCCCAAGATCAAGACATCACTGGACGCTTTGTGGAAGATCGACACTGCTCTCGTTGATCAGTGTAACAAGGGGAAAAGGGATACGGAAAGCGCAACTGGAACTGCAACCGCGACTGCAGCCGCGTCATCATCAAGCCCCGAATCAGATCAAGTGGAGGTGCGAACCCCTTCATCAGCATCTACCACATCTTCTTCACCTTGCACCATCGATTTCAAGACTCGTCCTAGATTGTCGAAAGTGCATAGAAGGTCATCGTATATCAAACGCCTGGAATTATCTGCGACACTGGAGAAGGAGGTGAGCCGTCTGAGAAGGACCATTCTGCACGGATGATCTGATTGTTATGATGGGGTGGTACACCAGCTGATGAAGGTGTTCACATTTCGCTAGAAATTCGGCTTAGATAACCTGCATATATCCACTTCACCTTACGAAGAAGAGATCACTGTTGAGCTGCCATCTCCGCCACTGGATGATCAACAGGAAGTCAACGTCTGCTTCGATCAAGAAAGTCTGCCAAATTCCGAAGTGGGTCAACCACAATTGACACCAGGACCACAAGGGAATTTAGGTACAGGTCAGAACAAAGACAGAGACGAAGAGAAAGAAGGCGTCAAGATGATAGGATCAAGCGATATGAGTAAGAACGATACCATTCGACCTATGTCGTCGTCTTCCTCCTCTCCGACCGGTACATCCAGAACGCCCACTACGTCAGTCGCCATCCCCAATTCAAATCGGATTAGACATCCACCACCACCCTCACCATTATCCAAGGTATCGTCCTCATCCCCTCCATCTTCCAACCCAACATCGATTCCTCCTCCGTCAGCGCCCTTAGCGTCCTCTTTGGGATCGTCAATCTCTCCACCGGACAAGTCGTCGGCTTCGCTCAAAGGCCTGAATATCCCCTTACATTCGCCATGCTTCATACATTCGCATCTGGATAAGCATGGATCATTGCAGGACTGGCTCAAAAACAAATCGTCCGCTGGCGGTCAACATCACTTACAGCCATCTGCTTCGGGTAATTCATCGTCCTCCTCCACAGCGGGTGGACAAAGCTCGTCCACGTACAAGCAGACCCAGAATCACCATCCTTACAACAATAGTCACACCCCATCTCACAATGTTGGGAATACGGTCAAACCCATAAGACAAGCTTCTTATCCTACTTCCAGGTCTGCGCCGACCCACAGCACAAGCAACCCTTCTAAGTCTACTACACAGACTCCCAATCAATCGGTACCTACCAGTCCGAACGGGACCAAATATCCGTCGCCAAGCATGAAAGAGACGGGATATGACTCGGATGCCAGCTCGATCAACGGGAATGGTAATAGCAGCTTCAGTAAGCTCAGTGGGAGTGCTATCTTGGATGGGGATCTGATCGACGAGAGTGAAGAAGCGGGAAGTTTGACCAGACAATTGGCTGAGACTGCTCAAGGCGTAAGGGAGATGAGCAAGGAATTGGGTACGTCTTCGCGCGCACAACAGACCTCATATTCGCGGTGTCATCGAGCAAACACATGGCTGATCATCTACATGCAGGCCGTACCAAGGTCCGATCGCGAATCCAGCACGTTCTGATAGTCACCAAAGCGCGAGATAATCGACTTATCAAGCTCACAAGGGAATTAGCCTTGTACCTGATGCAAAAGCGACCCGCTACCTCGCCGAACGAGAATAGCAGGCCGGGACATGAAGGGCGAGATCGAGGAATGGTGGTCTACGTTGATGCGCAATTGCGGACTTCGAAAAGATTCGATGCTCAAGGTATACAACGCGATTATCCGGACTTGTTCAAGCCATTGTCGAGAAGACGAAGTTCCTCTTCGGCAAGTGTGAGCACTCTGGGGAGTCTCAGTGCTTATCCGTCCACGTCAAATATGTCGGAGTTCCAGAAGAGGAGTAAAGACGAAGGGCAATTGAGGTATTGGACTAGCGAGATGTGCAGCTCGAGTCCGCATTTATTTGACTTCGTGATCACAGTGAGCAATTTGAACATCATGATCACGATCTGCACAAACATAGCTAATCTGAAGGATAGCTTGGTGGAGACGGAACCGTTTTGTTCACGTCTTGGCTATTGTGAGTGGTTCTCAAGCGGAAGGCGTTACACAACCAAGCTGACCACACTTTCTTGTCTGAAAGCCAACGCATCGTTCCCCCTGTTTTACCCTTCGCTCTCGGTTCCCTAGGGTTCCTGACGAATTTCGATTACGCACAATACAAACAGACCATGGACAAAGTGGTGGATGAAGGAATACGCGTGAACCTCAGAATGCGTTTTACATGTACGGTGTACCGAGCTGTGGCGCCTGAAGAAGCTGCTTTGGCGGCTAGTGCTAAAGGTGGCAAGAAGCGGAAAGCGATCAAAAAGCCAGGCGGGGAGATCTTGATGTCGCATGTCGATAAAAGTGGTTGGGAAAACCTGGAAGCGCCGCCATCTCAAGGTAGCTGTTCGGAAGCGGCAGGCAAGGATAAAGAGATTTTGTGTTTCTCCACCAGACCCGTGGAGCAATTTGAAGTTCTCAATGATCTAGTGGTGGATCGGGGACCTAGTCCATATGTTAGCTTGTTGGAATTGTTCGGTGAGTCTTGCATCCTGATAGTTCAGGTCGAATTCAAGCTGAGCCACATCTTGCTTCACAGGGGATGAGCATCACCTTACAACGGTTCAAGCGGATGGTCTGACGGTGTCGACACCCACAGGGTCGACCGCTTATTCCCTTTCGGCAGGAGGATCCCTCGTACATCCTCAAATCCCAGCTCTGCTCATCACTCCCATCTGTCCGCATACTTTGTCGTTCAGACCGATGCTGCTACCTGATAGTATGGAGTTGAGGATATGTGTGCCTTACAACTCGAGGAGTACCGCTTGGGCAAGTTTCGATGGAAGGGGTCGAGTTGAGTTGAAGCGTGAGTTGGCAATTTCCTTATTCTGACCAGTTAGTCATCGTCCGGGGGTGCTAATACTCCAACATAGAGGGTGATCATATCAAAGTCACAGCATCGAAGTATCCTTTCCCCACCGTATGCGCCGACAAAGCTTCGACCGATTGGTTCGGATCCATATCGCGGACATTGAGGTGGAACGAAAGGGAGAAGCAGAAGTCATTTGTCGTAGTGGAAGAGGATTCTGAGCCAGCCACCGAGAACAAGCATCATCGCAGGAGTAGTAGCGTTCGTAAGAAGCACGAAGAGCGGCATCACGCCCCGCAGGCAGAGATACACGATGTGCATGAGGACGAGGGGAAAGAAGAGGAGGAAAAGCTGGATGACGAGGAGGAGGATTATGAAGACGAAGAAGACGAGGAGGAAGATGAGGAGTTTGATATTGATGAGTGAGCTGCTTACTAACTGATCCTGTCATCATTGTCAACTAAATTGACATTGGGTATCGTAGTAAATCCGGAGGGGAGAATACTCAACCATCATCTCAGCCATCTTCTCCGCCTATCGCCGCTACAAATCCGAACATCCCATCGTCTAACAAGCTTCATTCTATGCTTAATCACGCACATAACCACAAGAACGGTTTGGAAACCCCGAACAGATTCATGTCAACATACGAAGCGCCGCCGCCGTTGTCGCAACGGCACCTAGTGGAAGCTTTGGCTAAAGCTGAGATACGTGAAAAAGACAACGAATCGGGTCAACGAGACAATATAAGGGAAGATGGAAGTGCTTTCAGATACAATGGTAAACATGGTGAACATCTGATACCTCCCGGAAGATCAGCTTTGACTTCACCTACAGATGAGCGAGAGCGGGAGAATGGGGATGCGAACGAGGAAAGTGAAGCTGGAGATCAATATAAGGATCAGAAAACACCTCGACCGATCATCCATTCTCACCATTCGCATCATGATGAGCGTGTCAGGATACAGAGTCCGGTCGGGCATAGACATCATCATCACCATCACCACCATCATCAACAGCAGAGGACTGAAAGCGGGAAAGGAAAAGCTAAAGCATTCGCTTTCTTCGGTCAGGTGAGTCGAGTCAATCCGACTTGTCCCCTGCTGTGCTCTCCATCACATGATTGCATGGGAATCGGAACGCTGACATTTGGTGGACTTCAGGACGACTCGGCTAGTGATTTGAGTGATGATCATTCTGACGCCTAGTCAAGGGGTGTTGCGCATAGGAGAAGATAGCCCCAACAAGATATATGAGAGTGTGCATAGGGAAACAAGTGTCAATTGGTCTGTAATACGAGCAGGAAAATTTATCGGATTTACGGTTCATTCGGATGAAGCGTGATCAGGTTTGACTCTGTAACCACATACTGTGTGATGCGACTGGACTTGCATGGAATCATCGTGCTTCATCTCTATGACTGTGTACTGACCAATTGTCAATTTGAGTTTGTTCGGTAGGCTCACTTACTGTAGTGGCTAAACCCATCATAGCGTCATGTTGTTTTCACGTACGCTGGCAGTCCTTTTGACTGCTAATCTCCTTTGATATCGTATCCAAAGCGCCGGAAAGGATGGGCATGATACTGATGTTGCAGGAGGTTAACGTTTGACCGTATGAACGGGTATCATTTCAGCATTCAGGAAGGCTCAACATGTAGGTCTGGCATGATTCATCCTGACTCCTTGGGCAGATATGGTCATTCGGTCTGCCCAGATCAGGATTAATTCCTAATATCGATACCACTTCTTTCTGAGATTCAAAATAACCAAAAACAAACACTAAAACTCACAGACCCGTGAATCTGACTACAAGAATGATGAGAACCTATACCTAGCTGAACCATAACTTGCTGACCTCGCCCTCTTCGAACATAATCGGACTCAATTCGACTCATATGAGTAAGGCAAAGGGCAAATTTCCTCCGACTTACTGACGAACTGTGGTAACCCCTATAACTGAATCTCAGAAGACGATCAGCCTTGAGACTGAAAACAACAAGTTCTGCTGACGAAGGTAGCGTGCCTACTGTGATTGATCGCTGCGCTCAACAATGACTCCTCGTGAGCCAAGCCCCAAACGAGAGCGAGAGGATAGGTTTGACTCGGATGGAGAAACGCAGTATGGCTCAGATGAAGAAAACAACCTCCCTTCGTCCACCAGAAAGACTTCCACCAAGCCCAGAAATAAAGGCGCAGACAAAGGCCAAACGAGACCGTACAGGTCAAAGTTCCGAGAAGACGTGTTTCCGGCGAACGACGAGATACCCCTCACCCCTTCTCCTCCGCCAGTGCAGGCGAGGGATGAGAGTAAAAGTAGGTCGACTTCGGAAAGAGCTAAATTGATCAAGAGAAGGAATCATGAGAAGTTCGAGAAAGAGTATAAAGCGTATAAAGAGCAACAGGAAAAAGCGAGATGGTCTAACAGGTATAAACATATCAGAGGGTTTTTCTCTTTCTGGAGAAGGGTGGCGGATTGGTGGGTCGTCAGATGGGCGATAGCTCAGATTCCGTATATATTGGCTATTGTCACTGTCATAGCTGGAGGATTAGTAGGTCTGAGCGGACCGTTTCTGGATATATGGGTGGTGGATTACAAGCAAACGAAATATGGAGCGTGGGGTGCATGCTCGGATCGACAAGCAGAGTGAGTACAATTCGTCAGAAGAGAGTGAGAGGGTGTGACACAGGCAGAAGCTGATTCGGACACTAATTCTGACATGTACTTTATTCTATTTGACAGGTGCGCGATCAAACTCTTTTACGACGGGCCAGAAGTAGGCCAATGGTCCGATAAGGCTCTACCTGCCATCTTGCTGAGTTTCTTAGTGGGTGAGTGGACGTCTCTTCGCAGCTTATTTGCCTAAGCGCATAAGCAGTGGTACGCAAGTCCTCATTATCAGGACATCGTAATGAAAGCCTCTCTGCGGTACGGATACGCTGAAAGCTGACTCCGATGACTGTCAATTGCCTCGTGTTGGCTCGGTTTGCCGTGCCAATCTGCCACATAGTCTCCGTAATTCAACTATCATTCTTCATCTACACCTACCTATTCATCAAGCACCGTTTCATCTCTTGCACCTCCACAGATCCAGAATCCGGACGGAACAACGGGTCAGTTGGAAAGAGGATGAAGAAAGAACGCTCTATCAAATGGTTCGAACGTACGATGGACCTCTCCTCCATCATGTACCTGATGCTGAGTCTCATCCTTGCTGGATGGGTGAGTGAGAGTAATGCAGATGGTTTGAGCGGGTACGATCTGTGAGTGAGCAGGTCAATCTTTCCGCACAGCCTCATTCACATGAACGCCCTTGAAATATCATGAAAAAAAGGAGACTTGTGATTGATCATTATCCTGCAACTTGCCGATAGGGCGATCTTCCTGGCCATCTCCCCGTTCATCTGGATATTCTGTAGACTATTCTATCGCTCTAAATGGGTTTCGCGCAGATTCCACAACGCCAAAGAAGTAATTGAACACGGTTCCAGATCGAGAGGACCTAAATCTACTCATGAACGATATCATGACACCGATGCAGACAGCGACGACGAAGAGGCAGACGAGCGCGAGGGAGAGTACGATGACGACGAAGACGAGCATACACCCAGAAGACAGCTTCATAGGATACGAGCGGACTGAGCAGGAGAGTGAGGTATATCCTTCAATCTGTAAAAAGCAGCGTACGGTAGTAATGTGGCAACGTGGAGATTGCTTACGTCTGACCGCCACCGAAAACAGTTCATACCTTCATACATGAGTTCCAAAGAAGGGATACTTCGTGATGCTTGACTAAATGTTGTCACCCTTTCAGTGTGCTGCATCCGTACAACTATGCATTCCATACATGCGTTATGCAACGACAGGACTCGAGCATAGGAGCTTCCCGCTCTTCTCATCGTATCAAAACCTCATACCTGTACCCAGTCCTAGCCCACCCCATTTCTCTCCGATCTCACCAACCTTCAAAACCGTCGCAGCCGCCAGCGCCTTTATCCTCCCTTCGCTCTGGAGTCCACCTTGTCCACTACTAACCCCATCACCCGAGGACTCATTCTGGAAGATCGTAGTCGCCCACTCTCCTACGCCGAGTATCAATTCGGGTTTATCCATAAATAGACTTCTTCCTTTATCAAGTTCAAAGGCCGTATTGAGAACCACTAATGACAATTCTAGACTTGCGGAAATTACCAGTGATTCGCCACTTTCACTTCCAATCCCACTATCCACTTCAGTCTCACGCTGTGAATTCCCAGACGAAGCCATGAACCTCAAGCCTAAAGTCAAGGCTAATTCCAACGTCTCAGGAGCCAAGACGCCCAAAAAGACGGAAGAATGCCTAGAAGCATTGAGTAAGATACTAAGTGTGATCAAGAGCTTTTCGAGCCCAATAGGACTCATTATCATTCCTCCTCCCGTACCTCTATATCCAGTCGAGGTGTTAGATCCTACTAGGGTGACAGATCTCGATTGTCGGAGATTGAAGTCGTTGTAATATTGCCAAAATCGATTGATGAGCGGAAGAATGAAAACCTCCGCTGCAATATCTTTGAATTCCATCACTGGCTTCGTCCTCGAAGCTGAACTTGAGCTCGGACTCGACGAAAGCATCTGGGATTCCTTAAGTGATCCGAGCTCAGCCACCAATGTCTTCTGGTTGGTTCTTCCTACTTTTAGTCGTCTTTCTCTAGCTACTTCAGGGACATCGTCTCCCTTTTTAGCTCCTTTGCTCAACAGCCCATTTCGGACATCGCTGATTGTATTTTCCAGCTGACCAGTTGCACTGGAGTTCTCGATAGCTTGTCTTCTCGAATCGGGTATATCAGCCAAAGTGAGGTATTTCTTGTGTAAAGACGGCGGAAGGGTCTTTGATGGGAAATCAATTCTCTTCGTAGTGGGTTCGGGTATACTCAGTCCAGCTAATTCCCGAGCGCCCATCGCTAGAGCAGTCAAGATGACGGATTTCTGTTGGAGTGAGTATTGGTTGTTGAAGTACTGTTCACACAAGAATCTGTACCATGTCGCACGTCACCTCAGCTGTCTATGTAGTGGAACCGGTTGTGAAGCTATATCCAAGACTTACGGTGCGACTTCTTTAGGGGAACAAGCGACCAAGGCATTCATGATCCCCTGTCTTTTCTCCTCGAACCCCTCTAGGTTGAATGGGTCATTCAATCCCAGCGTCATAAGAGTCGCCGCAACAGCATTCTCAGCTGAAGAGCGATGAGCAGCAGGTCAGCTTGCACTCGAGTCATACAACGCTCATGAGCTCAGCTGGGAGAAAAACCCACCAAGCTCAGTGCCGAATTCCCTTTTCGCCCTAATCAAGCTTTCACCCCATTTCAGGCCCATTTCGATGCTTTCAGGTTTATCTCGTTCTTTCAACAAGGCGACCAGCTGGGGTATGTAAACCGGTCTGTGGACTTTCTTCTTTTGCGTCGCATCCAAGGCTAACGATGGATCGGCAGCAACCTCATCTAGGTATGATGGAGTTGGCGAAGGCGATCTGGATGAAGCGGGTGATGGAGAATCATAGCCCTCCATAGGGTCGTCCAGTTGATCCGGATCAAGCATTACTATTTTCGGTTTTGGCTTTGGTATCGGTTTCGAGCTCCTGTGCTTGCTGTCTTTGGGTTCTGAGAATCGACCTCGGGTTGTTGTCGACATCCTCGAATCCAACAATGACTGTTTCGAATCCGCCTCCACAGATTTCTGCTCCTTCCATCCTAACAGCCAATCCTCGTCTATGTCTTCGTTATCGAGGGTGATACGCGCATCATTCGTACCTAAAGTGGATCGGAGCCATCGACATTCCTCTCGCCCTTCACCATCCCCTTCCCATATACCAGTAAATTTCAGCCGTTTCACACCCCCGTTGCCGTTCCTCTTGGCCTTCTGATTTGGGTCGCCGTTGATGTCCTCCAAGCCTTTCCTGAGATCTTCAATCTCTTCGTCCATCCCAACTTGCGGCTCTGATGAGTTGCTGTCGGGTATCGTCAATTCACTTAGCATTTCAGCTACTAGCATTCCCAGTCGGCGTATAGACGCATCCGGATGGGACAAGTACGCTTGGAAAGACATGATGAGTTTGGATCGATGAGAGAGGGCTACAAGCCAAGGTAAATATGCAGGTAGTAAGCCGAGTGAAAGTACCAGGATATGCGTCAGATCTGTAGGCAGGCGCAATGGCGAATTAGCAAAAACAACTTTTGGTGTACAGCTTATTTGCACAAGACATACTGAACTGTTTTCCATACAAGGCAAATTTGACATATTTCGGATCTGTCCATGCTTCAATGATATTTTCGATGAATGCCTTGACGTCTGCATAGCAATTATCAGCTACCATGGCCACGTACAGGAGACTGGCAGTTGACTTACTGGTATCGCCCCCGCTAGCTATCCAGCCCGCGATCAACCTGTTTCTTGCCTGAGCCTGAGAGTCATCCAAACTCAATTCGGCTTTCCCGCTCAAGACGGATCTAATCACTGCGTTCCAAGCTTCTTCGTCTTGTTTTGGCATGCCAATGATCCGGGTCAACACTTCGACGGATCTCTTGATTCGTTTGTCGGGAATATTTGGCAGAAGCGGATTTGCGGGGTCAATCAGATGAAGCGTCAAATGGTCAAGTAGCGATTCTACGAAAGACGCCAGTAATGATGAGGGTAGAGCAAGAAAGATCGAGGGAAGGTAGTCGGCTGGATAAGGTCGCAAGGGGGAAGTCGGTGCCGGATGCAGATGCTTGAGTAAAGGTGGTAAGAGTGCGGGAAAGAGGGATGGTGATCGTGTGTCTCTTGTTGTTGCCGGAGGAGTAAGAAGACCTATCGAGCATAGTTTTTCGATGACGAGCCGTATCGGTTCGGTATCTGATGGAGAAATATACGGTCAATTACTGGCTGATCATATCTCTTCGAGACGCAGTCTGCCTTTGGCTCACCGGAAGGAGAGTTTTGAGACAGCTCGTACATCAAGCCCTCAAGCTTCTTTATTATTCGATCGAAGTATGGTCTAACCAGCCCTATCAGCTCGCCTCCCGAGCGCAAAAGGTTGAACGACTACAGCTGACTCACTTGGGCTCCAGTGTTGTCGGGACATCGAACGACGAAGGACTTTCGCTATTCCACCTTCCGATAGCGTTCCCGACTTTAGCGGGTATACCTACGCATGACCGTACAGCCTCTTCCCATGCCAGGGTATTTCTACCTTCGATTTCTTTTCCTTTTCCTTTGCCTATCGCATTTTTCAGTTGTTGCTGTCCGTAAATAGCGAAGTATAGATCATCTATACTATACGTATGCACCAGTTCAGCCATGATATCAAGTAAGAACTCCCTTGAAGGTTTTACTAAGCCCGCTTGGCCAGTCTTAGGCAGACTAAGATAGCCTGGGAGGGTGTTGTACAATACGAGAGCTATTTGGCGACGTATGGACAAACCATCAGATGTTAATGGAGGTACGAATAAAGTTTTGAGATGAAGTCTGGCTCTATCATCTAAAACATCGAGGAATGTCGGTACAATCTCATTGAGTAGGATACCTTGGATAGCTGGGAGATACCTTGAAATACCCTTGAGATCATTCGAGCTGATAAGGGACGGCACGACTGAAGTGGGGTGTAAGTGGAGTGATTCCAAGGCTGAAGAGAGGTGGAAAGCGAGGTCCTCTGAGGAGAGGGATGTCGGATTTCGAAGTGTATCTCGAAGGCTTTTCAGCGCCGTTGGGGCGTCATTGGAGGTCGCGGGGGTCATATTGCTGTCAATGGCATCGTAATTTTGCTGATTTCCTAAGGTTCGAGGCCAAGAGCGATCTGTTCAGCGATCCTTGCGTAGTCCGTGGAAATGAAGAAGAAAGGAAGAGGTAAGTCTAGCACGGTTGATGTTTTCGAAATCTCGTTCAGAGTGGAGGTGACTATCTTCCACGTCATGACTTTTTTTCCTATTGGGTGAACAAGCGTCAACGTTGAGAGGGTTGTTTACAGCGTACAAATCAAGAGGATCTTCCAGCATCTCTTGCTGCGTAAGGTCTTATAGCATCACACACGGCAGACGGATCTCAAACTAGAACAAAAAATCCAAGTTAGAGTACACACGATGTCATCTCTTCTCGAAGAATCGCACGAAATCCCTACTCAACCTGAATCATCGTCCAAAGACATCCCTCCTATCGACTCATTCCAACTTCGGCAGCGCATATGCGGGGTCGAAACTGAGCTCCTGATTCAGACATTCGACGATCGCATATTGGTGATAATCACTCAGAATGGGAAAGTAGGCTGTCTTGTACGTTTCTTCTCAATTTCCCTCTCTCCTCTCTTGCCTTCCTTCCAAGCACTCGGGAACTTTCAGAGTCACCAATCTCCATCACCTTGCATTCTACCCTTTCGACATACATCGTTTTTAGTCAGGGATGTTAGAATCTCTCATATTGTTGTACTTTTGACTCATTTGAAAACTGATACTTTCTTTTAAAACTCAGACTCAAGCTTCACTACCTCCCCAAATCCCTCTGCCACCCCCTCCCCGGCCAACCCAAACTAACGGCCATTCAAACGCTTTACACATCCTCGAGATACTACCCGTCCCACCGCCAGCTCTTCAACTTACTCCGTTAGTCGGTACCCCCACAAACCCGACATTGTACGATCTACACACCAATCAAATTTCCACGTTGGTATTCTATGCTCTCGAAATGTCTTCGTGTTCCCGAAGAAACGTCGTTGTGGGTTTATCACTGAAGCGCACCCCAAATACCCATGACAGCAATCCCAACGAAGGAAACGGAGACGAAGAGGATATTCTCAATGATGAAGAAAGAGAAAGATTCGCTGGGATCATGGATCTTGTATCTCAATGGAACGGCCCCCAATAAAGAAAAGTAGCGTCCCCCAACGATTCCAATTATATACCCAGGCTCAGATCCAATACCCTGCATAAAGATAGTACGAGCATGCCATGCATTTACATTTTGCATCGTGCGACTACATCCTTACTGCCATCTATCATCTTCATGGTCTCCGCCTGTCCTATGGACCGGGTCCTTCAGGTTTCAAGCTGTATGATCATGTGTGACTATCAGCTAACGATGCTCGGTCAAACAGATCACCACAGCTGACTTACGAGGATCTGCCTGCTCTCAGCACTTCATCGACATTCAACAGATTGACCCCGATCGTGGCACTGTGGCATATCATCCGTCAGGCCCCCTTCATCACTGAAACCAGCCCACACTGGCTTGATCTTGGATACTGAGACGCAGACTCACGCTCCGTGTAACATTTGTCTCTTGACCCTGTAATTATCCCAGATACCCTCCGAGACAGGATTGATCGGTTCACCAGATTTCAGGTCCAAGCCAACCGGATCCTCAGTCTCCTCTTGTTCCTGTTGCAACGACACAATCGAATCTTGCACATCGAAACCACCGTTCGAAGCCAGCGTTTTCGGAATGACCAACAAAGCTTCAGCAAAAGCTAAAACACCTAATTTGGCTCTTCCCTTGGTCGATTTCAATTCCTTGACCAAGTGCGCCGAACAAGCCACTTCGAAAGCTCCAGCACCCGGGATCAGACTGTTATCTTCAATAGCATTCTTCACTGATCTGAATCCATCTCGAAGAGCATCTTGGATTTGAGTCATAGTGTGTGCATTGGGACCTGTTGCCGGTACCCAATCGTTAGCCAGAGATAGAGATAGAGTACAGATTCTCGGCTCGACTCACCCTTGATGAGCATAGTCACTGATTTAGGCTCCTTGACATCCTCTACGAATGTGTACTTTTCCTCTCCCAAAGTGTGTTCGTACACTAGACCAGCCCAACCGAGGATATCAGGGGTCAAATCATCCACCGAGTTCTGGGCGATACCTCCACAGGCGAATTGGAGTCGTTCCATATTCCTTCGCTTAGCTCGTCGAAGAGCGAAAATACCGTTCTTAGCCAAGATATCCAATGACATAGGGTCGATACCTTTTTGGTTGATGATGACGAAATTCTTGGGTTTCTCTGTAGTTTCCCCTACGGCGGTATCACATACTTGGTTTTTGAACTCGACAATCTTCTTTAATCTCAGATCGATGAATCGCCTTTCGGATTCGACGAGCTTTTCACGTTGTTCGGCTGAGGAGTAGAAGAATCCTGAGTTGACCTCGCTGCGATTGCGGCAACGCGGGTCAGCAATATGGACGTGCACACGAAGCAATATGACAAACGAGTAGATGTGACTCTGTCAAGCATAGAGATGAGAGCAGAATCGAGGATAAAAACCGGCACTCACGTCTTCTCGTATTCCAAGGAAACGTTCAAACTCAACACAAACGCATTCTCCACCCTCTTCGGCATATCGGGGTGTCTAGCTCCGTGATCCAGCACCAATCCTCGGATCAGAGTCGTATCGGTATCCGTCTTGTGCTGCATCTTCATAACTTCAATCATATGCAAATCAATCGGATCCCTCTTTCCATCCTCGTTGACCGGAGGTTGAATCGCTAGAACAGCGTCAACCACATCTGCTGATAATTTCTGAGCGAGCTTAGAGTGCAGTTTGGTAGAGAGCGAAGTGTGCGCCACGGAGATCAGGTTGGACCTGTCCAGGGTCGGTGTTTGCTTGAATTGATCCAAGAACTATTCGTCCCAGTCAGCTTGAAACCGCTTCATTCTCGGATCGATATACCAAGATGAGTGTAAGAGGACTAGCGTGAAGAAGTTGACAATGACGACAACGACAACGCTCACCTTCAAAGCCTCCTTCTTGGCCAGGTCAAACCCTTCTCCCAGTACTCGAGGATGCACGCCCTCCTGGATATACCTATCTGCCTGCTTCAACAGCTCACCGACGAGCAGCACCACAGAAGTCGTACCGTCTCCGACTTGTTCATCTTGCGCAACGGCCGTTCGAGCAATCATAGCTGCTGTTGGGTTCTATTATTGTACGTCAGCTGGTGTGGAGACATTGTGGGTAAGACAGCTGATTTACTTGGATCTGCATTTCTGAAAGTAACACTTTTCCATCCTGTCCAACACACATGGTCAGCTCTGATCAATGATGACAAACTAAAGTTAGTTGTCAATCCAGCTGACCTTGGTCATTTTGATTTGTCCGGATCCATCCACAAGCATCTTTATCGTACCCCTCGGACCTATTCGTCGTTCAACATCGATATTCCGTTAGCATCTACGCACGGTTCACTGCATTCACATTTGAGCTGAAGCTTACCGAGATTCGACTTGACTACATTTGCCAAACCCACTGCTCCGGCCTGTGGAAGATTGTGACATATCAGCTGGGGATCACATGGGAATGATTCTTATTCGGACAGCTGATATCAAGACCACTCACCGTGTTGACCTGTAATGCCTGCGTCCGACGAACGCTCTCCGCTCGAGGGTTGATGAGCTCTATACTGCTTGACATTGTGTGCTAAAGTACCACAATCTTTCTGTCCTCGGAGTGCTGAATCGGCGTGATTGCTCGGGAAGAGGGAATAGTCGAGCGTAGGACCGTATCAAGTATAGGTGTATGAGCACAGAATATGATATCGAGACTATCAGCGTAAATATGTCGAGGATTCGAACATTTCTGTCAACGCGTAGAAGGAATCTCGTGCAGCGGGCATCACGTGGTCTGAATTACCAGATGTGCGTTTATCATGATTTATCCCGTCACCCATCAGTCAATTCGAGGTTATTCGCCACCCAACTAACACCAAGACGTCACTAAAGACCTACAAACTGCAATAAACACCTTGAAGCTGCTGTACGTGGTACCTGTACCTATATATTCAGCTCAAATTCAAAAAGCCTTCAAGCGCTTCCTCCCGAGAGCCGACAGTGCGCGCATGGACCGACGGGATGTCGCTCAATAGCGTGGTCAACAACCTAGTCCGCGCAGCAGCAGGCATCTCAACCTCTATATCCGATACAGATCTCGACGCGCACGTAGCCAAGTTACTCGCGGATGAGGCCAAAGCTAGAGAATTGAAATGGAGTGAACTCGGATTGACTGGATTATTAGGTACTTCCTTGAATCGGAACGAATCGTCAGTATATCTTACCATTCCTCACTTCCTCCTTCCGTTACAAAACGACATACTGCAGCGTCATGTCTAGCCATATCACAGACACACAGTCGACTGCTTGAATAATGAATTATCGCTCCAACGTTCATCAGGATCAAAGCTGATACGTGGTACGTAGATCCGATAGCAACTTGCCCAAAACGAACAAACGATTCTTAGCGTCCGTCATCCGGAATGTCGATGGACATAATTCCGCTTTACTCAAAGCGCAGGCTCAGGCAGCGTACGAAAGTCGCCGTCGGGAAGAGCGAGGAGAATCTTCAAGAAGTAGCCATAGGAAACAGGTCGGGAATAGGTTATTTGGTGGAGCGCTACGCGATGTAGGTAGGAACAGTGGTGGTCGTCACAGCTCGAAGGGCAAAGAGCGAGCCCGTGAAAGTGATCGCGATCGTGATCACGAACGGGATAGGAACAATTTATCAATGAGGACGGACGTTACACATCGAGATAGATCCGATAGAAGGAGGCGTGAGCATGAGGATGAAGAGGACCAGCAATATACCCGAGAATCTAGTCGTCGAGATCACGAGCGCGAATACCGAAAATCTAGGGATATAATTAGAGACAGGTCAAGAGACCGAGACCGAGATCGAGATAGACATAAGGGCCGTCCAAGAGAGAGGCGGGATCGTGGATCTCAAGAAAGGGACGAGCAGAACCGGGAAGACCAAGCCAGACATGGGGTTCGCACACGGAACGGCGATCATACGAAGGAAGAACGCGATCATGCAAGGCCGGCCAAGAATGACGAAAACAACACAAAGCCCTCACGCAGCCGGAGGAGAAGTGAGAGTTCCGAATCTCGTACGCAGCTCCCATCCCCTTCACCATTACCATCACCAGTGTGCTCAAGATCACCTTCCCCTCCACCTGCTCCATTATCCAAGATGGATAAATATTTCTCTACTACATATGACCCCCGACTAGATTTCGCCAGTATACCTAAGGAAGGTCTGATCCAGGATGTGGGGTGGGATAATATGTTAGCAGTACTGAAGGAGAAGGGTAAGAAGGTGAGTTGCTTATGTCAAACCTGGAAGATAAAATGTTGCCCTTATCGTGCAATCTCAAGAATCTCGTATTTCGACTTCCAGGTCTAGCTGACACTGTGACATGGTATGCAACAGCGACGGCATCAATCCCCTTCTTTGTCAGATGACATCCCAGCCCCTCCTCAAGGTGTATTACCCTCCAAGAGGCATTTAGACGAAAACGAATATGACCTGGAGAGCAAAGCGAAGAAAAAGGAGAGGAAAGAGAGGAAATCCCGTCAAGGGTGGGATAGTGATGATGAAGAGCGTGAACGGGAAAAACGGAAAGCGAAAAAGAAAAAAGAGAAAGAACGAGCGAAAGAGAAGGAAGATGAAGAGAAATATTCGAATTTGAAAAAAGAAGGTGGGGCGACACAAGCGACGAGCGGGCTGTTGGACGGGTATAGGTATGTGAAAAAGGGCGGAACGAGGGAATGGGATGCTGGAAAGTAGCTATCTCGGCAAGCACAATTACATGCGCAAGCGCAAGCCGAAGCTCTGAAGCACGAGCATACGGACGTGAAGATGGGGTAAAGGTGGAGATGTAGGTGGGATGTCATCCTGGAGAGCGTGATGAAAGTGAACGAAGGTGTGATGTGCTTGTGGGAGTAAGGATGGGCGAGAGGACGCTCTTTTCCTCAAGAGTGTTTACAGTCTTTCGATACCGCTTGATAGTCTGTCTCCTAATGAAAATCATCAGGAGGATTGTAGATGTGGATTCATGATTCTTGTCAATACGTCAATACAACCCTTATCATTATTATCACCATCACCATCACCATCACCATCACTTCACTAGCGCATCTTACCTACGTTCACTTTCATTACGCTCTCAAGGATGATACCTCACCACAGATCTATCCCTATCCCTATCCTTACTTAGAATTACTTAGACCCATATCCACACTCGACAGTCAATAGCCATATACCTATACCTATACATATGCACATGCATATGCCTACGTCAGCCGCCGTGTTGCCTATCTCACCGTCTCTTAATCGGTACTCATGTTCGTACTGTTCATTGTGAAATGAAAAGGCTTCTGTTTTCCCACTTCGCTGTGCTTCGCATAATGTCATGACACATCATATCATGCCATATCGTTCCCTCAAAGTGTATAATATATGTCAAAGATTTTGAATTACTGATGAAACAAATATATGCTATATGAAGTACGGGTTATGTGCCAGACGTTATGGAGTCGTACGTGAATCAGGATGATATCGAAGCGTAATCGTGTGGTAAAGGATACAGGGGAATCGCATTTTATCTCATCTCATGAAACGTAATCCTGATCAAGAATGGGAAACTCTCTATCCTCCCACCTCCCACATTCCGAACGTGTCGTGGTTGACTATAACTGCCCTAGAGGACTATAAACATTGTCCATCTTCTATTCTTTTACCTCTCGTGACATCCATGCCGTGTTTCTATCAGATTATCCCTTTCTTCCCATACCATTGGACTCAGCATCATATATCCCATGATCCGCCGTACCCCTATCCCCGCTGGAAGTCGGACTGCCCTTCTTCTCCTGTTGGGCAGCAGTCGTGGCTGTGGCAGCTGTTATGAGACAATTCAATGATCAGTATTCAATCTCCTCGGCCATCAAATATCATATGAAGCGGAGGCCAAGGCTAAATCTCGAATGAGGTAAACTCACGATCTCCAATACCTGCTCTTGTACCCCATCCTGTCTCGTGTAATGTGAATAGAGCGTATAGCTTCATGATTGCGCTGTCACCCATAAGAGACTGGTCAGCATTGCTTCGTCCCCGTCCCTCAATTATTTCAGGAATTGTGCATAGTATGATACGATAGCGCTCAACTCACAAGTAATAACCGAACAGGATCCAGGCTGGGACGTAGATGATGTGAGAAGGTCGATACCATAGATGCGGGAGAAGTTTGGCTGTTCTAGTAACCATCAACCAGACGAGGTACTATTACGTATTGGCATATTAGCTTTAAAAGTCCTAATTCGCTGTCGTGTAAAGTCTGGGAAGATCACGTCGAATAACAATTCGAAGTCTGAGAAGGTTGCGTTCAATAGCGATCGGGAGTCCTGACAGCAATGGCGAAGTCTATACACTCACAGAAATAACAATCTTCCATGCTGGTAAATGGTATCCTCCATCCTCTATGTTCTTCGTACTCTTCACTATCAGATAAATCACCAGGACCGGTCCCACCAGGAGCGTCAACGGATTGATGAATTTATCAATCATCGTATAAGCCACATAAGGGTGTTTCGTCCACACGTATCTCTCCGTGAATATACTTCTGAAATCCGATCTCCACGTATTCCTCGTCCATCTCAGAACCTGTTTTAAGAACCTCCAATTCGGCTTCATCGTACTTAACAATTCCGCTTCTTTGCACACCTGTACATATGTATTCCATCCGTGAGACACCATCCAACGAGTCAAGAATTTATCATCGCCCGAATTCAAGTGGTATTTGCCCAACCACAAATCATTCGTGAACCCATAGAGGAAATCCGGATCTTTGAGAATGACGGTTCGATAGGCGGCCGTCCGACCTGAGAGACAGGGTATACCCCCGTCAATGTGCGTAGAAGAAGAGATCTCGATGTTTCGGATAGTCAGTCGGAAAGCAGCTAATACTTCCCACAAAGTCATTTTGTCGCCGCAAGGTTTGACTCGCTGGGAAGTACCGACCCCGCCGACCTGTTGGTCCTCGAAACATGCTAAAACGTATGGAAGGAGGGTGGGAGGCCAGATGGCGTCGTCATCTGCGAAGACGATTATGTCGGTCGTGGTATTTCGGATCCCGTGGGCCATTTGGAGGCGTTTGTTGGCGAAGGGGACGGTGAGTACTCGGATCCGAGAAGGGTCGACGGAGTTGGCGAGTTCTTGTAAAGGACCGACCATCTTGTCTTCGGTAACGATGATGATTTCTTTTGGGGAGCCCTCGAGCCATGAGAATGCAGCCTCTGCATTGAGTGAAGATGTGTCATATGTCAGCGTGACTGGTCTGTCGCGTGATCTTGGTAAGACAGAGACCCTTGTACCACTTGCTTTCCGATGAATGGAGCAGAGGTGGTTTGATAGAATAGGAATATCAGCCAGATGAAGCACCACACTCACCCCTGAATTCCTCTCCTGCATCGATGGTAGGTACGATGATCGTGACATCCTCCGCCGCTATATAAGTTGGGTTCTCAGGTAACGGGATGGGCCTGTAAGCCGCACGGGCTAATAATCTAATTATATACCATAGATATCGATAGAACCTGTTACCGGGGCGTTAGGGATCAGCTAGGAATCTGAGATTCATAGCTCGTCGAGAGCAAATAGTCAAAGTTGGGAGAAAAGCTTACCCGATGACACCGAAAGGTACAACTACAAGGACAGTAGTCACTTAGCATGAGGTATCGCCTGCAGAATACTGATATATGATACGACACGATTTGGTGAGGAACAGGGACTTACAGACTGGGAACTTATCTGCAGTGAGATACAACATATTTTCACCCCTCTTATGTCGTTACTAGATATATCACAAAATCCTCCTCAAATCCCTTCGTGAGTACAAACCGATTCAGGGGATCTGGACTGACTCCGCCGCAGGTGAGTCGTGAATGAGTGTGTCGTGACGAATGATCGTGGATTAAATGATGATGCACATGAGGTTTCGAATGGTGTCGTTGATGTTGACGTTGGCGTTAATGCTGTCGTCGTTGTTGATCTTCAATTGGAGTAGCGATGATCGTTGATTTTCGTTGTCTGGCTCTCTTGCTTTGTTCCGTATAAAGCAGATGACTACGCGTAACAAGCCCCGTTCAAGTTACTTTTCTTCTTTCTGGTTCTGGGAAATCGGTCAATCGCGCCTCGCGCTAATGACAATGCGAATCGCTTTACACCTTCTGCCTTTCTATTCGTCTTGCTTTATCTGGCGTTGGTGTTGGATCTCTTGGCGGCTCCTTCACCCATATATGATCATGAAAGATAGAACAAATAGTGGAAGTCAGATGTAAATAGTTAATACGCTTGATTGGAGTGATCGACTTTGATACTGCACACTACCAAAAAAGAGGCACCTAAACACTTTCCTCTCCGCAGCACAGCTTTAAATTGGTCCAGCCCTTTATAACACCCTGTTTCTCATCTTTCTATTCAGGATTACGAAACGCCACTTACTACGCTTAAAATCATGTACAGATTTACCCATCACGCACAGAATGACGCGCGTGATTTTGCAGTGGGATTTCTTGGGCTGTTTGACATACTTTGATGCTGCTTAGTGCATTCCGTCGTATGAGTCAGGCTGTCACTGGGATCGAGATGATCAGTGGAATGCTGATACTATTGTCCTTTTGTCTCGATGACCAATCAACATTCAACATTGAAGAAGGGAGGCATTACTCGAACATCCGACCGCTGGAATTGCAAATCACGACTCGTTGCTGAGCTAACATAACCCGCGGTCGATGTAGTTTCAGTGCATTCTTCCTGCCAGTGTACAGCCAAATAGTCCTTGAAACTTAGACACCAGTTATTCCAGGCGGCATGCATTTCCGAGCGGCATTAAATCGCATTATCCTGATCCTCGTAGGGCGAGAATTTGCCTCGAGAATCACATCGCAGAAATGCCACATAATGCTGCGAGTTCGAACACGGTTATTTCACTTGCTCGAATAAGCGGATCTCCCATTCACTCCTTCCCCTTTCACCGTCCTAATTTGCCCTCTCGTTATCTCACCTAGTGGGCAGAGGGAAGCACATGTACAACAATAAGTAAAGACCGAGATATCCATAGCTCCCATAATACCAAGGCTTGTCGAACATGCTCTCACCGATCTTACGAGCAAGTATAACCACCAGCGCAATGTCCAACACCACTCGTACTCAAGTGAATCTCGCAGCAGCGAATCGTCTTTCGGCTGTTCAACGGCATCTCTCGACCAGCGCGCCAGCTCGGAGAGCTCAAGTGGAGAAGCTCACTGTCTTCGGAGCGGGGCTGATGGGTGCTGGAATTGCTCAAGTGGGAGCTCAGAGCGGATTGAAGGTAAGAACGTTGGGGCTGTTTCTCGACTTGAGTAACGCAGCTCATAACTTGTTGTTCTGTTCTATGACCAGGTCGTGCTTAGCGACGTGACTGATAAAGCTCTCGAGTGAGTGTCCATCTACTGATGCATCAGGGGGACCTCAGTCATGTACACGGGGATCAGCCGAAGAGTAGTTCAAAGCTGATCTCGTTGTCGAGTACAGGAATGGCCTCAATATAATCACCAAATCCCTCTCTCGAGTAGCTAAGAAGAAATCGCCCGACGACATAGAAGGCTTCACTTCGAATATCCTGAAGAACATTGAAATTACCACTGATGCGTGAGTCGGGCTCTTCCAACACCTGGCTCACAAGACCATCAATCTCCGCTCTACCGGGTGAGTAAGGCTGATGCATCCGCGCGTTTCCGATGGGGATTTGGACCTTCCGACAGAGCCAAAGCAGTGCACGATTCCGATCTGGTGATTGAAGCTATCATCGAGAGCATCAAAGTCAAACGTGATTTATTCGGCTTCCTAGATGAAAAGGCAAAGTGAGTAATACTCAACATAATAATTCCATTCTGACAAGACAGAGCTACCTGAGTGTAAATGAAGCTGATCTGAGGTAAAATTCTATGTGTGATCACCCAGGGCGGAATGTATATTCGCTACCAATACCTCTTCCCTGTCCGTGAAAGAGATCGCCGAATCGTGTTCAACTGAAAGACAAGCAAGGTGAGCTCTTGTCGTACCGGTACACGGTGTTGCAGGTAGACTGTCAGCTGATGTATAATCTGACAGATTCGCCGGATTACATTTCTTCAACCCTGTCCCAGGTAATCTACTACTTCACTCATCAAGCCACATCCTACCAACCATCAGCTGATATACCTTGGTAGCTATGAAGCTCGTCGAAATTATCAAGACACCCCAAACCTCCCCTGAAACCTTCGAGGCCCTTCGAGAAGTCACGCTGAAGATGGGTAAAGCTCCTGTGAGCTGTAATGATACGCCCGGATTCATCGTCAACAGGCTATTAGTTCCGTATCTCCGTGAGTGACTATTCAACTTTTACCCATTTGTGCAAAATGATCTTAGTCAGCGGAAACTGACTGAAGCCGATGATCCCCACATTCTCATCTTGGGACGAATGGATTCGCAGTGGAAGCTATCAGGATGGTCGAGCGAGGGGACGCCACGCCGGAAGATATAGACACAGCCATGGAGCTCGGTGCGGGGTATCGTGAGTCTGTCCTTGACACTCGAAAAAGCGGATCCACTGGGCTTAGTTTGAAGAACGATCGTACCTTTGGCTGACTGTGTGTGACTTTGCAATGATAACACAGCTATGGGTGTAAGTTTTCTTCCCCATTCTTACATTATTCCGTTGCCGGAACAACGGGATCTAGCTTATGTACGATTTGTTTCCACACAGCCATTCAAATTACTTGATTTCGTCGGACTGGATACTACCTCTTACATCGCTCAAGGATGGCGCGAAAAGGCTCAGTCAGGTGAAATCTCTAAAGAGCTCGTCGAGCCAATTGGGTTGCTGGATAAGTTGGTGAAAGAGGGTAAGCTGGGTAGGAAGAGTGGTCAAGGGTTCTACGAGGTGAGCTGTCGTTCGTCTTCAGGCGGCATATAGCCCAGCTGCGCGTGAAAGTAGTACGCGCTGATGCCGCTATCTTTCAGTACGAGACAAAGAAGTAAAATGGAAAACAAGCATTTCGTATGACGGCCGGTGTGCACTTGACAGGAAGTATCATCAATCGACATCCTATTGAAGATGGGCGTCCATATGGAAAGTCATACGGCACAAATCACTTGTAAGCGACATATGTATAGTTACAAAGTACAGCTTGTGCTGCTGCAAGATTAAGAGGTGTACAATATACAAGTCAAGTGAGGACCAAGCGCAAATCTGCTTCTGCTTCTGCTTTACTATCATTTCACCCGTCCCGACTCTCTCACCTGTCTTTCGAGATTCTGACATTGTCAAGCTGAAAACTCCCTTTCGCTCAGCCACTACAAGTCACATCTCCTCCTCCTTCTTCAACTTCTATTTGGGGTTGCGTAACAACCGAAGCCTATTATCCCAGCCCCCACATCCCTCCACCGGAATTCCCAGCCTCGCTCCTCTCCTTATTCTCCGCTAAGAGCTTCGCCAAACCTGATTTCTTCTTTCTTTTAGCATTAGCACTAAAATTACCCCCTAACCCCGTTCCTGATCCTGATCTCGCCGAACGATTACCGCTGAGACCATATTGATTGCCATTGCCATTGCCCGTGATACCACTGCTCCCACTTGGAATTCTGGCGGGTGGTTGGGGATAGGTAGGTAAGTTCGGGTTCGATTTCGGTATGTGTTGTAATGACGGTCGTTGTACAAGCGACTTAGGTTTAGGTTTGGGGTGTTTTCCGGTCTGAGGTTGAGGTTGAGGTTGTAGTTGTATTCGCTTGATGGCGTGTGGTTGATTTGCGTAATCGAATTGCATTGTGGTTGTTTCTTCGTCTGCGTTTGAACGACCATCTGCTTTGATATCTGCATTGATATTTGTATTTTCGACTGGAACTGAATTCGGGGAGGCATCTTGGCCGGATCCTGGTCGATTTTCATGCTCAAATGAATTGAGTGTAGTCGAAATTTGTGATGGTGACAGTGGTGTCAGAGAGAGAGTGATACCCGTTGAATCCACGTCCATTCCGACGTCCTTTACCTTGTCCGGCCCGCCCGACGCTATCTCAGCTCCGGCATCGTCCCCACGGCTGTCCGCAGGCTCAACATCGTTGGTCTGCTTCTGCTTCAGCTGACTTGTATTTTCAATTTGACTTTGCCTTTGACTTTGACCTTGGATGCGACTTTGACTTTGACTTTGACTTTGACTTTGACTTTGACTTTGACTTTGTATGCGCGATCCATTGTCCAAACTCTTATGCTGTCCTTCCCTAACGTCCAGCTCCTTCTGCTTCTCAGCCATCTGAGAGGCATGAGCAGCAGCCCTCCTCGTCCGCCTCGCGGGCGGGTATTCTCGTAAAGTGATCGCAGCCGGTAAAGGCTTTCTATACAATTCTCCACACACTGAGCATATCGGATTCCGGCGCGGTTGTCTTCCTTTGCCTTTTCCTGTTCCTTTTCCTTTTGTTGAAGGGGGCGATCTAGCTTTGTTTAGGTTCGTTTTCGCTGTACTTGGTCCAGCTTCACCCTCTGTTCCAATGGAATCTCCATTATCACCTTCAACATCAGTTGGATTGCCCAAATTTGCTAAGCTTGAGCTTGCTCCACCTAGAGCCAAACGTAGCCCGCCACAGAGATTACACCATTCGTCCAGGGTTTTAGCGCTGTACCGAGTCGAAGTGGGTATCGAGAGTGATAGGCGTATCCGAGCGAGATGCAAAGCGGCTAGAGCCGGAGAGATATTGTGTAGTGCTGGAGGAAGGTTGAGCAGGTGATGTAGAGTTGGATCTGATGAATTTGGTGGGAGATTTGGGTTGGGACAAGCGCTGGAAGACGATTGGGTGAGGTTGTATGTTCGGTCAACGAGGGATGAAGTCGAAGGTGAAGGTGAAGAGGAGGACATGGTGTCCTTCTCCAGGGAAAGGTAGGGATTGGCTTTTTAAGAGACCAGTATGTCTTTATATTACACTCCCTCCGATCGAGTGGTGATGAAGCAGGAGGATATCTGAAATCAGCGTGTGATTAGGTGTCGCATGGGTTCGTTGGATGAAAGAGTAGTCGTGCGTAAAAGAAGAGTGAATAGCGTGAATGCGAGTGGAGGATAAATGAATGTGGGTGGCAAACAAAAGCAAAAGCAAAAGCAGAAGCAAAAGCAAAATAGGTTATCTTAAGTGGAGTACTAAATAAGTTGGGATTACGTTAACTCACTAGCCGGCATAGCACCAAGGCAAAAGTTGGTCAAGGACGCGACGTGGACAACGGGGATGATGACAGCAACAACAATAAGGACAGTGATAACGAAGACAGGAACGGATAGGGAAGACTCGATCGCAGAACACCCTTTCTCACTCTCCAACAGACAGACGGACAGGCGGCACTGACTTCTATTGATTGGATAATTGGGAAAAACTTAAGACGATATCGATATGTCCCAACGAAAATGGTTTAGTGCGTATCTCCCCTATATGTACAGGCCCAGGTCTGACCTCGGATCATGGATGAATGCTGACATCCACTCTACCGATCTTACACCTATACTGCACCACACACTACTGCTCGAACTTCACATTCCTGTTGCCAACCCGCC
Organism: Kwoniella dejecticola CBS 10117; assembly: GCF_000512565.2. Lineage (NCBI taxonomy): Eukaryota > Fungi > Basidiomycota > Tremellomycetes > Tremellales > Cryptococcaceae > Kwoniella > Kwoniella dejecticola. Next base: position 503,564 of record NC_089309.1, on the reverse strand, counting down.
CGTACAACCCCATCATTTGACTCCCCACCTTTTGCCCGAAACTCACGACATGACCGACAGACCTGGAAGCGCAGACGGACGATGCCATCTTCGGGGGTGTGAGTGGTTTCCGAACCTGGCCGGATGTCTTATTGTGCTTCACCGACTAAACGGGAGAGAGCACCAAAGCTGACAACGAGCATTCGCGTCAAATCGTTTTTGCAGAACCAATCCGCTTATTCCGGATTGGGTTTGACTAGGACTCAGAGATTAGGAGGATTCGCAGCGTGTGAGTGCGGCGGCTTCATCCTATCATCAATTATGTGCATGGCCGCATAATCACTCTGCCCTGGGAATCTCGACCCATGGTTGCCACTGCGTCTTTCTTGCTCCCTGGCTCTAACTTACATGGAGCAGAAATACTATATGACTAATGATATTCCGTCCTTAGGTTATGTCGGCGGTCTGGGTGTTTCTCTTCTCGGAGCTATCCTACTATTCCTAGGCGCCACAGGAGCATTTGCCAGTGAGTAATCACACAGGCTTCAACCCTCATCAAACCTCAGCCTCAGACATCATACAGATGAGATGACGCAGGTAATCGAGGCGAGACAAAGTCAACTTGCTCGACGGCTTTTACTAATCTGGGTTATTTGTGATCTATCAGCCCTATTCGGAGTCGGCGCCATCCTCTCATTACTCGGTACAGGTTTCCTCATAGGCTTCAAAACCCAACTTGAAAAAATGTTCAAGCCCGTCAGAGTGGTCGCGACGGTCCTTCTGTTCGCAGCTATAGTGATGACGTTCGTCAGCGCATTCGTATTGCCCGCTATACTTTGTATAGTATTTGTGATTGTTCAATATCTGGCGTTTTTATGGTATGTCCTATGACCCATGATCCATATCCCTCGCCCCATGATCCATATCCACCGTCCGTGGTCCCATATCCCTCGTCCCATATCCCATGGGGCCAATCCCGATCCAATTGCCAATTCCCAGTCTCCATTTCCCATGTCTCGTAATCTTCCCTCTTTTCCCACTCCCCTCTGACAACCTTCTCACTCGTCTACACCCACGCCTCTGCCAAGTATTCACCCCCACCTTGAGCATTCAAGTCGACATTAAAATAGAATCATAAGGCTGACTGAAATTATACTATGAACAGGTATTCCCTCTCTTATATCCCATACGCACGAACAGTAAGTCCGAACCCCTGAACAGGAAATCTTTCAGGTTTCCTTAAAAAGTGGTTTTGGAATATAAGCTCACACAATACTCGTATCGCTTCAATAGCTCGTCAAAGGCTGGGTCGGCATGTGAAAGCACTCACCGCAGAACCAATGATGCGTAACAGGATCAGCTCAGCAGCAGGATCAGACAACCTACCATACCAAGAACAACGCCAACGACCCATTCCCACAACGACAGCTTACGAATCTCTCTCCAAGATCAATTCTACCTTCATCATACTCCGCGCTGGCTATATACCTTTTTTTGGTATTCTGAACAAACACCGTTTTGTGTATATGCATTTCGTTGAGTCCGATGAAGACAATAAGGGGATGATAAGTGGGTGCATACTGTGACTATTGGCTGTACTACAAGCGAGGTTTGACATTTCCTCAGACAACGGCGAACCGTGACCTCCAAGCCTGACATGACCAAAGCAGATCGACAGGAGCAGCAGTTCGATATGCGAAGGATCTGCCCGTAGCCGTAGACCATTTCCGTTACACTCTGCCAAACTCCTGTCTCCTCCCTTCGATAAGACTCCACAATGATTGATTGCCGATCTGTTCGACTGCTTCTTTGGCGTGAGGGTCGTCGAAGACACACGGAGCGCGATAGGCGGAAACACACAAGGTACGGCAGTGTGTCTTTCGTTGTCGTAACGAAGGCGGAGCTCGCTGTCACTTGATTCGATCAAGCTTTGCAGCTTGAGCACAGAGGACATGGCGCGGGGCGCAGGTCACTCTGTATCATGCTTCGAAAACGCTTATTGCCAATACAAAGTCTGAATATCTTCTTTGGCGAACGCTAAACCACATGCAGGGCATTTTCGTTGTCGAGATGCGATCCGAGCTTCAAGGCAGGATTTGCAGAAAGCTAAATCAAATATCATCAGCTAATTGCAAGACTCCAAAGATCCTTACGTCAATAATTTGCGACTCACTGTGCATACACTTGACAATGACTTGTTGTTTGAAGTTCTGCTCGCAACACGAACATCTGAGGAGTTTCTACGAGGAAATCAAGCAAATCCCTAATCAGCTAACCTTGCACACTTGCCCAGAAATGATTTTTTCCACTAGCGATATATGCCAACTCACAAGCAATTTATCACGTTCCTGCTTCAATTGCCATTCCGAAGCTGACATGTCTTTATCCTTCTCCGCCGCCGAGATGGCTTCTTGGCGTTCTTTGAGCTTCTTGATTGTTTTAGCAGAAGTTTCGACCTCATCTTGCAATTTGGCTCGTTGTTCCTTCTCAGCCGTCGCTTCGGCGACTCGTTGATGCATGATTTGCTGAGCCTATGAGTGCGCATATCTGATCAGCTGGCTGGTGCGCAAAACGGAGGCACCGATCAGCTGACATACCTCAGCTAAAGCAGCTTGGGACTGCTGCAATCTCAATTCCAATTGAGTTTTCTCCGAGGTGGTTGTGGCAAGCTGAGTCTGGAAGTCCAATGCGGTGTTCTTGAGAGATGTCAAGCCCTTCTGACTGGCGGCCTATTACAAGAAATGAAGATCAGGAAACGGCTCGAAAAGGGACAACTTGGAATGGTGCGGATCAAAAGCTCAATATAGTGGATGGCAAGACCAGGAGGGGGTTTGAGATGACGGATCAATGGGACGCAAGGACATAACGAGAGAAAGGTCGACGCACGATTTGACTTCTCAAGCTTTGTTCCACCTCCTGAGCCCTCTCCAACAATTTCAACTGTTTCTCAACCGTTCTTTGCGCCAGTTTCCCTTCAGCTTCGACAGCTTCTTTCGCTCGCATAGCTGAAAAGAACTTGTTGTCTGCCTTGGCTTTCTCGGTAGCCAATCTGGAGATCCTCAATTCCCCATCTTTGAGCTCGAAAACTTTGCTCTGGACAGTTTGATCCAGATTTTCCCACAATTTGGATAGACCTTCGACCTCGGTGTAAAGAGCGTTGGTAGCCTGCGTAACGTGAATGAGCTTAATTCGTTAATTGGAACGCAAATCGAGACAGGCACAGTGAACGAGGGCGAGCACTTACAGCTTCCGCTTCACCGAGCCTCAGTTCCAGAACGTGCCTCTCCTCCTCTTTATCCTCCAACTGTTTCGCTAGATAAGCTGCATCTTCCGACACACTTGCCTCCGGCCCTAGAATGTTCTGATACTTGGCCAAAGCCCGCTTCGCACTCTCAACTTCTACCCTAAGACCAGCTTCCTGAGGACTTTCACCATTCGAGGCGTTGATATGATCCTGAGCTTGCGCAACTTTCTCTTCCAGGTCCTTGATATAGTCGCCATCAACGCCATTTTCAGACTTGAGAAAGGCCAAGTAGCCTTCGGAATTGTGTGAAGCGCCTAAACAACCTTTGAGACGCCTCACTTCGGAGCCCAGGAAATTGATCCGTTCTTGACGAGTCTTACTCAAATTTTCGAATTGTTCGGCGTATTTGAGCTTTTCAATCTCCTTGGCCTTTCTTTCCGATAATTCTGATGTCATTTCATCTCGTTGTCCCCTCAATCGAGCTAGATCGTTATCCCGCTTCGCTATTTGCGCTCGAAGGGAGTCGGTTTCAGCTTTGGCTTCAGCTATCACCAAATCACGGAACTCTTGATTGGAGTCTCGTAAATTATCCAGCTTCTTCTCACTACTTTCAAAACGACCCTGAAACGTGTTCGCGCGATTAAGTTGGGTTGAAAGCTGATTGAGATAGACTTGAAAGAAAGGTGATTCCCTCAAAGCGGTCTCGGACGGGTGATCAGCCAAAATCCGCAGTCGGTCTACCTCTTGTTGTAGGATTGCTTGTTCGCTCCGAAGGGATTGTAATTGCTGTAGTCTCGATTCGGCAAGTTGTTCCAGCTCAGCTGTGTCTTGCAAGGCACCGCTCGCAGATGTCCCGGCAGCGGCGATACTCGCGGCTCCATTCAAAGGTTTCACCTCATCTTCCATCTTGCCATTTGGAGTCGCGTGACCTGATCCGCCGTTAGTCTTGCTTGGTCCAGCGATACCAGGCGTGGCCGTCCTGTGCCGCGACGATTCCTCTTTCCACTCATTGATGGCTTTATCGTGCTCCATTTGTTGCCGATCTAGCGATTTCTGAGCTTTGATCAAATCACGTTGGACAACATCCTTTGATTCGCTCAAACCAGATATCTGACTTTGAAGGAGCTTCGCATTCGCTTTGAGGCCACTCGATTCAGCCTCTAATTGCAGACATCGCTTTTGCAATTCTTCGGTGGACGATGATCGATGTGCTCCTTTATTTGCCATATCGAAGAATCGACCAACCAATTGCTTAGTCGAGGGCAATCGGGTGTTGATCGCATTTTCTAATTCAGGTCGAGTACTGGCGGGATCCAAGTATGCTATATTCGTAGTTCAGAGTTGGTAAGCGGCATCACAATGAGCACCTGTTAAGATGATGCTTACGCTCCAAGACTTCTTGTTCTTGTAAGTCGACTTCCTGTTTACCTCCAAGATCACGGATAGCAGCGACAACCTGAAATGGAGAACAAGCTTGAGCATACGATCAAGGCAATGATGATGCTTGTATTGACTGACCTGATTCCAGCACACTTCCACAGCATGGAAGCTGGCCTCAAGCACACGCCGTTGAGCTTCGACCTCATTTGCTCGTTTGGTCTCGCGCTCGGACGCTCGACGGTATTCCAGCATTTGCCGGTATATCGCCTCTTTCCGCTTGATCTATATTCGGAAGGTGGTGTCAGCATGTCAGTTCCAGAGATGGGAGATACAAATCTTGAGGCAGGATAAAAATGATGCAAATGATGATCTAAGAATCATGAGTAATAATCTTGCCACGGGTGCAACTTGCAATGAGGGCATGACAGTATATACAAGATATTGAACCTGAGTCTACCAAGAGACCTGAAGGATATATGACACTCACCTCGACCACTTTCATCCAGTCTTCGATACCGTCTTCATCATTTTCAGGTTGAGGTGTCGAACTCGCATGACCACTTAGGACACGTCGTTTGGCCGACGGAGAAGGGGTATCATCAATAGCATTATCGCGGACCCTTTTCAGGTCTGCGTTCATGTTTTTTGACGTCTTCGCAGACCAATACAGGTCTCGTGAAGACTTTTTACGAGATTCAAAGAAGCCAAATTGGAAGCCAAGGAGAAGAATGACAAAGTCAAGGAGAAAGTAGGTAGTTGAAATGTGGAAATGAGAATGGAGATTTGTAAATGCAATCCAACTCTTGCAGCACAGAGAGAGCAAGAGACACTAAATAACACATCTTCACCGTACAGCTAATCCCGCGGCAATATCCTCTGTGGCATTCAAGGAAAAGTTGCCACCCAATTAATCTACCCCGCATCTGATAACGTTAACTTAGTCGACAAACGCTTGTTGACATCTTCAGAATAGAATAGCATTCAACAAGTATTCAAACGCTAGATATCCCGCATAGTACCTTACACTCTTTCAATACAGACTCAAGACGCCCAAGTATCGATCAACATGTCAGCTGGGCTGCCGATCGCTGATCCGCCTCCATCGGCGAATGGATTCGGCCACTCGTCCGTACATAAGATGCCCAGTAGTTCGACGATGGGCTGGGAGGATGAGGAAGAGAATGCAACGTGAGTTAGGCGTACCGTTCCTCGGGCTAGTCCCAGCTTAGTCCTTCGCTTGCAAAGTCTGACTTCTTATGTAGCTTTGAATCCCCTCAAGAGGAAATATCGCATTACAGGGAGAAGTATAGGCAAGCTATGTACATGTTATCTGAGACCAGAGCTGAATTAGGTGAGCTTCTTGTCCTGATCTCCATATATAAGGCGCATAGCTCATATGGATGTTTCTGAAATCAGAGGAGTTCACACAATCTTCCAAAGAGCTGGAGGACGAGATGGAAGCTGAATTAGCAAACGTCGAGAAAGTCCAGATGGAATTGAAGGAAAAGATAAAACGCCTGGAGCTGGAAAAGGAGGAATGGAAGGTAGGCTGTTCTTCTTCTGGCTCTGTGATGCTACAAGCTGATTGCGGTCATGAATGTAGAGCAAACAAATAGCTCTTCAGAAGATGCACAGCTCAACTACAGCTGCTATGCAGAGAGAAATGGATAACCTACGTTCGGAAAGGGATAAGACGCTTGTTGCCCTAAGAGACCTAGAGATGGGTAACGACGAACTGGAAAGAAACGAAAGGTCAGCTCAAGGTTCTAGGAGACTTTGGTCTATAAAAGCTGACGGAGAATTAAACCAGGGTTGCCGTCTCATCATTGTTGGATCTTGAAAGTAAATACAATCGAGCGATCGAGGAAAAGACGCTTTTGGAGCAGGAGATCATTCAGAAGCAGGAAGTCGAAGAAGAATGCCAGCGATTGAAAGACGATATGCGAGGTGAGCACTTGAAGACCACGAATTTCATATTTATCACATGCTGAATACTTGCGATAGATGCGAATAATGAGATATCTATACTGCGAGACCAATTATCCCGAATGACCCTCCCTACACCCCCTTCCTCCATCTCAGAACCCGTCTCTTCCTCACCAATGCAAGAACCCGTCGATCTTCCTGAAGAAGTAGAAGAAATAGATCCAGCAAGTATCCCACTGCCGCCTCCTGTTCCTTACAAATTATCCCAATCAAGTGGAATCCCACAGTCCCCCTCGAGGCGGCTGCCTAGAAGTGCAACTTCCTCCTCAATACCTATGGCTTCTCCAATCGCTAAACGCTTCAACTCATCTATCCCTCAATCACCCACCATGTCCTCTTTATCTCGTTCAACCACTTCCAGAAATCTGGCTGCCGTCGCCAAAACCCCTGGATCGCCTGCATCGGCCGGTCTATCCCGCTCCAGGGCAGGTCTGCTCGCGAACACCGCGTCTCCAGGTACGGTCCGCGTCGCCTCGCACAACCAAACGAAATCAAGGGGCTTCAAGCTTCTGCACGATCTTCAAGCTAGGCTGAAAGCGACAGATGATAAACTGGGTGTAGCGAAAGTACCCAGGAGGAACGTTTCGAATCCCCTCAATTTCGGTGCTAGATCGACTTCTGCTGCTTCTGGGAAATCTACCAAGGATAAGGATAACAAAGAAGAGAAGCAACAGGCCAAAGTCGTTAACCCTAGAGTGACAGCTTTGGCTCAAAGTCAGGCTGGAGGTGGTACACCAATGACCAGCTCGAACAGTTCATTCATGTCGCCCAATGGATGGGTGTTAGTTGACGGGGAGGAAGATGATTTCAGTGTTACACCTACTACATCGACTACGAACGGTTTTATCACAAGAGAAGAACCGCTGTCTCCGTTGGACGCTACCTTTGGTGTGAATACGACTGTTCAACCGCCAGCTGCCAGAGCAGTATCAAGCGCATCAAATTCTTCGCAGAGGTCATTACCTTCGCGACCGGGTATACCTAGTCCGCTCACCAATGTGAATGGAACCGCGAATGGACTGGGCAAATCAACGACCTCGACCTCGACCTCGACCTCGGCTTCGACATCAGCAGCTGCGAAAGTCGTTAGAAAACCTTCCAACCGGCATCCGACCGTACCCTTCCCCACCACCAACAATCCTGCAGCTGGCTTACCAACAAGAACAGGCATCAGCAAAACCCCTCTATCACCAACCACCCCTTCATCAAGTGCAGTCGCGAGCACACGCGGAAGTGCAAGTGCAAGTGCAAGTTCTTCTAGACCAATATCCCCATCTATGATCCCCACTTCCTCCAGACCAATGTCTCCCTCCCTCCTAAGCAGTTTGAGCTCAAATTCAAGCTCTCGACCAATATCACCTTCAGCCATTTCTGCTCCCCAATACAATCGCATCCCACTCAGAGCCCCCTCACCTTCCATCCCAATGCACTCGTCTTCTAGCAGTTCATCGAGACCCCAAAGCAGATTAGGTTTAGGGGGCATAGGCAAAGGCCCTCCACCATCATTCAACAACCATCGACCACATCATGGTAATGGTAACGGTAATGGTAATACAAGTACTTCCCTATCTTCTTCCCAGAATGGCAATGGGAATGGCAACGTATTGAGAAGATCAACTCGAAGATCCTCTGTGGGTGTACACGAATTACCCACTGGTATACCTGCTCCTCGAGAACGAGACAGGGATGGAGCTCGAACGCCAATTAGACCGGTCACGATACATGGAGATACACCGCCTCCTGTGCCCAGAATACCAAGTGCGCTCAGGAGGAAGTAATTCGTTAAAGAGTAAGTATCTCCGATAGGTGTTGGAATATGGTATAGATGGGTACAATATTAGTTTCTTATGACCATATGGACTATGATGAGTACATATGAGATTGACGATGACGTATCTTGACAACACGATATAAGGTGACATGAACATGTGATGCATTTGACATGATGGCACGAATGATTTCAATGATTTCAATGCGAATGAGCAAAGTGACGTATAACAATACAACGAACAATTACGATTGATGGGACTAAGAACCGAAAAATTAAATGGGTGATGGTCACTATGATCGTACTAGTACAGTACAGTACAGATAACATAACACGATGATTGGAATGATCGATCAAATCAGTCTGGAAGAATACAACTACGAATACGATTGGGGTTGAACCTAGCTTCTACAGATTTGGGACTTGATTTTTTATATTCGTATGTTCGATCTTGTTTGGGTGGGTCTTGGATGGATCTTGAGTCTTGAATCTTGGTTTACGCTACGGGCGTTCCTGTTCCTCTATACGACTTCTCCCCATCTTTTCCTTCGTTTTCGTTCGACGTTCTTTTCTTTTTTCTCCACTTCCCATCCCTTTGTCTACAATGCAATGAGCATAAGCAAACTTGATCAGCCACTGTGGCTCGTACTGAGTCTGAGATACACACTCCGTCTGGTCTGCAGGACCAATGACGGGCAGGCGATGAAGGATGTATCAAATCAACCTGGACTCTCAACTTACTGGGCTTCTTTCCTAATTCGTTCCTCTTTCTCTCTGACCATCTGATCCGCCTGCTGATTCTGCATTTCTACATCTTGCGTCGACGGGAATCCAATCTTCCAGAATCCTGGAGGTGTCGGTGCCCTGACCCACTATCCATACAATGTAGAGTTAAGTCGAACTCACATGTCGGTTACGAGCGTTGGAACGGAGAGGCGAGTATTCCTTTGAATGACGGAGTGACCACGAGAACATTCGCATACAACTCACAGTCTCACGGTGTCTCGATACCAGATTCTGATGATCCTGAACACCCTGCACTTCGTCATCCCCTCCGCCTCCATGAGAGGTCTGCTCGGTACTTTCGTCTCTCCACTTAGGAGGTTGGTTGAATCTTGGCAATTCACCGACTGAATCGTAATACTGAGTGAGAGGCAAATGAGCGGAAGATTCTCCAAGACAGGCACCGAGATTTTAAAGAAGGAAACAACATAGCTCACGGATTTGCAGCATTCACAATCACCGCCATGCATATTCTTCCTTTCAGACCGCTTTCGGCGGACATCATGGAACGCAAAAGCCTGTCCATCGTTCTGAGACGGGTTGATCTCGTATTCTTCCCTTACACTTTGTTGACTATCAGACCAAAGCAAGATTAGCTATTCACCCTGACTCATAATTCTGCTGCAGATGCGGGTGGATGTCAGGTCAGTTTAACTTGACTCACGCTTCATCTGGTCTGACATATCGACCTTTCCCCTTATATTCCGCATACAATTCCCTCTTGGCACTGGTCGGCATCTTAGCTATTCTCTTCAATTTCAGAGCCTTTTCAGAAGGCGTCAAGCCCTCCGTACCAAGATCGAGTATCTTCCTCTTCTTGGCCGTTGCCGTTGCCGTTGCCGTAGCCGTTGCCGTTGACGTTGAGAGAGTTTCCTCGGTGTATGCCATTTGACGAAGTGGAGTCGAAGAACCTCCTGCTATTGGCATTGTTGTATGCATACTCGGACCAGGTGTAGCATTATGACTGCGCTCCCGTACTCGCTCTATCTCTCGCTCTACACGAAGGGGAGTTTGCGCGTCGTGCTTTGTGATCTGATGCTGCATGGCTAATTTCCTAAGCGACGTTGGAGGCATGGCAGAAGTTTCGCCAGTGCGGTCTCTGATCAATTGTATTCTGTGGACTGTAGGAGTGGAGGCCAATGCGTCAGGGGGTGATGCAAAATCATCATCCGAGATGAAATCCTGATTGCGCTTTGTCGATGTAGATTTGGGTCTGACCGAGGATGATGAGGGAAAAGCGCTTGTCGAGCCCAGCCATGGCGTGACGTGAGCGGGCTGTACGACGCGTCGTGATGCAGATTGAAGTGGCTGAGGCTGCTGCTGCGGCGTTGACATGCTTGCACGACGCTTTCTGGGTGGATCAGGAACTGGAGAGCTGCTGCGGCCAATGCTGATACTTGATTGAGCTCTGCTCAAAGGGCGCTGTATGGCGGGTGGCTGCTCGTGGGCGATGTCGGCTGGATACTGGTACTGGACCCCGTGAAGCGCCAAGCTATTGTTGCCGGGTCCTTCGATGCTCCTAATCGCTGGCACAAGTTGTCGGCTAGACATGTGAGGTGGTACCATCCATTGTTGTGCTGACTCTTCGATGTTCTCCTGCTGTGCATGTTCTAGATACTCTTCCTCGTCTGTGTCTGTCATTCCCACCTTATCAAGCTGTTTAAGTCTCAAAGCCTCTACGCGATGCAGAGACTCGCTCTCTTCGACAAGGACGCTGTTCGGTCGTTGGATATCCACGCCTTGCAAGGTCTGCCCAGAACTGTCCACTGGGCCCGAAGCAGGAGTCGCGGTATTTCCTCTAATCGATTCAGCTTTTCTTCTGGCGCGCTTCTCGTCTTTCCTTTTCTTACGCTCGGCTTGAGACGCTTGATACTTCTTCATATGCTCGATGTCTTCCGCATACAGTCTTCGGATCTTATCGTATTCCTCCTTGAGCGCTCTGTGTGTTTGAGCTAGATGTCCGTGGCTGGCTTGTAGGAGAGCGTGTTGTTTGGCTATCGATGTCGGAGATATGGGCTGCGCTTTTCGAGCTGAGGGGGACTGAAGAAGTGGAGTGAATGCCTTGCTAGGCTTTCCCTTTGTCGGAGTAGTCGGTTGTGTCGACTGTTGAGATAAAGGCACATTCGGATCTTGAGATTGCAATACGCTTGGGGGACTACATAGCGCACTCTGGTCAGCTGGCAGCACGAATCACTCAGCGAGACATGTGACTCCAGCTCACTTTTTCAAATTACGAGCCAGGTCCGCTTCTTCCTTCATCTTGCCAATCTCCGCCAGAGCATTATCTCTTTCCCTCTTGACGTCATGATTCTCCTCTTTCAGGTGTTCATTCTCCTTCCTGACTGCCGTGATCGAATCATTCAGATCCGCTAAATCCCTCGTACTACGTTCCTCTACCTCCCCTTTCTCCAGTTCTAGATCTTTCACTTTAGCGTCCAACTGATCACATCGATTCTGAAGAGCTTGATTGTCATCTCTCAGGGTTTTCCTCTTGACTTCCAGATCAGAGATCCTATCCCTCAATCCACTTGAGATAGCTCGTTCCCGCTCAACTTCTTCATCGTACTCCTTCTTTAATTCTACTTTCTCAGCTTTCAACCTCTTAACTTGTTCCTCCAAGAGCCATACTCGTCTATTGAGTTTACCTTGTACATCGCCTTCCAATATCGAGGAGGAAGATCCGGATGATGAAGCAGATAATCCGCGATTGGCTGAGCTCGCTAACCACAACCCATCGGACTCGGCCCTTAGATCATCTCTCTTGGATGTAAGTAATGCTATCTGCCCATTCAGGTCTACGATATGATCACTTCGATTGGCTATGTCGGTCTCGAGGCTCTTCTGCCGATTCTCGAGTGATCGACATTGAGCTTTAAGATTCGTTAAGATCGGCCCCATCCCGTTGATCTATGCGATATGTCAGCTGATAGCACCGGATTCGAATCCCACAGCTTACGGCTGATGACATGTCTATACATGGAAAGATATTATCGTGAGCTCTGATATACACATTTGTGAAGAGCAACGTGATTCCGATGAACTGACCACTGAACTTTGCGAATTGCCGCTCGGTATCTTCCCCTAAACTATCTTCGTCAACCATGTTTTTCGCCTCTCCTACACCCACCCCCTGTCGTCCCATGGCTCTTGTAGACATGCTTGTCCTCTATCTACGGGTGCAGGGGGATATCATTTGTCCTTACTCGAAGCGTGATGAAGGATGAGCTGGAAGCAAGAAAGCAACAACCTGATTATACCTCAGTTGACTCATCCGATCACAAGTCACACGCGAACATTAGCACTTTCAAGCTCATTACGTAATTCTCTGAGTCTGAGACTCAACGCGCATGTCAACAAAAGCAAAAGTAAAAACAAACGTCAAAAACAAAGCACCTGTTTGACTCTTGGTGTACGAAAGCGTATTTTATCAGCATACATTGAACATATAGAGCTAAGCACAAAGGAGACCGGTCAGACCACACGACACAGAAGTCAAGGTTACAAACGAGGTTTGGATTAGAATCAGGCTCTCTCATCAGAAGTCAGGTCCAGAGCTTCATCGCAACCATGAATGAGCCCACCTTGAGCAGATTGATCATTGATCGGGAACCAGAATGGCTTCGCGTGAAAGATAACGTCAGCTTGGCCTTGATGGGTGCTATGGAGACGAGGCTCGCTACGATGTCTGGAGGTAAAGATGGAGAAGCCGCCAAGGCTATGCGCAATGAGCTGGAAGGTAGAATAGGCAGAGTGAGTCAAATTGGGCCTAATGCATCCTCTGTCCATCGCTCTGCACGTTAGTGCAGCATGCTCTAGACAAGTGGCACCGAAGTTTGGATCGCATCAACAGAGAAGCACGGGCAACCATTGCAGTGAACTCATCTTGTGTATTCACCTCTAGATACGCGATAAGATGTTCGAAATGAGTAAATACAACTTACAAGTCAACGGGCAGAAATACGAAGATTTCGTTGAGGGCGAGTCTAAGCCCTATTTCTAGTCCTCCTCTCTTTCATTCCTTCGACCTACTATGGGAGTTCGGGCAAATCGACCGCGCTCTCCAATTCCTCGGTGACGGAGTAAGAAGCTGATACCTGTTATATGTTTTATAGCTACTGAAGGATTCGACGAAACTCTAGATAGAACCATTTGGGGTTTACAAACAGAACGAGTGGATTGGGAGACGAGGATGGCGCAGAAACGCAAGACCTTACCAGAATCGATACTGAGCGTAGAGGAAGACTTGCAAATGAGGAGAACGCATAATGAGTGGTATCCTGATGAAGAGGAAGAGAAGGAGAGTGAGTAGATTTACAGATAATCTGCTGTTACCACCTTTTCTCAACATTGGACTTTACATTGGACTTACGGCTGATGGCTGATGACGTTGGAAATTCAAGACGAAAAACAATTGCAGAAAGAGATACCTCCTCCAGAAAGGCATGAAGAGGTCAAGGAAACTTTCAAGGTCGTGGTTGACAACCTAGCGGAAGTGGCCAAGGTGAGTGCACGAGACATGTCAAATCTATCCCATTGTATGCATATGCTGAACCTTTGGTCCCGCAATCTAGTCTGCACCGATACAATTACAACGTGCGCAAAGAGCTCAAGCAGTCCGAGAAGAGATCTCGAGTCTGCCGCCCTAAAGCACACGGGCAACGTCTGCTCCGATCCATGATCCTTCCTTTGTTTTGTACACAACATCCGTGCTTGAGAGTCCTACGATACAGGATCCAGTGATCTTGTCTTTATATGATACAATATGTTATGTCTACATGTATAGTTGTATTACGCACTGTGTGTGAACAGAAGGATACACAGCGGATATCATTCACGTCTAAATAGTCTACGTCCTTCAAGCGCCGTTCACTGATTCACAGACCAGTTTAGTGTCGCCTGTCATATGTGACTCAAGTAAAACTAGAACTCATCTCGCTTCTGACGAGCTCGCGGTGGTCCAACGACCGTGACCCCCTTGACCCCTTGCGCTCTTCTTACTTGATCTACGAAAGATTTTTGGTTCTGAACCCATGATGCGTCGTCTCGTTTTGTAGGTGATCCGTGTGTTGACTGGACTTGATAGATTCCTTCTCCAGTCAACTCTCCCACGGGACCTAGATATTTGGCTTCTGGGCCATCTGCGTTTGCGTGTTGGTTGAGCCTAAGTGAAGAAGGCGGTTCAGACGAGGTATATGAAATTTGAAGGTAAACTTGATCGGGTTCAATTTTCACCGGTTTGACGGGTTGAGAGGAGGCCATAATCAATAACGACAAGCTGATTGCGATGAATGGGAATAGCCGTATTTTGCGTGATTGTATTCCAGAATGCTCAAGGGACCAAAATGGCAGCAGAATCAGGATCCGAGTGCTTGTTTGACTTGATCTGCCGGATGTATATGTTCTGGATGATTGGTTGTGAAGATGTGTACTTGTAGAATATTCCCTTGATGGCCTTGATCTTATGCTTCCTCATCGTCGACAACCAACTTGAACGTCCTCCACACACACAGCGGCAACGGAACCAAAGAGTTGACAAGTCACGTGAGAATTTTTGAAATCGCCCTTGATCAAGTTGGTCCACAAAGTCAACTTCCTCTGGTCATTCAAGCGCAATAACAATCAAAGTTGCATTCATCCATACGCTCGACTACTCAAAACACCAAATATACCGTATCAAGTCTGAGTGACGACCGAAGATGGCAAAACCATCAGCTAAGGCATTAGGGAAGCGCAAAGCCCCTCCGCCTTCTGCAAAAGTACGTCGTACCGTCCACCCTTTTCACCTGCTCTCATCGTCGTAAGCTGATCGTCTGACGTTCGATTTGTAGGGAGGAAATAAGAAGGCGAAAACCTCTACTAAGCCCAATGCTAAGAGGGATGAGCAAGAGACGGGACCTACAGGGAAACCAAAGAGGAAACCCGATCAGCCTAAGAAAGTGAAACTACGAGATCAAAAATCAATTCCAATTCCTAAAACAAGTTATGCTTCCGGATCAGATATTGACGAGGACGATCTAGGCGAAGAGGAAGGTCTGGGTGCAGGAAGTGCTAGATTCTTAGTTGGGGTCGATGAGAACGCTTTGTCAAGGTGAGTGTCTCGTTGCGCAGCGTACCCACATCTCATACAGCCCTGCTTTATCACCATTCGAGGTCGGAGACCAAAAAACCCCTGACTGGGATTGTCTTTAAGGGTGTAGAATATTGATACTTGATGCCCACTCTTCCGTGTATGTGTATAGATCCGTCAAAGAGACCAAAAGATTACATGACCTATCCAAGACTCGCGAACCTTTACCGAGAGTAAAGCGTCAGAAAGTGAAAATCCCTTTACCGGAAGCACAGTCTGATTCAGATGATTACGATTTCGATACGGATCCGGAATTCGATTCAGACCTTGCGTCGGACGTCGATATGGGCTCGGGATCAGGTATCGACGAGGACGATGACGACGACGATGATGACGACGATGGGGGAAGCAGTGTGTACGACTCAGGAGCCTCGTTAGACATGACAGAAGACGAAGACGAAGACGAAGATGAGGATGAAGATCAAGATGATGTCATTGCCGAATTCGATAATATCTCGGAATACGATGAAGAACCAGAAGACGGAGATGCAGCGGGCCGAGATAGAAAGAGGCGGAAAGGCAAGAAAGAGGAAGAAGCGGACTACGAGCTGAACTCGCGCACCAAATGGACAGAAAAGGCTACCAAGAAAGAAGCAGGTGGTAATGAAGATGAAGTAGAGGTCGGTAGATTACCTATCAAATTGCCTACGGGAGAGATAAGGATGGTAGAAGGATCAACTAAGATCGCACTACCCCCATCGAAGAAACCCGTAAAGAAACCAGTTGAAAGTGATGATGATGAAGAAGAGGGGGAGGACGAAGAGGATGAAGAGTCGGATGATGGTGCGCAAGCTGAACAGATGGCTGGACAAAAAGGGAAATTCGGTAGAATGGGTATAGCGGAGATTGTTTCAGAGAAGAAATGGAAGAATGCGGAAAAGTTGGCAGCTGCGAAAGAACAGATGGCGAATCTTGGTGCTGAGATTTTGGCTGGTGGAGAATTGGTTGATATCGTGAGCGTTTCCTTCAGTCTCCGATCTTCTCACAATAGTGCTATCCTACCACCTAAGCAAGGACACCAAGTGAATGGAAAGGATGTCTGTGGGACGCACAGATATTGGAGTAGGCATGGGGCCGAGGACCGTCATGCGCCGATGGAGAACGCATGATTACGGTTAGAGATCCAATTTGAGATTTTTAGGAGGCGACTCGGAGTGAAGGGGAAAAGGCCCAGGCACCACAGATGGCAGACGGGCGCATTCGGCAATGTTCGAAATAATAATGCTCAAAGAGGTCGCAAGACTTCAATTGCATGAGCTGACACCTGTGCGTTACCGCAGGGACCTGTCTTGACCAGGTTATCAACTTTCGCTTTACCGACTGTCCCATCTCTGGAAGATGGAGAGGGCAAATTACCCGTCCCAGCTTCGATACGAGGTTTAGCATTCTTATCACAATTGGCAGTATACAAAGATTTGGTACCCGGTTAGTCGCATCGCACGAAACCGAAGCGTTTTAGAACTCAACTGATACCTCTGATGTACTCTCAGGCTATCGAATAAGAGAATTGACGGAAATCGAACAAGCCGAGAAGGTGCGAGATGAAGTCAAACGTCTGCGGGAAGGAGAGAAGATGTTAGTCAGGAGTTATAAGGGGTATCTGAAAATGCTTGAACAGGAGATCAAGCGTAAGTCGATATTCGCTGAAAACACCACACTCCCACTTCTGCCGCTGACCCCGGATTGATCTGTCTAGGTCGTTCACCACTCGCTAGTCTGAGCTTGAAGTGTATGAGCGAGTTGCTGGTGTCTATTACGCACTTCAACTTCAGTGAGAATATCATGGGTGTTCTGGTTGGTAGACTAGGAAGGAAACGCTGGGACAGTGTAAGTGATCCCTTTTGCTAAATACGAAGGGAGACAGGTTTCTCAAAGCTGATATTGGTGTGGTATTAGGACTCCGACATCGTCTTGGAATCATTCATCAAAGTATTCAAGGAAGACCTTACAGGTGTACATTCGCAAACGCTCGTCAGACTTATCGCAAGAATGATCAAAGAAAGGCATTTCCAAGTGAATCCAAATGTCTTGACCTGTCTATTGCATTTACGACTGCGAAACGAATTAGACCAGATGAAGAGAGGTAAAAACGCTAAAGGCGGTAATGCATCGGACAAAAAGCAGGATGATATCAAGGGAAAGAAGTTCAAGTCTGATATACGGAAGAAGTGGGCTACGAAGAACCAGCGAAGGAAGGAGAAGGAGATGAAAGAGGTGGAGAAGGAGATGAAGGAAGCTGAAGCTGAGGTTGATCAGGAGGAACGTGCACAGGTAGTAAGTCATCATTCAATCCATCCTAGCTACATTCGTACTTTTGGTAAGGTTGAATGATCAGCCACTAATAGTAATAAACTAATCGATTGTGTGAACTTAGCAAACTGAAACACTCAAGAATCTATTCGTACTATACTTCTCCATTCTCAAATCTCCAACTCGAACACCCTTACTCTCCTCAGCATTGGAAGGTATTTCAGCTTACGCGCATTTCATCAACATCGACTTCTTCCGAGATCTATTAGCAGTCTTGAGGCGGATAATAAGTGAACAAGCTCACGATGACGATACTCCCCAATCCGATAATGACACGGACGACGAACCGAACAACGCACACGGGAACAATAACAGTAATAGTACCTCGATCCAATCAGAGGAGAAAATCCGGATCCGATTATTATCGATTCTCACTGCGTTCGACATCTTGAGCGGACAAGGTGAAGCTCTCAATATCGACTTGAGTGAATTCATCAACGACTTATTCAGCTTACTTCGACCCATCTCCCTTAACCCCCATATCGAGGATCCGCCTTTACGTTCGTCCACTTCGAAGGGAACCAACACCTCGTCAATTTCTGAAATCCTATTCAAATGTCTCGAATTAACATTCTTCAGTCGGACTTCAGGAAAATCACCTTCCTACAGGTACGGAGCATTCGCTAAACGCTTAATCGAATGTTCGCTCTTCTTCCCTGCGAAAACTGCTAGAGCGTCTCTAGCGTTCGCTAGGAAGCTGATAGCTAAAGAACCAACGCTTGAGTGTCTGTTGAATACGGAAGATAAGTTGAATGATGGGGTTTATAAGCCGGACTTGAATGATCCTCAGCTTCTGAATTCGTTCACGACCAACGTGTTTGAGTGTGTGTTGTTGGGGGATCGATACTATGAGAGAGGTACGAGGGAGGAGATGAAGAAGCTTAGAGATAATAAGGCGGTGTAGGCGCCTTAGAGATTCGATTCGCTTGTATACGCGTTGGTAGGTGCCAACGGTCCCGGTTGATATTGCCGTTCGTTTTGCATATCTTTTATGTCCTACTATTCGTTCAGAATATACTATGCAGATGCACCACATTGCACTTCCAAGTAATATACAACAAATAAAGTACGGCAATTCGTGATTCGCATCTCACCTCGCTCAACGCGAAGGCCTGACCCAATTATAGTTCACCAACACCTGATATACCTAGATCTTTCCATATTTTAGGCTTGGCATTATCGTTATCCGGATTGAAGTAGCTTAGCGCTGAAGGCTGAGAATCATCGTCGATCCTACCCATGGCAAGTATAGTAATGTATCAGCCAAAATAAGCCAAACCAAACATCGGGAGTGGTCAAGTGAAAAACACAACTCTTCCGCTGTCAATGCAAATGGAGGAAAGTGGTTTCGGTCCCACCTGTGACCGATCAACACAGTGCGAAAGACTCACCATTTACAATCCACCCCGTTCTTATCTAATAATACCTTGATAGTAGCCCAAGAGAACCGTACGATGCCTTTATACCCGAATACCGGATCTATATTCTCCTTCAAGAACGCCTGTGTTTTGGGGTCGGAGGGATACCCCGATCCCCTATTTATTGGCTGTCTCACTTCCTCTTCGTTATGTTCAGTACTTTCAGTGTCGATGTCTTCCACTTTCCTCTTCTTAGACAGGGATGTAGGCAAAGATCTACATCAGCAACGCGCAGTGCATCAGCTCTTCGGTTCTTACAATACTCAAGGAAGACGAAAGAGACAAAGCAGTAGAACAAGCATCGGACTGGACTGACCTATCCGGCAAGACGTCCTCCGGATCCACCCATTCATGCACATATCTGTCCCTAGTGACTTTCGCCACTATCGAAGCGGCACCGACGATCTTGAAGAGACTATCGGCTTTGGGACAGACGGTGAATTTGATATGGGGAAATATGGCTGTTAAGCGTGCTTGCCATTGAGGAGCGGGACCGAGAGCGTCGACGTAGCACTACGAGCGGAAACAAACATCCATAAGCAATCAGGTTACATTTGCGCAATGATGGGACTGCAGCATATCAAGCCGTATACTTCCTATATCTGCCTGATGATAAGATGTATTCATGACTCACCTCTTTGATATTCACCCCTCTATGCACTGCTGCCTGTATCAAGCCGACTGTAGCATCCTGCCAGCCCACGTCATTAGCTTCTTGCGGCTTTCCACAGCAGGTTGAGAAGGTATAATTGACAGTCAAGGGAATGCTGAACTCACTTCCGCCTGTCTATTCAGATTGGTCGGTATTCTTCTCAACATCCCCGCAGATATGGCTTGAGGTGATAAAGAGGTGGACGAATAACACAATTCGGTGTGATTATCAAATGATTCCCAGAGGCTTTGTCGTGTATCAGCCGAAAGTGCCTTCGAATCTGGTGACGTGTGACTTCAGCTCAGCTAAACTTCGAATACTCGAGCTGGATTCCAGGAGATACAATGGACGGACCGTCAAATCCCATTTCTTCCAAAGTCTCCTTGAATGACATCGGACAATAAGCAGCCGCATACACCATCGGACCTATATGTCAAACCTATTAGCTACTTTGGTCACCACAATGTAAATAAACAGCTGGCACACCAAGCACAGCTACACATGTCGAAAATATCATGATCAGCATAATCAAAGCGATATTTTTGTCGACATTTATATCACTTACGCCCTCGTCCCGCTTCGTCAATACCCATTATCCATCCTTCGTCCGCATCTTTGATTTGCCCATCTACGGAATCAGGTAATTTCGAATGGAAGGTGTACGAATCGAGTAACGGTGGAATGGGCTCGAGATTGACGGGATCAATAGGATGAGTCCCAGTCATCTTGAGCTTTCTTGTAGAAAAAGACTTCTTCCTATGTGATCTCGAATGCTTGAAGGCTGCTAGAGTCAATTGCACTGGTACTGGTAAGCTGAGCTCGGGATGTACAATGAAAGACAAAGTAATGTTCGGACTAGGACCAAATCAAACGCGTCAATCTGTGGAACGTTAACGCGACGGTCTACCAATTGGCAAAGTGGCACGGACCTCTCCAGATAATAACTGTATAACCTCTCAACCAATGGACTGCTTTATCCGCTTACCGTTCAGTACTGGTTCCGAAGGTAACACGTAAGCAGTGCATTGCTAACACCGAGACCGACCAAGCTGCCTTGCATCGATCTGCAAGGGGTAGAGTGATCAGAGTC
This sequence comes from Kwoniella dejecticola CBS 10117, assembly GCF_000512565.2. NCBI lineage: Eukaryota > Fungi > Basidiomycota > Tremellomycetes > Tremellales > Cryptococcaceae > Kwoniella > Kwoniella dejecticola. The sequence goes on along the minus strand of NC_089309.1, from coordinate 482,827 downwards.
AACATCCTTAGTCTTTGGCCGGACAAAGGATCGGCAGTGCTGGTCGTGCGAGAACTGCCGCACTTTTGCAACTGAGCTTTGCTGAGGGGTCAAGTACAAAAATTACTCATTGCTCGTGCAAGATCTTAAGCGATCCTCTGTGAAATAACAGTCCATTGTGCCGGCCACGATAATCCTTCTGCTCATTGACATTGCTGACAGCCAGACTCTCCTCTCTCTTTCCTACAAGCGGACAACACAGAATGTCCCCCATTGCAATGCGGACATCAGTCCTCGTATTACTCCATCTCGCCTTTCATGTTAGACTGGCATCGACTCAGACAGCAAATACCACCGTTACTCCCACCGTAGCGGCAATAGAGCACGAATACGGCCACGCCCCTCCTAATTGTACGGACTATCCCAATCTCAGCCCTGAGAATCAATACAAATGCGATACTCCCGAATTATACGTCACCTCAATCGTAGACACATCAACGATCATTCCTGGTAATTACGGAACAATCGATTCTGCGACTGTTGCTCCTCTCGAACCTTCCTCTTCAGATTACCCATCTGCCGAACCAACATCCACTTCGGAAGGCGATCAAGTAGACCCGGTTCCTACGATTACTACCTCACAGCAGGAAGATCATGATGGTAGCGCTCAGGCGTCTACAGAGGATACTTCTATTACTTCAGAACACGCTTTTCAATCTGATCCTTCCTCCTGGTCCAGCGAAACTGAAACCTTGACAAGCTTTTCTGGGAGAGCACCAACGCGTACGGTGGGAGCTATGCCTACTCATCCTACGACTTCCGCTGATGCGCAGTCCGAGCCCATTGAGGGCACGCCGAGCATTTCAATCAATCTGGACGGGGCCTATACCTCTTCAGATACGACTCTTGAGTCTTCTTCTTCTTTCGACCCTAATGCGGGAGATATTTCGTATGCTACTTCGGCATCCGATGTGTCTAATAGTCAGGATTGGTCAACATCAGGATCTGCCAGTTCGGCCTTTACCCAGCCAGCTGAGCCTACGTAGCGATAAGAAGGCGTTAAATACAAAGTAGTGCAGTAATTCCCAGTGCAACATGTGCACTATGCATCAAATAGTGTAGGCTGCGAAGGATACCTCTAATTTAAGACTCCAAACCCTCAGGGAAATCGTGTCTATTCTAGTGTACTGGACAATTACCTGCCTTAATCACATAATGCATATACTGTAAAACCTCAAATCTCTTACATGACTGTCAATACCACTAGCACAACACATACCTACTCGTATAGCCGAGTGACGCAAGGGCTGTGAGGTTGTCAATCCGCAATCAAAAACCGGTCAGAAATGCGTCTCGCACGAGCGTCAACGCCGTTTTGGGAGCAGAGCATTGCAGTAAATATAAGCAATGGCACGTCAGCTTGACACGAGTCATCGCGCAAAACACCAAAGGATGCTTCTGATGGGAGGCTCGTGCGCTTTTGTGATGTCGACCACGCGCTTCACTCATCAAAACCCCACAGCAAGTCGAATCATTTCGTCAGCTCAACTCAAATACTCGATTTGACTGTTCTTCTTTTATTCTTCTTTTCATATCTCAATTCATCATCCATCATCCCATTCTTCACATGTGACCCCACATCTCATACAATCCAAGGGGCAACTTCATCTACGAGCCATTCCCTAGCTGAGCCAATAATTCAAGATGCCGACCTCACTCCTCAGCTTGTCTGACGAGACCATCCAACACATAGGATACTTCCTACATACCGACAACTTCATACCCATCCCTTTTTTCCACCCACACTGGGAGAACTACGCATCAGAGATCGATCCCAAAGTCCAGAAAGACTACGTGGCTTTCAGATCGACTTGCAGAAGAATGAGGACACTAAGCCCTATCAAAGGTCTCCACATCAAATTGAAAACTTTCGAGCGGCTGTGTTCATGGACAACAGCGGTCCCTCAAACAGTCCTCGATGGAGTCAGGTATGTCTCATCCATGATTTTTCGCAGAGACTTCGAATTGGATTGAAGATGGGTTCATGTCATAGACGCCTTGATGTCGGAATTCCTACTGATAAGAGCCGTTCGTTGGCGGCGACTTGGTCAACATTGGTATTTCTGTTCAGCATGCTCAACAATCTCGAAGAACTCGTCTTTACCGATAGCCTAATTTGTCAGCATAAAGAAAGATGGAACGACGGGCAGCTAAAGCTCCCTCAACAACCCATACTTCCGAAAGTGTCATCATTCGCCAATCAGGTTCGGTGCGATGTCTGCCCCGCTGGGCTTTTCGACATTTTTTGGCGTCACCTACCAGCAATACAATCGGTGAAGACGTCTTTGACTTGGAGATTGATGCTGAGACTGAAAGCTGTGTACTCACACCAGCGAACACATCTTTCAGGCGTCTCAACGCTCTACATATCGATCAATCAGCTGTTCGAAGACTGCTTCGACTACGATGCGCTGGACTCTATATCGAGCGCATTCCCTCTAGTCGAGACGGTGCAGATGGGTCATCATAGCACCAACCTGGGTGTACTCCAAAATGGCGCGCACTTGAGAGCTAAACTGGCGAACGGTCAGTGGATCATCGAATTCGGTGCGTACGACGAGTTCGACTTCGACTTTGCGTCCTTTGTTTCGCGTTCGGTCGGGGGTCCCAATAAGGACGAGCTGTTGGTGAGTGATGACGTCGTGTTGTGCTGGTTCGAAGAGGATACTTGACTTGATTCAACAGATGCGATATCTGGACTCTTGGCGAGGGTTTCCCCATCTCAGATCTTTGGACGCTTCATTTTCTTTCACAATCGATCGACCTTGACCACAATGTACATACAACAAATCACCGAAGAAGTCAAGCATTACAAATCGTACTCACGACTTGGAAGAATACGAAGGGCTGTTGAGATCAGCCATGAAGGCTGCGGCAATCATCATCTGTAGCAAGCTGTCCACACTTCGAGTTGGGTACTTCTGGGAGCCCTTTGGGAAGATGAGTCACCCTCCCATGGTAGACTCCGTCGACTTCTGGTACAGGTGGAGATGGGATCATGTTTTGCTGGATGATGGCTCCTGGGATGTGAATGTAAGCAGCACGCCCGACCGTTTGGACCCCCAATTTACCGCCAACACCGACGGTTTGCTGATTTGGCATCCGTGGGCAAGCTAACATGAGAAACTTTCAACGCTGTGCGTGTTTTTTCTTTCTTTTCTGTTGGAACAGAGAAGTACAGACCATTACTGATTCTGCTGCGTCGTACAGACAAGCCCGAAGTTTATCGTTAGTGTGGGTACTTTTGGACGCTGTATGTGCATAGATCGCAGACAAGTTTGCAGATGTATATAGACATTGTTATGTACATATCTCAGTCCTCATGCATCGACCATGTCCTGTGGAATTATCGATGGCTCAAGCTTATAGCCAAAGGAGGGACACACACTGGAAAGATGAATATCAGTCATCTCGTGCATACCACCAACACAAGCTGACGAATATAATAAACCTCTGATCAAAGTCAGATTCGTTCATGACATTTCCTTTCTTCACCAAGGTCATATGCCAAGATTCGTACCGCACATTATCAACAATTGTCGCTCATTCAGCGAGGCCTTTCTTACGGCAAGCAAGATGCCGAAGAATCTTCAAGACCTAGACGAGGTGATCATCCGTCGAATCGGTTATTTCCTCCACGAAGATTCCTTTATCCCTCTTCCTTCCTTCAACCCACATTGGCTAAACCTGAAAAGCGACCTTAACACTCGAGCTGGAAAGGACTATCGTTCACTTTCCAATACATCAAGGAAGTTGAAGGGGATCTTGCCTCTCAGGGGACTTCATTTGGAGCTGACGAGATGGTATCGCCTGGAGCGCTGGGTGAGACTGGCTCCCAAATCTGTTCTAGGGGGAGTGCGGTGAGTGGTTGCTCATGTCGTTTCCCGACAGTCCATAGACGTAACCTGAGTGCCGTGCTTGTGTATTTACAGACGACTCGTGATCGATATCGAACAGACAGAGAAACTTGCTCAACAATCTCTGATTTCGAAATGGCTCATGCTCGCCGAATTTCTGCAATTGCTGACTTCTTTACAAGAATTGACGATCATTAACATTCCTCTTTGTCAACACGATCAAGTAGCCCAACTGCTCAGGCGACACATCACACTGCATCTGCCTCGTTTGGTCTCTCTGGACTTACGAGCTGACTGCACGCTCTGCTCGACGGTATGGATTCATCCTTTCCTTCTCGTCAGCTCAGATCTACTATCCCTCCGAGCAGTGATACAAAACGGTATCGAAGAGTCCTTCGCAATCTCAATTGAAGAATTCAAGAAAATACACAATGTGACGGAACATCCTTTGCGACGACTGCTCATCAAAGTGCGAGCTCCCGAGCATTCTATGAAGGTCATCGAAAGGCTCTCCACAATTTTTCCAAGATTAGAAACCCTTCTGGTCTCGCCTCATTCGATCGAGGAGCCTTACCCTATAGTTCCTTCTTTGTACCTAGGCGTCTTCCCTCCGAGGAAGAACAGCATCGAAGAGATGAAGTTATTACTGATGGGCGGAGACGTCAAAGTCGAAAGACTTCTGATGGATACGATACAAAGAGAGGGGGTAACCATCGTAAATTAATCAGCTTCTACACGCCAGCTCATGAGGCTAAGGCAACCCGCTAACACTAGATCTCAACTTGTAGGATGAAAGTCTGAGAAGACTCTCCCAGCTGCGTAACATACGAGTGATCGATTTGGGAATGCGAATCTGCATTGGGCAGAATAAAGAAAGGCCGAACCCGTATCTTTCAGCTACTCCAAATAAATACAAAACTGCCCAGCACTACTTCAATCAGCTCAAGAACCTCAAAGGGAAAAACGCCAAATACCAGGATTACAAATTCAACTTGCAGACCGCCTTCCGGATGATCGCGGAGAAATCAGTCAAGTACTTCCCATCACTGGAGGTGATATATATATGGGAAGTAGTGAGAGGAAAGAACGATATTGCAAAGCAGTGGAATAGGTGGTGTTGTCGTATCGAACATGATAGTCAAGCCGAGGATCAGATCGTTGTCATGGTCGATCCGATTCCGGAGAACACGATTGGGGATTGGACAACTAATGACGAAGGAACTGGACCAGAAGCGGCAGATTTGTACCATTCCGACCATGCCGATGATTGAAGGTACATGCAAATTAGGATGGTATCTGGTGATAAGATACGGAGACTGCATTCAGCTATCGCTGTGGAGTAGATGTATATGGAAACATATGCATGTGATGGGTGCCAATTTGGACCACTACGACTAAGTCGACCATGGACTTGTTGTTGACGTCGGCTCCGATTTACACTAGATGCTAGACTATTTCGATACTTCTATTTCCATTTATATGAGTCTTCTCCGCCCTCATTCATACACTCTCTCGATCACTATCCTGCCCGTCCGCGTTGTCGATCCACTTGTGCGAAAACTCCTCGACTTGAGTATTGACGGCGATTTCGACCTGATCGGCTGTCCTGTTGCAGGTCCATGTCCATCTGTCCCAAGTATCATCGGTGAATACGAGATCACTGCCACCATAGAGCCAGAGAAAACCCTTCTCTATGTTCGGAGCGGCCTCAGCAATGAGCCTAGCGGCAGCTTCAACCATGAATGGATCCTCTTCCTTCCTGACAATGGAAGCGCTGGCTGGTCGAAGACGAACCTCATCGTATCGAGTTTTCTTGTGAGGTTTGTTGCGAATTGCCAAATCGTAATCGATGCATGGATATCGTCTAATTTCGATGAAACAATCCAGTACTCGCAAGTGCTGCAAGGTCGACATGATACTGAGAAATTTCTCCTGCCCGAAGAGGAAGCGCGTCTGTCAGCCATTGCTTCCTGTGAGGAAGAGATCCTACTCACAAGGATGTCATCGTCTTCTGGCAGATCCTCAAAATAGCGCACGCAGCAGTTATCGTAATTCTTATCGGTCATCTTGAAATGATAATTCGAGCCGCCGTTCTCCATGTCGCAGTGCAGGTGGTGAAGGTCTCATCGAGTTACCGATGTATGTCGTCATGTGTAGCTCGTGGAGGTTATCGAAGATCTCAACGATATCGCCGAGAGTGCTGTTCTTCCCAACTTGATCCATGTTTCGTATGTAAAGCGTTTCAAAGCGGAAAAGGCTATTTTCGTTAACCTCGACTGGGAAGTATTCTTTCATCACAGACTTGTTCGCATCGTCCGTGTAGAGAGTAGGTGCAATCTTCAAGTGTTTGAGAGCGGGGGCAATTGTAGGAAAAGCAGCGGAAGATTTTTGGCGCACCGTTTGCAAGCCATCTCGCAAGATAGCGAAGTGAGAGAGAGCGACTGGACTGGATGTATCGACCGACTGATTTCGTCCCAATCGGGCGTCAACCTGTGGTAATGGGTGCATAATGGGCTGTCGATGATCTCCAATTCCCGAAGATTCCTGAGAGAATGAAGGAAATTGGCTATTGTCGTCCAAGCATGGTAAGGCTGAGGACTGCTATACCTTTGATAAATCCGCATGCTTTCATACGGCAGGTTGAAGACCAGTCGGCTGAAGGAGCACACTTGCTTGATCAGTCGATCGTTAGTTATCAATGAGTTGCAATCTGCACGTACGTTACAGCTGATCTTACATTCCGCGGGCAATGCAAGGACCACTGCATGAACCTCTGCCAGGTGATCATCTTGACGTGTAGGTTTTGCAAGGGACAGATACTTCTGAGGCGTCGGGATACTAATCGCAAATTGAGGTAGTCTTGCTGTACCGATGGATCGATTTCTGAAGCGAAATTGGCCCAGTGGGGATTGAAGGAAGGAAGGGGCACTTCATGATCGTCGTGAACGAAGAACGCGATGCGCTGGATCAGCTCGTCGCTGAGGTCGAAGAGTGTTTTGGGCATGCTCGATGGTAGGGTCGTATATCTGTAGTGTGCCGAGTATGATCATCTGGAACGGAAGGAGAAGGAGGATGATGGTGAGGAGTTGGTAGAAAGTGAAAGGAAAACAGAAGAGAAGAGACGAATCAGGAAAGGATGGTGGTGTTTATATATGGTGTAGTTTATATCAACCTCAGTCAACTTCTGATGTATGACATGTTACATAATCAACCCGAACCGAACCATCCTTTGAATTCTTCTTTTCAGTCGAGCGATATCGTACACTCTCACTCGTCATCCGAATCTTGATCCTGGTAATCCGGATGTCCCTCGCCGTCTCCATTGATCATCCATTCACTCGCAAATAGCTCTACTACAGGTTCTACCTTGATCCCACCAAATCCCCCTCTTTGCCAAGACCACCTCCTCCATATATGCGCCGGCTCGCTATTCCAATCATAAGGATATTGCCAGAAATAACCATTCTTCAGCGTCGGCACTGTCTCAACCATCGCACGAGCCGCAGCAGCCATCGCGGACGATAATTTAGGTTGAGTGGTTTTGTATCTTTCTAATGACGTTCTCATCCCTTTTTGGTACGCGTTGTATTCGCTCGCTTTCTGTTCGTCGTGCGGTATGACGTTGCGAGGCCAGCCTTGATCTATATGCGGGTTGATCACGCAGTCAAAGGTCTCGAGGTTATGATATTTCGATAAGGCGCCGAGGAATTCAGTCTATATTGATCACATCACGGAAATTTAGCAGAAGTCTGGAGTCTGGTTCATCAGAGGTGAATGCGTGTATGCGCGATGTTGCTCACCCAAGCTTTGTTCTCCTCCCATCCTTCTCCATTCGAATCATCGTCCGACAATCCCGTTATCCACTCCTGCTCGAAATGCTTGAACACCCATTTCTGTTCGAAGCTGGAACCGGTACTCTCCACCTGTTTTCCCCCAAGGAAGAAACCTGGTTCCAGCCCACCTCTATCCACCTTGATCATATGCAGTTCCTTCAATCCCATCCCCCACTTCGATATTCTCTTGAGCTCATCATTGATCGAGGCTTCGCTATCTAGATTTAGTACCAGTGTCTTGAGAGCTAATTTCAATTCCGGATGACGTCTCTGCCAGCTATCAAACAGCTTGTCCCACCCTTCGTTATGAGTGATCATAACCATTTTGATGTGTTGTAGTGTCGTGCAAGCCGGAATGAAGAGACTCGGGATCTCCACAGAGCAGCGGCTGCAGCGAATCTCGAATGCGAGCGACTTGAGCTGAGGCAAGAAGTCTAAGGGCGGACACTTCAATTGGCTCGTCATTGTGAACTTGGGCCGGTGTTGACATAGTGGAGAATGGCTTAAGTATAGTTCTTCGAGTGAAGTGAATCTTGACAACAGAGTTGTGATAGTCGACCAAGTAGGAATAAGAGGATATATCCCATGCCCGTTCGTGGTGTCTATTTCCGCATTCTCATCTAACTTCTTCAGCTCGGGAGGCCAGTATTTCCATTCTATATCTAGCGATAGGCGTCTATTCCCAAGGAATCGACACTCAGCTCGTGGACCTGAACTTAGATCTTGGGCGTGAGGGTACTTGAGTATGATTCGTTGAGTATACAAGCCATCTGACTCACCGGATCCCTTTGACCACGCTATCCGGAGCATCCGCCATCCACTCCAATACCCTCTGCCATGACCGCAAAAACAAGTGTAGACCCTTCAAGCCACAGATGCCTCTTATTCTAGTACACGTTGATCTCAGAGCTAGGTAATCGGTTGCTAGACCCCTGTCTAGCTCGGTGACAAAGTTCGCCCAATGCGGGTTGAAGGAAGGCAACGGGACATCGTAATCCCGGTGAACGAAATAGGCGATTCGATCAATGATATCGTCGCTCAAGTCCAGTAACTGAGTGGGCACCATGGTATAGTCACTGATGCGGGATGTACAGATAACAATTGATTATGCAGTCTCAGAAATCAGTCATCTTGAAGACTTCAAGCAAGTGAAAGGAACGGGATCTGCGGTTGAGGATCCGGAATCGCGTTGGGTCGGACATCCCCGCCGCCGCTGCGCCTTTTATGACTAGGAGCGTCTTCCAGCTATCCGGCTCACATCGCGACACTAATTTGCGCATGTGCTTCCCATCTACAATATACAACTATCCATCAAGGGTGTCTCCCAATATTCAAGACGGCTTCCATCAATGCTTGTGATGGTACATACTCATCGGCATCATCCCACCTCTCTCAACGATCAGCCAGAAAGAAAGTCATCATGAAAACACTCTGGCGAATCCTCAAACAAGATGCCATACTTGCCCTCTTCCAGCATGACACGCCTCCAATTGTATCGATACGTGCAGCTCGGGCTCCTCTCGTGACATCTACATTCGTCCTCATCCCGTAGGTGGTGGTCCCAGAAAGCCCCGGCTTCGAGTGTGGGTGCGTGTTCCAGCATGATCTGAGCGGCAGCTACCAAGGCGGATCGGTGTATCGGTCTTTTCTGACATGCATCCAAGGGCCTTGCTTCCAATATTCGACAAAGAGCTTTGTCGTATGACGAGGATTTCTGATTTCTGCTCCTGTGGGGTGTAATGTCGGATGGATACTCTAAGAGCACGTTGATAAGGCAGTCGACGTATCTGATATGGTTGAATTTCCCGAGAATACTCAAAAATCTGTCCTGAAATACAACATCGAGTTTCAAAAATTCATTTCAGCACAATCTCAAGACCAACTCACAGTGCTCGGAAGGTCACTCACCCAGCACTCTTTTGTCGGCCACATGTCGATAGATCCAACTGGCTGGAATGACCTGTTGTAGCCCTCATCTGCCATCTTGAAGGACCATTCCGGGTCTAGAGTGGAAGTGGCGCTGCCGAACAAGGAATAGGGCCCCATCAGACACTCCCCCGATCTCTCGTCTGTATACGACGACATATGCAGGATTTGCAGGCCGGGCAGGGACCTTCGGATCTTCGCGAGGACTTGGTTGCCACATTTCTCATCATCGATCTTGAGATATAGAGCCGTCAAAGACCCTGCGATGCACGGATTGCTTGTGACCATTTGTCCCAGAATATTTCTGGAATTTGGTTCCTCGGCTACCTCATAGGTTGTCTTTATAGCGCGGATGCACGTAGATGCGGAAGTGAGCTGAAGGGACAATTCCTCGGCGCATTGTGAGCACTTCATCTCGAGCGATATCGAGGTCAACTTCTGAAGTTGGATTCTCGGAAGTGAGGGTTGGTGATGAAGGGAAAGCGCCCATCCGGAAGCAGAATGTAGGCATGTGGGAGATCGCTTGATGACAACCTCTTCGAGTGCCTCGAAGCTCGGGAGTAAGGTAGCGAATGTTTGCCAAATGTCTTTGGGCGTTTCTGATTGGAGCGATGTGTCAATGTCTATTATGAGGCGTCTGACAGTCCGTGCTGCGTCAGTACTGTGTATCCGACAGGCCGGTTAAGGAAAGAACGTCTGATAAACTGACCTGACAGCCCTTTTAACTATATCTGGTGCGTACTCTTTCCACCTGATCAGATCATTCCAGCTTCTAAGTATGAGATGCAGTCCCCTCAAAGGCATAAGGGCTGATAATCTTCTGCAAGTCGATCGGAAATTGATGTAGTCGTTTTGAACGTTCGGATCGATCTCGTCAGCGAAATTAGCCCAATGAGGATTGAAAGAGGGAATCGGAATATCGGTATCGCCATGTACGTAGAGTCCGATCATTTGCAGTGTATCATCATTGAGGTCAAGGAGGCTGGCAGTCATCTTGAGGAAACGACTACTGTATTGGCTATTCAATCCTCCCAGACCGAATGTAGCTGGGATCCTTCTAAGTATCAGAGGAAGATAAGAAAAAGACTTTATAGAACAGTAAGTACATTTACGTAAATGGGAGATCATTTAGGGATTGACACGGTGTTATCAGCTCGGACCCCCTCTCCGCCCTGAATCAATCAACCAACTTCACTCTCTCCCGCTCGATCCTCTTACAATTTTTCGCAATCAACTTGTTCCTTCTACTCTTTCCTTCTCACATGACCATCTCTCCCGGCTACAGACTCGTTCTGTGCTTACTCCACTCATCCTCTGTCTTCCCACCCGCATTCTTAACACCTGTAACGATGTCACCTTCACTCCTCGACTGCAGCGACGAGATCCTGATCAGCATAGGCAATTTCGCCCATGGTGACGCCGACATTGCTATCCCATCATTCAACCCTCACTGGGCAAACTTCAAGCACGAAATCGATCCCTCGGTTCATCAAGATTATCTGGCATACCGAGCTGTGTGCCAGCGAATCCGATCACTCTTACCCTTGAGGGATCTTCACATCGTCATCAGAAAGTGGTCGCAGGTATTGCGATGGACCTTACATAATCCCGTTGGTGTATCAAAGGCAGTCAAGTGAGTCTTTCGGGAGTCTCAATCAGCAATCGCACACCTAATGAATTATCATCACCAGGAGAATGATGCTCGACGTCCCCAAGAAATCCCATGCTGCCTATGCCCAAGCAACACCCGACGACAATGTGGAAGGAAGTAAGGAGGAGGAACAGATCCTCGCAAACTGGATAGTTTTCTCACGATTCCTCGCTCAGTTCGATAATCTGCAAGAACTAATCATCACGTCAAACCCGTTGTGTCGGACACCTCACCCGTGGTATGAAGACGCAGCATTCCACCTGCCTGCTGTGACGTCTTTTGCGGTAGAGTCTCGGTGTCTCTGCTGTTGTCAAGAACTGGTGGAGTTGTTGGTACCGGCAGCGCCCAACATCAAACACCTGAAAGCCTTGTTGGAGGATTGTTTAGATCTAGAGACCATCCGAAGCGAATGGTGTGCTCGAAATCCGACCGCAGACCAAATACTACCCCTCCATACGCTGATGGCAAAATGTATTCGTACGGCCCCACAAGAAGACCTAAGATATATCACCGAGACCTGTCCAGAGATCGAAGCTCTGCATCTTTTTAGCTTCCCCGGCAATCGTTCAGATCCGCCCCACCGCATGGACCCGTTTTTGGACTTCACTACCACCGAAAGGGAAGATTGGCTTACAACGTGGGAGACCCCTGGATCTACACACCCAGGAATGCGATCAGAGCGTATGAACGCTGATTCAGATGATTATTGGGAGGATGAGGCATATCTGGTAAGCCGTCGTCTCGCCTGGAATTCTGGTGAAAGTTGCACTAATTTTCTTCTGGTTTCCGCTTTCGCGCGACTGCTTATGCAGTTCCAAGAGCTTGCACCGCTGAAGCTGTCGAAAAACCTACAAGTACTCGACTTGGGTGTCGGAATATGCTACTCATCATTGATAAGCAAGGCGAATCACGACATCACGATCTCTCCTGTGACAACTGCCACTCAGTACCAGCGTACTCTGAGGGAGTCCAGGCTCAAACCAAGGCAAACGGACGTAGCCAAAGCCGCAGTGCAACGCGCAGCCCTGGGAATCCTCTCAAATGCTCCTAGCCTGAAGCGCGGGCATTTCTGGGAATATCAGTCGCCGGTTCGCCATGCGTCAAAAAGGAGCATGAAGAGATGGACATGGAGATTGACGGACAAGCATGATGTGGTAGTCGAGGATGCTGAAGAGTTCCCGTTTAAATGGACGCACAATAGAGATGGGGAGTTTCATAATCATGGAACAGACGAGCGTTAGTAGGGCTAAACATAGTATCTGTACCATATGCGCGTTCCCAGATGACCGCCCATGCTCTAATATCCGCAGAAACGAGACGACTGGCTTTTCTGCGTTGATAATGGGCTTAAATAATCAATGCAAATCACGTTTGACCAAGTCTTACGAACTCTTTGCTAAATATCCAAGGCTTTGAATCTATTTCAATCTCCTTCTTCCCACTGACTTCGTCGATACTGACAGTCCATTCCCACCTATACCAATCATCCTTATTATGCATCGAGCCTTCCTCCCAGAACGCGCCGCCCGTTAAGGCGGGTATATGATGCACGAGCTTCGAAGCAGCATAGGTCATATGTCTTCTCAAGGTGGATTGGCGATCGGGGTCGAACGCATGAGGTTCGATGATTCGCCTTTTGTGTTTGCGCAAGAATGAGGATCTGTCTTCTCTCACTTGTGGCGACCTCGTAGTGAACGGTCTTGGACTGAAACCGACCACAAATATCGGATCGAAGAATCTGAGCGTTGAGGGAGGTGACAGTTCCTGCAGGAAATCGTCCTGCGTATATTCTCGAACTTAGCGTGAAAACCTTGACCTGAAGATGAGGTCATTGCCGATGGCATACGGAAAGGAGCTGGAGAGCTGCTAACGTACCAGAGTTCGATTCAAGAGATCGAGGCGCACTCTGTCACCAATTAGCGCTCTGCTACATTGTATCGGTCCTGGTCCATCGATATCTTCTACCCATATGAAAAGTCGAGCAGTCATGGAGTCACTATACGTTGTACTCTGACAAATAGCAAAAGTCTCTAATTCCGGGAGCAGTTCGAAGGCAGTATTGATCATATGTATCCAGGGATTCTGCTGGAAAGTTGACGATGCTTCACCGAGTCCTTTCCCGTCGCACCTCGGGTATCGTAGAAATAGACTTTTCAGCGGCATGTGGTCCTTGTTGAATCTTGTGCACCAAGCCTCGAACGGGCGTCTGAAGGTCTTGACTACGTCCCCATGTCTTCTCGTCCCGAGACTCGTGCAGTGACCACTCAAGGTTCATCTTGAGGTGTTCCAGCTGCGGCGCTTCAAGTGACAGCGCGGACAAGAGATCGATGTTGCAAGTCGAGCAGTCCACACCGATATACAGGGATTTGACTTTTGAGAGAAGAGCAGCCTCAGCGCCCAGATGCGCGGTCTTCGTATCCTGCTGTTGAGTCGATGTCGTTTCAGTTGCGGTGTTGTGAGAGTGAGGGTGAGAATGAGAGGAATTACCATTGTTCACGTAGCTTGTGTGGACGCACGGCGGTATCCTTCGAATCACTAGCTCTTCTAGGCTGATCATCGTTTCGACAATGGAGAGCACGGTCGAGACTGGGTCCTGCGGGTCGAGGTGGAGCTCATCGGATACTGCCAAATCAATGTATGCGCGACTGAAATCATGTTGGAATCAGCAATTGCATTATTCCAGCGGCCTCTGTATCTATCTGATACGGTACGGAGAAGCGAAATATCCTCACGAGATGGACTCCTCGTTATGTTTGGGTCCTGCGTAAATGTAAACGAAATCACGATCCTCGTCACAGAAATCTATTTCTTCGATCTGAGCATGCGTATTTTGTAATTTACAAACCTTTCTCAGTCTGGAACAGCTCGCTCGCAGATTGCGTAGACTACGGGATTTCCTGTAATCGATTTCGGACTGATAGTTCTCCCAATAAGCTCCGAATGATGGATACGGCAATTGGCTATCGTCGTTGACATAGTGTCCAACAAGGCCAAGTATGTCATCGCTGAGATCGAGGATCGTCGTGCGTGTACATCCAGCTGAGGCTGAGCGGGAATCGACTGACCGAGACATGATGTGAAGGCGAGAGGCGTGCGGTGCTTGACTCGGTCGCTACGTTCGACCCATCCACCGTGCCAGCGGAATGCAGAACAGGAAGTAGACGACGTGAAGCTTATTGACGTAAGAGTGATAACGATAAGATTGATAAGTGGGAGGAATATATTATTTCGGTAGAACAGATTGATGCAGAAAAGTTGAGTCTTCGGCTGGACCTCCACAAAGCAGGTCCGCGATCAACATACGCCCCAATTTCCACTTTACAAAAGTAGCAGACGCATGTCATAGAACAACTTGAGGCTCGATCAACATGTCCACCGTTCACGGCAATCTGTCTCATGCTATGCGAGACAATTACAACGAGCACGGAGTTGACGAGGTGCGTCCATCCGCCATCTTTCCTTCGTTCTTGAGGTCCTGGCCTTTTGTTGCCTGCTTTCGCGTGGTGAACAATCGGCATATAACACAGTCGCGACCTTAGGCCTCATCATCGTTTCAAGTCTCTTGTTATCTTCTGCTATATTCGTACTGAGAAGGACATCAGTATTACAGAAAAGTCGCCGCGACGTATCGGAACCCGTTCTTCCCTGGTATCAAGAAGGTATGTCCCACCTGCTGCTGGCCAGGGAAACACATCGCTCAATCCACCTTTATGTCTTCCAACAGGTCATATGGACACTCATGAACCGATGGTGGGAAGCAGAAGGCCGGAACCTGTATTCCAGCGGAGGAACAAGATCATGTGGATTGAGGGTGTTGGACATGGCTGCCGGGAGGTACGTCGGATCCCCACAACTTGCAAGATAAGCGCGACGCTTAAATTTGCTCTCGTAGCGGCGAAGCAACTTTGTGTCTCCTCGAATGGGCTACAGCGGGCAGTCAGTCCAACTCAATATCAGTCGCGCATCCACACATAACAAATACGTCGTCCGCACCAGATCCCCTTGCTGCTCTTCGAGCGATACAATCTGGCCAATCGAGCAGACCAGCATTCATACCGCCCAACGTCTGGCGCAGCGGACCGGCAAGCGCAGGACCGACGATCTCGTCGCGGACAAGGAAAGGTAAACATGTCTTCGGGAATATGGATCCTCCTCAATTACCTGAGAATTTTGAGATAGATATAGTAGCTACTGACCCTGTGAGTTACGACCTATTCTTCTTGAATCGATACTTCCCTCTCCATCATCATCAACAACGCCAACCCAAGTATTAGACGCGGTCGATATGGATGACCGGAAGACAAAGGCTGACTAATCTACGGTTTCACCAGTACACCTCTCCAGCATATAGGGAACGAACATCCCGCCCATGTCATCCGATTTCATTCACGGACCTAGCAAACGGGGTCTTACCGCCTGATTCACTTCAACACAGTCAAGCAGGGCCAATATGGGATGTGATAGTCTGTTCTTTCGCATTACACTTGGTGACTTCACCTTCAGAGCTGTTCGCTTTGTTATACGAGTTAAGCGGGAAATCAAGGTGGTTAGTCATCATTGCACCGCATAAAAAGCCTGAGGTGAGTTCCGCGTCTTTCTCGCAGTGACGAACAGTTTGCAGCTACAGACATAGCCTCAATGCACTCGAGCTAATACTGTTTTGGCGGGACTTGCAGATCAAGGAAACCTGGGGATGGTCTCGCTGGGATATCGCCTCGTGGACAGCTGCGGGGGAGGGGAAGCTGTATGCTAGCGGGAAGGCGAACGAAGAAGAGGAGGAAGAGACGGAACTGGAGATTGTACGGGACAAGTGAGTGGAGTCAGCTGTTGGCATTTGATCGTTGTTTACGATCGAGCTTAGCTGATCATCACTGAACCATAGGGTTAAGCTACGATTGTACAGAAGTAATGCATTTTAGGCTAGAGCTCCTCGTCGAAATCAGACATGCTCAAAGCGGCATGCATATGCTCAGGAAGACCAGAAAGGACGCCGAGCTTGCGAGTGGCCCAGAAGCAGGCAGTACAAAGAGAGGACTGCTTATTCACGATCATGTATGCGAGAACACTAATGTGTGGCCGTCTCGTGAGACCCGCAGCGCATATCGAAGACGCCTTAGGCTGCAAAACACAATTTGGGTACGCCGCGGAGCTGCAAACATGAACAGTATGGTGGGAGGAAAGATGTACTTGTACCCGTCAGAGTTCGATAAGAGAGTGCTTCGAGCTGCACTCGAACAGCATCAGTGATGCAGTAGATTGCCAAGAAAACGCATCTCCAATTGATATCTCGGTCCAGGAACGTGCATCAGATTCAGGCACAGATTCAAGCTTCTAGAATTACGCGTCAGCAAAAGTCAAACGCGCATTGAGGGCTTCTTTCCGCCCTGCGCCCTGCGCCCCTTACTCATTCCATTTGTCCAGGAGACGCGTCTCAACACAGTGCTTCGGGTTGAAGTCACTCACTGACCTTTGACTGCCAGCAGTACACTACATCCTCCACTGATTTATCAGATCAACGCTAGTCTGATCGACTGTCTCACCTTTGAAAATCACCTATCAGAACTTACGCCGGTCGTAAAATCAATCGTCTAGATTCTACCACCCACACCATTTGCCTTCATATAGATAGCTTGCAACGTATTGCTGGACAATACAACGGTCGTTACTCCTCAACAGCTTTAGCTTTGATAACAACACAATCATCTCTTGCTCCACTCCGACAGGCATCAGACCCATTGATTGTGATTCTCGCCCGGAAACTTCCTCCGCCCGACTGATTTAAACGAATTCTGATAATGACCACCACTCCACCTCTTCCGAGGGTAATTATAACCCCTTCAACCCCCCTCTTTTCATCTTCATCGAACTTCGATTCCACTCGTTTACCTTCCCCGCGCAGCGCTGGTCGTTCAACTGTACCTGCGCCTATACCCTTGGACGCTATCAGCGAGAAACCCCGCACACGATCTAGGTCACTTACGACCTCTTCGACCACTTCCAATTCGTCAAAGTCAGAGTCAACATACCACTCATTCTCCGATATAGAAATGGAGAAAGGAAGCTACATCCGACCTATACCAATACTGAACCCAACCAGATCATATTCATTACCATCCTTTCCCTCCGAGGCATACCTCGCTCCACCGAGGTTATCAGCCCCGCGGAGCGGTAAACGCCCTTTACGCTCTCCTTTGATCTCCGTCGTCTTCCTTCTATTCGCTTTCCTGTTAGTGCTTTCTACGGCAATGTGCACTTCGTCTTCCGCTGGACGGTTGTTAGATCTGCAACGAGCTGCAGGGGAGAAGATTCATGGTCTGCTACAATTCAATTTAGAAGGGTGTGGCAAGGATGCTATCGCCAAATCAGCATCAAGCACGAAAGCGGGTACGGGCGAAGACACGGATTTGACGGGACAATCAGACTCACTCGCGCAAGCGCAAAATGAGATGGAGGTGAAAGCCTCTGGGAATGGATTGTTAGATCTTCTATTCTGGCATGCAGACGATTGGAGGGAATACAGAGATCAGTGGACCCATTCGATAGCGTCGGCTGGTCCGGCCATAAGTCTAGATGGAGCTGCGATTTGGGATTTCGATTCGCTGTCTTTGTAGATTTGTAGATTTGTAGACTGGCAGATTGATCGTTACTGTTGTTCTGGTAAATGATTAGTGGGTCGCAAGCAAACGGAATAGGCGAAGGTCACATGGGGTCACATGGGGTCGCTGTCGCTGTTACTGCCCTTACACGCTGGAACTATCGGATGACTAAGATCCTAATGACAATTTCTACTTCACGCGACAATGATTGTATAACCTGATGCTATTCCTATGTACAAGCATACAAGGAGATGCATCTGGATATGCAGGATGTGAAGTATATGCGAGTGAACGTCCAAGCTCTAAGTAAATCGATGATACATGGGAGCGGATGCGCTGATCTCACCCTTTTACCCTTTATCCTTTCACGCCCTAGCGTAATATCGTTACTCACTTGCGCCACGCATTAGGCTCCAAAACCAGGACACCTCCTCTCAGGGCGAATCAGAATAGACAGCTGTACCAAAATTGATTTCTACCATCTATCCAAGCTTCACTCCCCCAGCACCGCTAGAACCCCCTTTCTCACAAAGGGGACATCGTCCTACCCTAACTCTAACAGCAGCCGCATACCCCAATTTCCCACCTATCGCTCTGGCCTTCCAATTTTTCCCACCCGTTTTCCTCCGATTCCGATCATCCAGCAGGTAAGTCACGTTCAAGTTCTCTTGACGCAAGGGCAATTCAACATCCTCCGGTAAAGCGCATTCGGCATGTATAAGATGATGGCACAGATATAGTAATACCAGCGTGGATGTTGGGTATTTTGTTGAAGGCAGGAATAATGATGCGTGACATATCGCACATTCCGATGAGGCTGAACGTGAAGCAAATATGCAATCGTCACATCATCGATCAGCTCACAACCCTTCGGCTCTCAATATATGGCTGAGCCCGAATGAATATCGGGGCGGAATTGACTTGAACCGGATAGGCGAAGCGCAGCCGCCATGATGCCTGAGAGAGCGAGGTTGCAAAACTCACGCGAACACCTCGTACTTCCCACTTGAGCAGCCTGTAACTCCATAGCCAAGTTACTGCAATCTCCATTCAAGATGTGTTGACAGCCCTCTAACAGAGACACTTGCAGGTTCATACCCGTCAAGACTCTGACTACGCCCTCTTTCAGCCCGGGAATCTCCAGGCCATTCTTGATTCGACTAATCAGTCTAATAGGGTTGATCTCTGCTCCTACATGTTCTAGGAGAGCTCGAATGAATGATGGTCGTGTTTCAGAATACGTGAGGAGATCCTCCCATAGATCTTCGTCAGATTGCTCCTTAGCGAAGTCGATTGCCTAGCGATACATGCTACGTCAGCCGGCATACACATGATTGTAGACAGCACGAGAGTAGTCTGGAAACCGCACGACTGGTAGGATCGTGCGAACATAGGATAAAGTGGCACTCACACGCTGCACATCTCCCAGTCTCTCGATGATCAACATCAACGCTTTCTTGTTATTACCCATTCGACCAAGTAAGAATACCTGTTCAGTCACCAAGTCACGCTCTTTACAGATCTCGTATGCCTGAGACCGACAAAGCTTTGTCAGACCTGATTGCTTTCGATGAAGACATTCGTGATTATGCCCACAAAGGCTTGTCAGCTCGGCGGACTAACCTTCTCCAGATCATAGTAGTTACTGGCTCTCAAGAAGGGCATCAGCCTAGCCAGATCGTATCGCGCGTAAAGCTCGACCTATATCGCCAGATCACATCGGTATTCAGCTTGATGCAATAACAATAGCGATGGCGCTTTGGGGAAATGCACTTACCATTCTGTCACTGTACGGTAGACAGAATTGAGGATCTTTCGTGAAGAGCGCATCAAGGTACATGTAGAGGTACTTTGGCTTCTCCTCCAATTGTTGTACAACTCTATCGATCTACTCACAGCAATCGATGGATTCAGCTCCAATTGGACGATAGCAGGAAGCCGCACTTACAGGTATCGAGTGCGTATGATCTACTAGCAATTCGATAGCCGCGCCATGTTTACTCTTGTCCCCCTTGACCTCTTCTGTATTTTCTTGAACTTCTCGTTCTTGATCGAACTGTACTAACAGTAACGCTTGATCTTGCACTGCCGTGAACAAGTTATGTTCTCGAATCAGATCGAATACGTGGGGTCGGCGTAACCTCAGGAAATAAGGCAGGGCTTTTGCGGGTTGACGATTGATTAAATGCCTAAATATATGTGAATAGATCAGCATAGCCCCCCTTGGCTGACGCATTCAAAGCTGTACTTACAATTCCGCCAAACATTCCAGCAATATCGGGTCATCTTTACTAGCTTGCAACTCCCCTTGGACCGCACCCATGACAGTATTAAGATCGTATATATCGGTGGGCCACGAGGTGATAGTCTTGAGCAATTCCTGCGATATCTCGTTCTCATCAGCTATAATTACTAGAGGAAGCTGTCCATTCCATCGACAGCCACGACTTACAGCTCGATCGTTGACCAACAAGTGCCCAAACACCATCTCGTATACCGGTTTACCAAGTTGCGGATCTTTCGTCGGGATGAAGGGGATGATCACCTGACTCACCTTACCTTTATCAGCACAAAGAAACACGACATTGCCGGGTGGAGATGAAAAACTTGACGACGACACTTACAGGTAATCGGTGATGCTGGACGAAGGTATAGATCCACTTCTCCCACAGATCCGTATCTTGTCCTAGCACTTTCGGGGCAAGAGATGCAGTCTGTTCGAAATGATCTGGTTAGTCGAGCATCCAGCATGATCAGCTGCAGCACGACAAACACGTAAAAATCAATCTGTCGCTTACCTTGCGCCAGCAAGTGGTTCATGTACTTCAGCCCTATCGAGCGTACATCCAACGCATTCCCATGTCTTTTCCTGAGCTCTTCGGCAGATTCCAGCGCTTCGCTATATCGTTCCCTCTCCACCAGCCAATCAATATGATCCAGTTCATCCCGTGGTCTGACCACAACAACGTCCGACGGACTAATCACGAAGAAAACGTCCTCGTTCTCCCTCTGCGATTTAACCAGGGAATAATCGTTACACCTGTACATGTGGTAATTCGCCAAGCTGAGCGCATCCGCATTTACTTCTTCTCCCTTTTCGATCAGGCGCAATTCAGGTCGATTAGCAGCCTTTCGACGTTGTTCTTCGGGATTGTCCGTAGCTTCGTTCTCGTAGGTGTCTGGCGCTATATACGCTAAGACCACGTAAGAGGAATTGTATTGCGCCAAACCGGAGATCATACAGTCGACTTGGTATATGGCTGTCATCTCGACTGTGAGGGGAGGAAGTCCACTTGTAGTTTGGGATTTTGCTCGATTGCGTATTCGAACTATCTTGATATGGTCCGCCCAGCCGATTATTAGGGTATGATCGTCTTTCCACTGTAAGTTACACTTGAAAATCTCTGCTCGAGGTGCGTGATCGCCTCGATCTATGTAGCCTATACGCTGTGAGGTGGTCGTATCGTAAATCTTGACACCCTACAAATCCCGTAGCAAATCAGCTGAATCCAATCGGAAGATGGGGACACGCATGGTCTGGTATGGGAGACCTAACCAGCAACGGAATGCTCACAAGATCATTTGCCCAAGCTATGAGGTTTCCTCTCCACTCTATAGCCCATATAGGTCCTTCGCCAGAATGTATTATCTGTTCCTTATACCCTAACCATCCCTTTTCTTGCATGATCAAATTCCCAGCTAGCCCACCGCAGACAAAAGCGCGAGTGTTCTTCTTCGCGAACCCCGGTTCTAGTGCTATAGCTCTCATCGGTCTTTTGTAGTCAAATGCGTACGATTCAGTCGATGTCAGAGAATGGATGACGGCTCGACCTAAAAAACTCGAATTAGCTAGAATTATTCGACCCATCACATCGCGCAAGACGAGTCGAGCAGATCGAAAGGTGGCTCACCTTCCACACTTGTTGTTGCGACAAAGTCGTTATCCTCGTCCATCTTCAAACATGTCACACTGGCTGCATGTGGACGGAATGAGTTCACTTTCGCACCTTCGTACGTCAGGACATGGACCATTCCGTTATGCGTTCCCAGGGCCTGGATGACGAATGACGGACTTATCAGCTACAATAAGATGCCGATGTCAATGCTGGGCAGCTCACGATGACCCTAGGGGATACTGCTATTGTTGATGCAGTATCTTTACCCAGTATCTCCGGTATACGTCCTTTCAGCCGACTATACTTGAGCGCTCTGCGAGGAAGTTATCAGTGACTGTAGCTCAGGATTTGCCAAGTATGGGGGTAAGGACGCACGGTTCATCATCGTCATCATCGTCATCATCGTCATCTTCTTCTTCTTCTTTCTCGTCCCCACCATCGTCATCATCGTCTTCTGCTTCACTATCTTGACCATTGCTGACTTCATCGCCTAAATGATTCCCCTTCGGTGTCACTCCGTTCGATAATTTCTGATGATCTTCTTCATCCTCGCCCGTAGCCTCTTCATCGTCCTCATGATCGTCATCGGAATCACTGCCTCCCTCATCACTAGACCGATCTTCTACCGGAGCCTCTGATGCATCTACCAATGCCCTCTCTTTGCCCTTTCTCGAGCATGTGGTCGACGAGCTTGATCTTCTCGTCAATATGGAAGTTACCCTGGAAGGTCCCGCTTCTGGCTCGTCATCCGGTAAAGCCATTTCGTCTGGTTGCGAAGATGACTGCGAGGTCGAAACTGACCCGACTGGCATGATGCACGCAGTCGGAGTACTCTATGTATCGATATTTGAGATATCAGGAAACAAAGTATCTTTAACGTTGTCTGTTGTTGAGCTCATGTCGCATGTTTCGTAGCATCGAGGTTGTGTGGGGACTCCTGAATCAAGCGTGCTTTGATCCAAGTTACCCTGAATTCATCCGTCATTCAGAGTGGTGGCGGCAGAAAGGGCAAAAACATGCATGAGGATTGCAGAACACCACAAGCATGGCATAGAACTCGATATCTGCTTACTTGTTGGTGTTGCC
Source organism: Kwoniella dejecticola CBS 10117 (assembly GCF_000512565.2). Lineage (NCBI taxonomy): Eukaryota > Fungi > Basidiomycota > Tremellomycetes > Tremellales > Cryptococcaceae > Kwoniella > Kwoniella dejecticola. The sequence goes on along the minus strand of NC_089309.1, from coordinate 459,943 downwards.
TGGCTGCGAAGATACTGATACATACATCATATTCTTGTACCGGATACTGGAAACATAGATCAAATACAGAGGCTACGAGATGGCGTTTCAATTTGTCGATTCTGGATTACGTCGAGGGAAGAACAGACGAGAGCGCTGATCACATATTTCCTCGACATCAGGCGGGACCGTGCCTTCATCCGACCAAGTCAACTCATGCTTCATCACCTGGGGAGGATCAATCACGACGTTGATGGCACCTTGAGTATCCTTCTCGATAATTGCTGTCCATCGGACATAATCCCTTGTAGGAGAATCCGCTCGCTTCTGTTTATCTTGCCAAAAATGAACTCTTTCCAAAGACGGCCAATTCTCCTTCATCTCTTTCGCAGCGCTGACTATAGCGTCTTTGTATAACACTGTGTATTCTACGGGGCTAACTCTGCGTAATCTTGAAGGCTGATCAGATCCCAAAGGCAGGTTATCCGTGGTCGCTTCACCTCTCTTTCGAACAGGAGCGTCGAATAGCTCGTGCGTGGTATATTCAGGTAGATTCAGTAGGAAGCCATAGTCGACTTCTTCCATGTACCGGTTTCCAGACCATTCTTCGGCGAACTCAGCCTGTTAGCAAAAAGGTGTGACAGACAATCAGTATGACGTTCCCATTTTATACATCCGATCTGGACGCGGACAGGATAATCCAAAGACTTATTGTCGTTCGCATCGACCGGAAGACAAAAAAACTCACTAGGGAAGATCCTAATTGTAACAATTGGTTCTTCTCCGGCATGAGTATGGATTGCCACCCATCAGCATTATTCTGCTCTCGTATACACTCCAACCGTGCTCTCTGACAGAGTGTGTAGGGCGCCTCTCTAGCATGGGTGGAGAAGTACAGTTTTCTGAGTTTTGGAAAACATTCGCTAATGGCGGATACAGCTTCCTCGCCGAACATGTTAAGAGACCACCATTTCAGATATAGCGTTTCCAGTCGAGGGAGATAGGAGACAGTCAGCAGAAAATCGTAGGCGTCTTCTCGCATGTCGTCTTGCTGAACACTGTCATCCGTGGTACACTTGAGATGTTTTAGGCCAGCCATCACATCTGTCAGTCCTATGAAATGTTCTGCGCAACATCTGCATTTCACTTCAATGGCGAGGGTCTGGATGGATTCAAAGGGAGAATGATCCTCGTCCGGCCATTCGGGCAGCTGGAATAGCATTTTCTGACCGTTGCGTCCGTGCCAGCAGAAAGGCGTCTCGGTAAGGTATAGCTCTAGCAAATTGGACAATCTTCCAAGAAGGCTCATAAAGTCGTTCCACAATTTGGTCGACACGGTGGGCAGGTCCTCTTCGGGAGATAAAGTGAAGTTGACACGAAGGCGTCTGGTGTGACATGTGTCCGAAGAACCCTTGATCAGCCACTGACCAGAGCATATGCTATTAATCTGAGCTAATCGAATTCAGAATCGCTCACATGACACCATCCAGTATTTCCTGCGGGGCATCCAACCATCTCTGCAAATCGCTTTTACTCTTAATCTCAATCTCCAATTCCTTCTTGATCGGTTTGAGCAGGTAAGACGTCTTGTGGCATGCTTCCCGGAGGGACAAGTAGTCATTATAGTCCAGCTTGAGCTCGAAGGGGTGTTGATAATTTTCGAAGTGTGGGCGGCAAGACGGTATGCTCTTGGTTTGGGTGGGTAACAGGTATTTACCGACTTCAATGATGAATTCATCTGTAAGTCTGTGGAAGTGACATGGGGTCGACTCGTCTTCGGGAGAGGCGAAGCGGACTGATTTGAGTGGTTTGGAAATCTCGATTATATCTGACATCGTATATGATTATATATAGTGTATCAAGTTGAAAGAGACTTAAGCTATAGACGGTAATTGAGTAAGATATAAGTATATACACAGAGCAACGTTATTCTGGAATGCTGAGATGAGATGAGGTGAGATGAGGGAGAAAATATCAGTCGCAAATAACGCTCTTTATATATGCATTTTTCGGGCAAAACGAAAACAATAAGACATTTTTTATCTTCGGTACCAAAGAAGGGAAAGAACAATAGATAACCAAGATTCTTTATCTGTGTCCAGGGTCGCTCACATGAGCGATGTAGACTTTGAGAGCGCAAGATCAGAGGATGGTCAAATTCATTTCCGGATCTGTTCTGAGAAGTCTCGCAGAAGTATCCCGCTCTTCTGAGAGATATCTAAGAGTGAAAGTACGTGCATGGACAACTCTTGAAAGTCAATGCCGTACGACTACCCTCTATACTTCTACACCAAGCTTAATAAGCAAAGTATGAGGGATTTATAAGCGGACCAGCTGAACAAAGTCGCTCTGGACTGCGTGCGTAATAGCAATATACAGTACGATGGTAGTACGCCAAAAAGCGAGAATCTCGAACGCCAAAAATGATGATCCCGCACCTGAAATCTCATTTTTCGGTTTGAGGCGTATGATGATCATCATTTTCTGGCGTTCGAGAATTGCGGTTCTCAGGCACAGATTAGACGTTTTATTCCGGCGCTTGATCACTGATCGCTTTGATCATCGACGCCGACTGAGCAACGACCCTCACGCGGCCTGAGAACTACGAGCTGCTCATAGCTCTGTCAACAACATGCAGAGCGAGTGAGCATTCTCCGATATCTGAATCCCTTACGGTGATTCGGTCCGACGCGGGTTTTCTCCGTTGTTTTGATTTGAGCGATTTGTTACGCAACGATCAAAAAGATCAGATCAACGCGTCCATCCACGTGGCTTTGAAAGTGAAACTCAAACCCCAAGTCACCTTGGATTGGTCTCCACATCGTACATTATAGCTCATGATCGCCGCTTTCTCCAGCTCTTCCTCATTTTCATCTTCAGTCGTGTCGCCAAAGGTGGTCTGAATCTACGCGTAGATAGTGGTCAGAATGACAGCCACACCACCTAGTAAGATCACCTTGCCGCCAAGACCGACAAGCACGGACCTGCTTGGTGATTCAGCTTTATCGACCGATACCCCTTCGCCAACGAATCAGCGTGTCCACAACCTCAACTTAGACTTAGACTCGCCCAATGGATCGCCATCACATAATGGTAATGGTGAACATGGCGGTACCCTTCCTCGAGCAGCTTCGAAAAATCACCGGCGATCAGTGAGGAATAGTTTCGCGAGCTACGGTAGGGGTGGAAGAAGGATGAGCAGGGGTACACCAGGATTAGATGTTGGATCGCCCTTGCCCGATGACGAGGACACTCAACCCAAATTACCCACTCTCGTACCCGGTATCAGACCTGCATATTCTACTCCCCTTCCTGTTCTCCCTATGATCGTTATGTGCATAGTGAGTTTCTCCAACCCTTTGCGGCAGACATGATGCACTTCACGGCCATTATTGACTTTCTTCCTCTCTTCGTCAGGCGATGTTATCGGAGTTGCTTTCTGCGAATCTGTGTACGCCCTTCTTACTAAAGATGGTAGAAGGTAAGTCTCTTACCTCGTCATAATATCTTGATATCGCCGCTGATTGACGCGTCAATATACTTAATAGGCTTCTTCATCGCGTCCGGACGGGAAAAGAATAGTGAAACCGAAGCCGCCGTCGGTCTTTGGACCGGTAATTTGGTATCGGTCTTCTTCATCACACAGTTTTTTACATCGTTGTTGTGGAGCAGTATAGCAGATAGACATGGACGAAGAGCAGTGTTAGTTGCTAGTCTGCTTGGTAGCGCCATCGGTGAGTTTCCCGTAAATGAAGGGGTCCTGTCTTGCGTCGTATGAGCGCCAGGAGCTGATGCATTCATGGTCGTGGATCAATTCCAGCTTTGACTATTTTCGGTACTTCCGAATCGGTGAGGTTGCTCGCCTTTACAACCCAGCCTACTGATGCGATGAGCTAATGCAACATCCTCGTAGCTACCAGAAGCTATCTGTGTACGATTGATCCAAGGTATCTTTGGCGGTGCTGTCGGTGTGGTGAGTATTTCATCGCTGTCTTCTTCCACTTGGTCTTTATACTGACTACATTTTTCGTCAGTTCCGAGGATCTATCCGAGATTTAACAGACGACACCAACGCTTCTCGAGCATACGCAGTATTAGGTTTCTCGTGGGGTTTCGGAGGAGTCATTGGTCCGATCATTGGTGGAGTGTTTGAGAGCCCAGTGGACAACTTCCCTGGTAGCTTTTTGAGCAAAGTCAGTAAGTGTCGCATTCCATCATTGTCCCCTTTTCCCCCATTGAGCGCTGGTGATGAGCGGTAGCGAGGTGGCAATGCTGATTTAACGGGATTGTAGAGCTTTTCCAAGGATTTCCTTACGTCCTTCCAACCCTTATCGCCGGCGTCATCCTCGTCATAGGAGCCATTCTCGCCTGCTTCCTCTCTTGGGATGGAGGTGTAAGAGGAGGATCAAGAATTGCACTTACGGTAGAAAAGGATGAACCTCTCGCCGGGACATCTCCCGCTGTCGAGAGAACCGCCTCTCCTGCACCTTCCAGCCGGACAGCCATCCGAGTTCCTTCCGTCAGCATCAAGCGGAACGCCGCTCTTTCGCCAGGAGAGATCGAAGCTGCCTCGTATGGAGCTGGGTATCCCGCCTTGTCGACTACCCCGCATGCTAGAAGGGATAGTCGAGCAAGTCTGGGTACCGCATATGGATACGGTGGAATCCGATCAAAGCATCCTACTTTGGCTGCTAGAGCTGCTTTGGAAGCTGCTAGAAGGGCTTCAGCTGCTATACCCAGACTTGAGGATGAGGAAGAAGAGCAGGATGAGGGTGCTAGGGCTCATGGTGCTCTGGGTCTGGCTCAGAAGCTGCTTTTGGGTGAGCTGCGATTCAAGGTCTTCCTGTTGATCTTATCAGCTCATGACGTGACATCGCAGCCAATGAGGAGAACACATTCAATATCAACGACTTATGGGTATCAGCCGCTGTCGCTCAAGACACAGCTGTATTTGAGGATGAAGACGAAACGGAAGGTGAATTGACAGAAGAGGAAAATGCTATCGAGGATGAAACTCCTCAACCATCTCCCGGTCTCACACCAGGTTCCACAATGGACGATCCAAGAAGCTCATTAGGCTTGCGTAAACCAAGCGGAAGAACCACCAGAATCGTTTCTGGCGCATCATCGATTTACAAACCATTCGGAGCACATCGATTATCCGTTTCTCACGGTGGTCGAAGATTCAGCACTTCCTCGGGACATTTACCTGCGATCTTCTCGAACACCGGAGTAAGGACTCCTCCAGCTGTAGCTGCTGCCTATGAAGGCGAATCACCGGCCACGGAGAATCAAGATCCATTCTTCCCTGCTCCCGCGACACGTCCTGGTCAACCTGCTGGTGGATTGGCCGTGATCTCTGAGGGAGCAGCTACTGGCTCGGCCGTCGCTACTACCCCAGGTGGAACACAGGTTATATCGGAGAAACAGCCTAGCTCATTCTCGTTATTGCCTTTCCTGATGATCATGCAGGTGAGCCAAACACCATCCTATTCTATTTGATCAGTCGTCCTCCGCTGATACCTCATTCTCGTAGTATGGTCTCGTCGCCTTGCACGGTACCATCCATGATCAAGTTTTCCTTTCCTTCCTGGTCACGTAAGCTCTTCCTGAAGTTGTTTCGTGTTGCGCGAGCTAAGCTGATAACACTTCGTGGTGATAGTCCTTATCGTTCAGGAGGATTAGGATTGAATCCTGCCCATTTCTCTTTCCTTGTAGCTATAATGTGCTGCTGTCAACTCGTCTACCAGTTCTACCTTTACCCTCGACTTGGTCCTCCTTTGGGCAAATTCAACCATTTGCAAATGTTCAGAATCGGTTCGGCACTTTACTTGCCCGCATACTTCGCTTTGCCGATCTTGCATAAAGTAGCAAGCCCAGATTCCGAGGGAGGATTCATGCTTATGACTGGTATGTGTTTGCTTCCACCACCAATATTGCGATTTCCCTTGTTCGAGGCTGGCGCTGATTCATCTCGGATCTTGGGTTGTCGCAGGCCTGACCTTGATCACCGCTATAAGGTATTGCGCTAGCACTTTCGCCTACACGTCTGTCATGGTGCTCATTGTAAGTCAGCTGTGCTGAACCTTATTCCTCTCGCAGAAATGGGTACACAAGCTGATGGAGATGCGGATCGTCAGAATGCAATGTCACCACCGCATGTAGTGGGTCTAGCCAATGGTTTGGCCCAAAGTACAGTATCCGCATCGAGATTCGTCGGACCAATCATCGGTGGAGCAGTAAGTCTACCTCATTCCTTTTTGGGTCGACCTTGTGAGTGTGTATCCGGATCCGTGCTTATTCATGTGATCAGGTATGGTCAGCATCAATCAACGGCAATCCGACGGGATACGCGTACGGATTTTACTTCTGTACGGTAGCTTGTTTCATCCAATTATGTTTATCATTCCTGATCCGATGATCCAACGATGAACGCATATCAGACCGTCACAAGAGGAGAAAGGGAAAACAGAACTGTATCAGACGACAACCGTACGAAATCGGATGAATGAGCGTAGAGAGTAATATACCATGTATCGATCGAGAGGGAGAGATGATCGCTGTAAGACGAGAGTGAGGATTGATCAGTCGATGAGGCGGTACTCTCGGAGTTGCTTTGCCTGGATATCCATCTATATACAACAACGATATAATTAACTTGCTTTCTCATATGACTCTCTGTCAGTCTTTCGATTAGTATTAGTATCTCATGCATCATGTAGCGCTTTCCCGTTCCAAATCTTGCGCCTTGGTCAGGACACCAACGAGAAAATTCATTTAATGGTGTAAACAATTGACAATATCAACAGAAAACGGCATTGACAGTATATATACAACGTATATCAACATAGGATCGGCAGGGATTTGTCAAATTGCACCGCAGAAAGAAGAAGAAGGATTCAGGCGGGATAGTCTTCAAAGAAGTCATTCTCCTATCGCTATGATTGGTATTGCAGATCCCGTCATCAAGACTAAGAAGCCATCACACTACCACAATAATCCACACAGCTGACCACAGATTACGGTGCCGATTGACCATATCGCAAGATCCCCTGATGCTCATTCCAAACCAACGTTCCATCGGTGTTATCCACCCAATCTTCATCGAATTCTTCTACGATCGGCACCACCAGAACCTCTGTTCCCGCTTCAACATCTGCCTCTGCTTCGGTCCCTTTACCTGGCAAAAGCTGTCTCTGAATGTCACTTTGGCTCAGACCGTGCTCGGAGTCTGTTGGTGTAGTTTCGTTGTATCTGAGCCACGTCCATCGTCTCCACAATTGAACACAGTCCTGCCACCCCTCATACGGATGTGTTTGCCATTCAGAACGGATTTGATCCGGAGTGAGATGTACGTCTTTCCAGAAATGTCCCTGTTCAAGAGTCGGACAACTCTCAATCATCTCCTTAGCAGCAGCTATCATGCCCTTCTGGAATTCCATTGGATCGTATTGGTCGCTTATCATTGCGTTTTCCATCTTATCGAATAGATTTCGATCATATTGGCTTGCTCGTAGCGATGTTCTAGCGGGTAATGAGTACACCTGATTTGGCTCGACCGGCTCCAATTCTGACTGAGACCCGTGACTATGAGCGTCGCCGCTTAGATGATGTTTGATGCAGCAGTCGATGACTTTGAGGTGTTTGAACATGGATAAAGCGGCTAAGAACTTGTCCTGCGGGATCACGACACGCAGTTCAGGTTAGCCATGCCCAACTGGAGTGCAGTGGATTAGGCCTTTTTCGCGCATATCGGTCTTAAGTTGGTTTACAGTAGTGTGAGGAAGCCAAAGATACTCACCCAAGCAGGTCGTCGTTTCCATACTAAGGCAACGCTCTCATCGTGTCTCATAACCCAACTTTCAGCTAATGAGTGGAAACGCCATTCTCCCAGCTGAGGCACATGACCCTGAGATCCATGTTCATGTCTTTCTCCAATTTGCCTTTGGCCTTGAGTCCTTCCATGACGTTGTGGCAACATATCGATTGGGTCCGGCTGATGCGTATGATGATGTACCGTCTCATCATCGATCTCTTGTTCTTCGTCTGCGTCTACGTCGGGGCTGCCCGGCTGAGTGGGGTGTCCAGCAAGGATAAAACCAGGTATCATCTCGTTCCCCTCATCCACAAAGTACCTGGTCATATACAACTCTTCTAATTGCGGACACCAAGCATTGATCCTGACCAAATGCATATGCACCGGGTCAATCTCCGTCTTGAGGATTAGCTGTTTCAACGGAAAAGGTTTGGGAGTTTGATTCGCCTGATATTGACCTTGAGATTGTCGTTGACGTTGAAAGTTCCAATGACCCGTGACTTCTTCTAAGACAGGTAACATCCTTCTCTTACAATCTGTCATTTTCAAATACCTTATCTCCCTGACGAACGGGATAATCGCCCTTTCCAGATGCGTCGCGCAGTCTTTACAGCCGATCTCAAAGGCGATCGACTTGAGTTTGACGGGGAAGTCGTGCGGGGGTAAAGATAAGTGATGGATGTGACAATGACATACTTGCAGATCTTCGATGATCAATTCTTCGAGTTGGGGGAGTCTATATAAGAGCTGAACGAGAGAGCAGAAAGTTTGGTTTTCTGCTTCACGAACTTGGTTGAGGATGGTTTCGCTGTTGATGGGATATGGGAGGGGTGTGTGCGGGATCTTGACGCTCATGCGTCTGTACAGAAGGGCGATATCAAGGGTCAAATATCAAATGTCAGCTCAGCGAGTCAGTGCGTGAACCAACTATGAAGGTGGTTCGGCAAAAATAGACCTGGTATGGTGACTCACTTGATACTTCCCAAGACTTGCTGAGGAGCATTATGAAGCCGCTCCAAATCCGCTTTGGACTTGATGCGGACGTGCAGATCTCGTAGTGTACACAGATCCTTCATTCGGCGGCAGGTCGATCGAAGGGCTGCATAATCTCTGTGCACATCAGGGTTGATATCGCTTCGGAAGTTCGCCCAATACGGACCAAAAGAAGGTATGTTGATTTGATCGTCATTATGAAGGTTTTCGGCGATTTGTCGGATGATGTGATCGTATAGCCCCAATAGTGAAGCAGGCATGTTGCTAGGAGAGCCTCAAAGGCTTGGAGACGGTGCGGTAGTGAGATCAATCGATCTTGGAAGCTAAGAGGACTTCCAGAAGTAAAGAGAGAAGAAAGAAGCAGGATCGATACTCTTTATAAGTAGTGCAACTGAGTGGCAACGAGCGAGCAACGCATGATGGACGAAGAAGAACAAAAAGGCAATATGAAACAGGAGTAAAGTGATGGCGATCTTAAGTCGTGGTCAAAGCATGTTCGAGCGACGACTTTGTCGTTGTGTATATATGACATATAGACACACACCAGATTCACCTTAGAATACTCCGACCAAGTGTCTGTGTGTTCGCTTAAATCTTGTGAACCTGCCTTTGCATTCTGTTGAGAGGGGCTCAAACGGTGTGCAGCCGAGGCTTGGGGAAAATACAACATCGCAGATCAGCTACGAGGGAACATACTCAGCTCGGGACGGAACAGACTGCAACGCCTTGCACAGCGCGGAGATGTCACACTCTTCAGTATGGTTGACAATCCTCTTGCCGATACTTCGATGAAGGTACATTGATAAACAGTCAAACATCCAATTCAATGGCCTTTGAGCGATGTATAGGTACGATAACTATGCTACGCAGGGCTCTATCTTCTAATTATACCACCCCTCTTCGATGTGAAAGAGATACGAGATTGTTTTGGGGACAGCAGTCTCCTCATGACCTCGACAGGATACAAGCCGCTGCGTACAGTGGATCCTCTAGAAGCACGAAATAGGGATCATGATAAAGTACATAGATATTACAATCCCCTACGGGACGTGTCGGAATTTTCCATGTGACTCGTTTCGAGTAGCCCTACCTAGCGCCGCTCCTGCCCGAATGGGACGTCAACTGAAAGTCAAGGATTAGGTTTCTCTCTTCGTTCTCCTACTGTTTCGCTTCTACATCATACATTCTGTTCGAACCTGGATGCCCCTGGAGACAACACATCGAGTCAGCCGCGCAGCTGATTCGATTGACAAGACGATTCACGCGTCCTGTAACTGGCTTGCCACAACGATACAGTACGTCACTCTTGACCATCGGTGTTCGCTGTCCAATTTGCTTTAAATTCCTCGTGCCAGGGCAACAAAGTCACACTTTCGCCATCCTTATCTCTGGACCAAGTCCATCGTTTGAAGTTGAAGTCACCATCTATTACAAATGTTGCCGCTCTTTGAGGGCCTTGCCAGAAGAAACCTTTACGGAGTGAAGGAAGCTTCGAGACCAACAGACGGGCTGCCGCGATCATGGCTGATCTGTCAGTGTCCATCGGATTCGTGCTCTTTCCGGCACTTCGAGTCACATCATAGTGAAGGCTGTCGTATTTCGACTTTGTGAGCCCTTCACAGACAGGGAGGGACAGCGTTGGGAGCGGCGGCATTATTATCTCAATGAGGCAATCAATGGTCTCGAGGGACTGAAATACCGCCAACGCGTTTGCAAATGAGAACTGTGACTGCAATCAGTGTTATTGGATGCCCTGGCTGACATAACAAGGGAGAGCTTACTCCATCCTCCTCCCATTCCTCTTCGACCTTTTCTTGCCTAAGCCTGTCATCGAATATATCTTCATAAGAATCAACTTCTTGGAAAACCCAGCTATCGTGTTCATCGTTAGCGGGTTTTGCGCCCAGAATATGAGCCAACACAGGATTGATGTTGCCGTTCGGCTTATAATAGTCGCACCAGTGTAGGTGTTTGAGGTTGGGGGCAAATGAGTGTAGAGATTTGATGATTTGTTCAAACGTTAAGGTCATGTCATTCTTCAACATGATACTTTCGATGGGCATATGCGTTTGTGGAGAATGACGCGCAAGCCATGCCTCAGAGATCGAGGGCAGTCCGAAACCTTCTACGGCTGTGATGGTCCCTTTCAAGTGTTGAAGATTTGGTGCGGCGGGCACAAGTACTATAGGAAACTGTAGGCAGCATCGCCTACATCTGGATTCGAAAGCGAGAGATCGCAAGGAAGGCAAGAAGTCGCGAGAAGGAAGTCGACATCTGCCGACAATGCTTTTGTTGCCGATGAATGGACACAGTGGGTTCTGGATTATGATCAGTTCTTCCAGACCAGTGAGTTCGCCCAGGAAGAGGGAAAGACTTGACCAAAGATCATAGTCTTTTTGTTGTTTCTGCTCAACGGTGGTCGCTTGAAAAGGGGCAGGTGCTGCTTTCAGGGGAATATCTATGATAATTCGTCTGGAGAAGGCAAGAGGAAGTATCAGATAAAAGGCTCAGTGCGGAGGCCTTTGGGTATCAAGAGCGGGGGAATGAATACTTCACTTACTTGATCGCTTTCATCACACTGACCGGGCATTTCGCCTTCCAACGTTGGACAGTCGACCATTTTCTGAAGACCTTGTGAAGCTGTTTCAACGGACACAGGGAATTGAGCCTTCTGCATGTCGATCTGAATGACAAGTAGTCTTTCTGTACCGCAGGATCGATCTCGTGTACGAAGTTGGCCCAATGAGGGTTGAATGAGGGTAATGGGATCTCGTTATCGCCATGAAGGAAATTGGCGATTGTGATCAGCGTCTCATCGCTGAGAGACAACAATGTGGTTGGCATGGCGATGTGCGATTGCCAAGTGCGAACTGGACATAGATGAATGCCAGGAGAAAAAGTAAGATTGCGATTGGAACAGTAGTCAAATGGTAGAACAAGATTGGGAAGGAAGACGATGATCTCCGTTTGCGGTATTTACAAATGTGCACATGTTATCTTACAGTCCAGCCAGATCCACGTCAATGCGCTAAGTCGCGATGGTCCAAGCTGCGGTACTATACAGTCAGTGCAGCGTATACCATTATTTGAGGGCCCGGGCGTTGTGAGGACAATCTCTATGGGAGTGTAACACGCGCTGCCGAGTAAGCAAAGCGCAAATCTCGTCAGCTCAGACCCTGCCCGAGTACAGTAAGTTATAGAACACCGTTGCATTGTACTTGATATACTGATCTCCGCTACAGTATAATCTCACCTTATTATTCTTTCCTCTAACTTGTATACTGCTATTCAGTTATACTACAAGGTCCTCCGATCAGCATGCCAACCTAGCTGCTCGACCTGAGCGATGAGCTGTTGCTCCAAATTGCGCTTCTCCTTCATGACGACAATAAAGTCCCCTTACCCTCCTTCAACCCACACTGGGCAAATGTCAAATGCGACATTGATCCATGCGTACAGAAGGAATACATCAAGTTCAGATCCACATGCAGAAGGTTGTACGACGTCGTGCCTCTTCGACAGCTTCATATCCGATTCGACGGTTGGGCAAAAGTGAAGAAATGGAACGAGAATGGTCCTCACAACGTGCTCATGGGTGTAAAGTGAGTGTCAATTGGGCGACCGGTCGCGACTCTACACTGACATGTTCTGGTAGGAGAGTGGAACTGGAGATCTTCAAGCATGGAGTCGACGACGTAGATTTAGAGCTCATGCATTCGACTATCGGTAACTTGCTCAGACAGCTTGGCAATCTGGAAGAATTGATTGTCGGCTGGCTACCGTTTCGCGAGGGTGTCAACGACTTCGGTGGAACCCCATCGCCTTACGACGCCACATTACCCACACTGAAATCCGTAACTTTTGGGTGGTGGTTCTCAGAAAATATCGACATTCCGGGTCCATTGATTGCGGGTGCAGCGCAACTGCGATACCTTAAACTACCAGCGGTACCGAGAATCTCGGGTGACTCGCTCATATGGGAATATGGCCAGGGAGGTAGCAAAGAAGTCAAGCTTAATGACATGCGTTCGATCGAAACGTTGTCGATACAGATTCCAGTAAGAAAGAAACTGTTATCTACAATACGCTGTATGAGCAAGAAATTCCCGGAACTCAAGACCCTGGATATCACGAGGCATGAACCCCGGGTCACCTGTGTGCCGTCGATCATGATTGCAGCCAGACCTCCCGTTTCGCCGACGGGCGAATGGGTATTCAGAAGAGTTAGAAAAAGCGCGATTGACGCGGACGGGTACATTGGGGAAGGAACCCCCGTTAGCTTCTGGGACACAGACCGAGAAAGCTGGGTAAGTCAATCATCTCCGGTTGATTTTACATAGCCCCCAAACTCTAACACCTTTGTTTGCAGTCAAACTTGTTAGATGCGCTCAGCAAATTCCGATGTTTAAAAGAGATCGATGTGATGATCGAGCCCGTCTTACCTTATAACGATACCGATTTGCCGGCCCCGAGGGAGGATCAGAAGCGTAGTCATTACGAAGACCGAGCCCAACGCAGCGGGCGAAATCGAATGGCAGGCAACACAAGTCAAAGCCAGCTGTGCTGGGCTATCACAGCAGCAGCGAAGATGATCTTGGAAAACATACCGACGTTAAAAAAGGGGTATTTTTGGCAGTGGTCCCATGTTGAGAATTCTCATAGAAATAACGATTCAGAGACTTGTAAAAGGTGGTGCTGGGCTGTAAACGAGATTGGAGAAATTGAGGCCCACCCTTGGTCTGAGCGGATCTCCCTTCGATGGATGAGCCAAGGATTCTGAAGCTCATCAGTATATAGCTATGTAAGAGAGACATCCAGCCTTGTCCACTATCGTACAGATTCTACTTGGTCAAACGACTTGACTGATTTTTCATCGAGCACAGGCAATCAATGCTCTTCGTCCAGTTCCTTCCATCATAACCGTTGAACGGGCTAATTACGCAGCTGTTCCCCATCCAAGCTTTTCGTGTTATCTACTGCGATTTCTTCCATATTCATATCGACCTCGATTCTCCCACCTTGAGATACCGTCCAAGTCCATCTTTTCCACTTGAGCTCTGCTTCGCCATCCTGCTCACTGTATGGCCACTGCCAGAAATAACCCTTCCTGAGCGACGGCACGTGATCCACCATCTCCCTCGCAGCCGCTCTCATAGCTTCAATCATCTCTTCTACCGATGTCTCCCGCTGTAGGAAGCAAGATCTTGCATCGTCTCTTTGAGACATATACTCCGTCCCACCTGCCGAATATCCTTCTTCGGGTAGACGACCCGTTCGAGTCGGTAGCACGATCTCAATCACCCCGTCTAATACTTCTAATTGCTTGAATGCCCCCAAGGAATCCAATGTAAGCAGCTAAGACGGAAAACATGTACGTAATCAGCAACATTATTCCCATTTTCGAGCACCAGGCTAGTGGGTGGGAGTATTCATGAGCTTACCCATTCCCCATCTTCCCCTGAAGTCGATACATCCCAATCGTAGCACCCATTCTCATCAAATTCCACCTCGCTTATAGGTTTGAACCTCCACCGCTCCTCTCCGAGTCCATCTGCGGGCTTACGGGTCGCACCAAGGATGAAAGTTGGTTGAGGCGGCGTATTGTTCTCTTCCGTATGTCCAGTTATATAAAGCTCTTCGATGCCGGGGAAACAAGTAAGTACATCTTCCATTACCGGTCTTTCATTTGTCGGATCCACATCGTTCGGCCGATGCTTCACAGCTAGAGTCTCTACCGGGATGAACGCCTTATCGGGATGGCGTGATAACCATTCTTCATTCGCCGATATCGACGTCAAGTGTTCAAAGTATGTATGAACAATTTTGAGGTGTTGTAATTCCGGTATGGTGGGGATTAAGAGACGCGGTAATTCCGCTGAACAATCCATACAAGCGCATTCGATTGCAAGACTCTTCAGTGCGGGTAAAATGTCATCTAGAGGGATGAGACAGTGTTCACGGATATTGATTGATGGGAAATGCCGACAGAGGGGACTTTCAATAATAATTAATTCTTCCAGCGATATCAACCCACTAAGAAAAGTGATGAGTGTGGTCCAGACGGATAAGATTTGTTCGTAATCCTTTTCTTGCAGGTCGTGGTCTTCGTCCCAATGGTAGTATAATGGACCGACTTCAGGCGGTATATCGATGATCGCTCGTCTAGATATACAATTGTCATATCAGCGGGACATATGAGGGAGGAAGAACGCAGGACGACTGTTGTTGTATCTGGAGGACACCCACTTCACAGCTTGCTTCACTGTACTAGGACATTCCTGATTCCACAATACAATATCTGACCATTGCCTAGTCACGATATGCAGATCTTTGACAGATAATAAGCCTTTAATTCGAGAACACGTCGCTCGTAGTGATAGGGAATCTTTCTGGATTTCAGGATTGATACTGTGCTCGAATCCCGCCCAATGCGGCTCGAAAGACGGAAGAGGAACCTCGTTGTCCCTATGAAGGATGTCGCCTATCTGGAGTATGATCTCGTCATCGAGGTCGAGGAATGTAGGTGGCATGGTTCGTCTCAAGTGATAATGATCGAGCAATTCAGTTTTTTTGAATGAAAACAGAGGAAGAAAGGCATAAACAACCTCGAGCTGTGCAATTCAAGAAGACGTTTTCTTGGTCTAGGAGTAACGTTGCTTCGGTCCGGTTAAATCGCTACGGAATGTCTTGGCTTTTTTGTTCTTTCAAACGTTTCTCATGCTTTAGATCAGGGGTCTCGGATTAGATATGACAAAACCCTCAACAAGCTTATTCCCGGCCGTATGCCGTGTCAATCCGCATTCCGCATATGAGACCTGCAAGCGACTTCTTTGCATATCATCTTCATTCGTCCTTCGCAGGCAACAATCTTGTTCACAGCGTCACGAATTAGGCCACATATCATCTACATTTGTATCAACAACAGTTTTGCAGGCAACCCCTTCTGTCATGCTCGGAGACCAGATCAAATATTCCATCCTTGACCGTATGCCCCTGTCCCAATGTGCGCATAGACGTCCACCATCTCCTGCTCGTCCTCCTCATCCTCATCACCGGGATGATCAGTCCCTTCGTCCTCTTCCGGTGGGATGTCATCATAGTCTAACGTCATCATAGCCATTCCCATCCTCGTCATCGGCTTAGGCGCCCCTGGGTTGAAGGAATGCGAAGTTACGAATTCCTGGGTCATGATTTGCGGGATCCCGTGCAAAACAGGCTTGGAAATACCATTCACTCTGATCTTCGTCCAGCTCCGCAACGTCCAATCTTTCCTCGACCAGTGGGTACCCTTCTCCCACACTGTTCCACCCTCCAGAGAAGGTATATGATCAAGCAAGACCTGCGCGACCGCTAGGATCGCTTCTTTCAAGTTGGCTTGGTACCCTGCTAACGCCTCTGCTTGATCTTCATCGCACCGGGGCTGTCCACCTAGGAAGGCAGATCTTGTCATTTCGGTAGATGCGATCCCACCGGTGATGGGTCTTGTCGATGGGATGACGACGGAAATGACCGGATCGAACGTTTTCATGGTAGACGGGAAAGAGAAATTAGATAAGGCTTCTTCCTTCAGAATCGGATTTAGACGTCAGCAGTCTTCGCGCCTTACAGAAGAGGATTAGGGGTACGTACCAGTGAAACAGACTCCTTGTTCTCACCAAAGGGATTCTCGCAAGTGAAAGCCCAATGGCCATACACATTCCTTGCTTTTAGCTTCAAACCACTTCTCAATTCGGTGAAGTCCCTCCCGAATCGAGTCATACTAATGTGCTCAATCTGAGGGAACAATTCGAGAGTCTGCTTGATCGTCGATCCATAGCAATCCTCACTCTGGGTTGGCCTCAGAGCAAGGTAATTGATATGTAGGGTCTTTAAGCTAAGCTTATCCTGTTTGTTTTCGAGACACCATCTACTACACATGCCCTCGATGATGTCGGAGGGATCTGGAAGTGGAAGAACGACCATAGGTACCTGCACTGGCTGGGTGGGGATCGGTGGGAAAGCGAATAGCCCGAATTTGAGGTGTTGTAATTTGGGTGCGGCCGGAACGAGGAGTTTCGGGGCGCTCTCTGCGCAATTGGGACATGCAACATCAATAGCCAGGGATTTGAGGTTCGGTAAGAATGGGTAGAGGGGCAATTGCGGTTGATGTCGTGTAGGCTCCCCGTGGTAGGAGTAAGAATGATGACAGCTTTCATGACCAGTGATGATGAGCTCTTCCAGGTTCTCGAAGCGATGTAAGAGGTTGGTCAATATTGCGAACACTGTGATGACTTCTACTCCCCCTGAACCAGGCATACAAAGGCGTAGTCGTCTAAGAGCGAACCGATGATGATTTAGCTCATACAACAAGCCTTTTTTGTCGCCACCCAAGCTCACCTTACACCTTTCTCGACCTCTCGAGGGGCTTCGGAGGACCATCTGATCAGCTTTGGAAAAGTCTGAATGTCGACATGCAGCCCTTCCAACTTGGTGACTGTGTGCACTCTTTTACAGGTACTTCTCAGAGCGAGGAGATCTCGGCAGACTTTTCCGTTGATCTCCGTCTTGTAGTTCTGCCAGTGTGGACCGTATGAAGGAAGGGGTATGTAAGCATCTCTGTTGGCGAAGTGACCGATGAGACGGATAGTATCGTCTTCTAGATCCAGTAGCGACGGCATGGGTATTGCAGATGATAAGTTGGATTAGCAGTTTTTGAGCTCCAAGCGGACAATGAGAATTGTGAGAGAGAAGGAGAATACATGAAAGACGGGGAAGCATGCTTGGGCTAATGCAATCGCCTTGTTGACCCTTTATGCGTCACCTCCAAAGGACTTTCCGAAGGATCTTTTGATGGTAAATACGTCATCCCTGTAAAATCCAGATCAAGAGGTCCTTTGATGCTCATCTAGAGACTTACATTCAGCAGACGACTCGCATGGCACAATGCTTGACACTCGGCTTACTCAGTGATAGGTTCAGACCGTTTTGAGCAGCAAGCGTGCTTGATGATCTGGAGAAGATTTTCGATACGAGCCAAGAATGAGCACATATTGAGGTCCGTTCAAGTGGGCCAGTGTGGTGTGAAAGCGCTTCATTCACAGAGATTTACTTTGCTGTCGACACATTGACTTGCAGCATACTTGTCTGAGATCCGTTTTTCAGAAAGCATTTGAGCTTCTACAGTACTTGTACTGTAAGCTTCGTCACTTCTTTTGTGCCATCACGCGGTCGCCGAACGCGCCCAACTTTCGGTAATGGTCAAGCTTGGACCCCGCAATGGTGTGCGTTTTGACGCCTGGTAGAGTCCTGGAGGCTGCCATTCCTTTCGAGACACTCCATTTAGGCAGGGAAGGCCCAACAGGGTGTCAGACGCTCCGGATCTTAAGCCTGACATCGCTTCCTCTTGACGTGTAAAGGCCTTCCAGAATGCCGAGTTGACGCCCAATCCTGAATTGCACTGGGACGATATATAAGCTGTATCTACCGTCTGAGAGCTCTTCTATGTTCCTCCACGAGCTCGCAGACGCGGCACCTTCTGCTACAGCATGTCCCTATCAGAACAGGAGTACAACGCGATAGATGAGTTCAAGATCCCCGCAAGCCGCCTGACTTACACGACCAGCCCTGACATA
The DNA here is from genome assembly GCF_000512565.2 of Kwoniella dejecticola CBS 10117. Classification (NCBI taxonomy): domain Eukaryota; kingdom Fungi; phylum Basidiomycota; class Tremellomycetes; order Tremellales; family Cryptococcaceae; genus Kwoniella; species Kwoniella dejecticola. Next base: position 441,544 of record NC_089309.1, on the reverse strand, counting down.
GGTGTCTTTGGTGCCAACTATTTGGATGAGCTGGTAAACGCTAAGATGACGGCGTGGCTGCAACGTAATCCGCTTGCGTCTGAGGAAGATAAGGGAGAGGCTCGCCATGCAATCACCGTCAGTTCAGCTGTGTTCCCGATTTGGACCTTCGTCCAGGTGAGTATGGACCCCGCCCTGTTGCTCTACACGGTCCCTGAAGATACCTGTGCTGACATGCAGACAAAGCATGACAGGGAACCATCAGCTGGAAGATGCACCGTTCAGGTGGCCAATCAATTATGGTGCCATCATCTTCAGAGGCTACCCAGTGGCAACATCGCCCGCGAACGTCGGTCATGCTCGAACTAGCCAAATTGTCACATACTTTGCAGTCAACAGACGAGAGTGGCTCTGAACAACGGCAGACAGATACTACCAGCTTGCAGCGATACCACACGCTAAAGTACTACATGTACGAAGATGCTCAAACCCTCTTCGTGTCAGCTTATGGGCGCCTTCTCACCGAAATGGCTTGGGCACAGCATCGTCGAAAGGGATCGACTTTTCTGGATGAGACCAGGATCGAGCGAGAGAAACAGGAAATGCAATCATGGTGGGATAAGAAGCTCTCTGAAGCTCTGGTGACCGTGTATGACCAAAGCAAGCCCAAATGGAATGTTTCCACAACTCAACGCCAAGAATTTCGTAGGCTCCATGATCGAGCCTTCTCGCTTGGTTCGTTCACCGGACTATTAGACGACTTGGCTTTGCTCACCCGCGTGGAGCTTGGTCGGATGGATCAGAACTATCCAAGGATCCAACCACTGTACGCAGAGGACATAGCTTCCAGTCACGAAGAAGACCAGTTAGCTCAAATTCAGGCTGCCCAGTCTGCCGAATGACCTTCGACTTTGGACTCTTCCCACAATCGACGTCTTGGGCGCGTATGGTGTAGTGCTCATACTCGCAGCTCAGTGTCAGTGTCGGTATGATATGTCGAGATTTACATGCGTCCTTTGTTATCTGTGTTCATGCCTTGAGGTCATGCAGCTTGTCGAGCGCTCGGACGAATTCCGAACACGTCATTGAGCTTCGCGAAGATCCGTCCGACACAGAGCCCCATCCTTTGCGACGTTCCCCAGGTCCCAGGTCGAGCGATGGCGCATGATGTCAAAGGAGCTGAGTGAAGGCGGCGGATATCCCTTCATACTCCTCCCATCCAATACTATGTCACAAGGAGTTCAGGCTTCCTCGAGAATGACGTGTTTGAGGAAAGCGCCAATGAAGAAGTCATTGAGCGTCATGTTTATCCTTTCACAACATTAGGGCTGCAACCGACTTCTGAGTTGACATATAGTTACTAAGCACAAGCAAAGGCCTAAAGCGTATGTAAATGCCTATATGTTTGACTCTTCGAGACTGCCTCGTACAATCCTATCTTCATCTCTGTCTCGACTTGCTTCGGGAGAGACTTTTCAACTTGCTAGTCCCACTCACTGCATTCCGTGGCCATTTAGACCTTCTGACCGCTTTGCATTAAGCAAGCTCGCAACTCAACCCTTCCCTATGTCGACAAACATGGATCCAGTCTATCTTGGAGAGGTTGATTATTCGGAAACACCCTCATTTGAGACGGGGAAACCAGAAGAAATTCCATATTTGGTCGGAGAGCGAATGAAAGAATGGGACATAGAAACTCGCTCACTGAAGAATTCCAGGTTGTTCGAGGCGGCGCTAAACTCACATTACAGGAAGTTTCCGCCATCTCGAAGTTTTATCGTGAGTGCGGTGGACTTCTCTGATCACTCCGTATGTGCTGATGAGACATGGAATTGTAGGGTAAGATCGGATGGAAGGTTAATTCTCGGTCAGAGCCGAACGAGCGTTCATCAGCCATGACTGAGCTTATATCTTTGGCAACAGACGATTACCTCTCACTGAGTATGGATGACCGAGACAGATATAACGGGCTGAAACAACAGGTGATCGGAGATGCTAAATGTAAGGCGATCGAAACCTGCATGTCAATTGTTGAGCAGCTCTGTCAAACACAAGAAGAGCAATATGGAAGCTCCTGGCTAAGAGAAAAGATTCCAGGAGCGGGTATGACTGCCCTTGAATATCAGAGTGACATCTTGGAGGATGCCTGGGAGGATCAAGTGGACTGGGTGCTGTCAAAACTCAAAAGGAAAAGTCACACATGGTCAATCGAGCCATCTAATAACGGATCGGTAGTACTAAGTGACATCATCAATCAAGCTTTTGGGGCGGGAAAGGCTAAGATCACTTTGGATTCCGAAAGTCTTGAGACTTACGTGCTCTTACCTTTTGACACGTCCAAGTACATCGATCGGCCGTACACCATTCTTAACACCGACATTAAAAACCCCGTTCACTCTTGCCTGGATAGTACTACTCTTTGAGGCGAATGACGAGAGCGAGGATAGGCTATCTGTATCTCGGAAGCTTCTGAATGCCTCGATGACAACGGACAGCTCAATAGCTAATGTTGGCAGTGCGAGAAATTTTGTAAATAAGACTTTGTACGAGACTACGCAGGATGGGTGATCGATGATGACCGTGACAAAGAAAATTCTCGGATCACGAGCGGACCTTCATGAGTGCAAGATCTTAAGTGGCTTTGACTTACGACATCAATGTGGATTGCTCGTCGGAACCATCCCATCCTGGGAGCTTCTTGTTTATGCATTCACAGACATACTCACGAGAATGAGATACGTCCCAGATGAGCGTTTTGCGTCTTCACTCATGTATATATGCGCACGGAATGAGGCTTGGTTGGAAGCGACGACTCTTGACGCAATTGCTTCACAGCTGATGATGCCTCGCAATCATTCACGTCATAGCAAGAAGATATTGACTCGAAGGATCTTTCCGAAACTGAGCTTCGTGAAGGACCAAGAGGCAATATTCAGTGGACTTATTGGTTGCTCGATATTTGGCTAGGCTCCAGGATGCAGAACGACCAGAAAGAATCACAAGGAGGGAGCCTGTAGTGCACAGCTTTGATCAGGAAGCCTTCCCAAGATGAAGCCCCGCACGGATCGCCTTGCATAATGTGATGTTCGCAGGTCTTCTATTCCAGAATCGAGAAGCGGACATGTTGCGTCACCGAGATCCTTTCTTACATACGCACCACCTACCCTCAGCTTCGTTATGAAAATGTGTTCAAGCGACGAGGCATGGAAGCGTCGTCCAAGGGTATATATATAGTCCGTGTCACGCATTTGGCCCAAGCTCCCCCCTCTGTATCATCACTCGCCGTTTTGGTAGGCCTTCATCAACTTTGAAGCCTTCTATTCAGACTGCTGAAGCCCCGCTCCACTTTTCCTCCAACTGCACAGGATTTGTTTTCAGCCACAGGATGTCTGTAGACCTAAGACCTGCTTTACTTGCAGGCACTGATTGGTCGTCAAAGCCCGCCATCCAATGGCTGGGCCCCGAAACAGTCGAGAGGCTAATAACGGAAAGGCTCGAAGAATCGGCCAATGAGCACAAGTCATCTGGCTTATTCTTCAAGAAGCGCGACAGTGCGCCTTCCGAGGACGCAATGCGAGCTCATTATGTCAATAATCCTCCTTTGGACAGACTTCGTGTGAGATACTCCCACCATCTTCTTAATAGTGTGAAGAAGCGATGCTGACTCTGTATCAACAGGGTATGGTTGGCTGGTATACTGACCACTCCAACGATGCCTTAGAATCCGGTCTTATCGAAAGTCAAACTCTCGCTCAAAGTGATACAGCCATGACCGATAAACCATCAGACATAAGGCAGCTTGCATCTTTGTGCCCGAGTCTTCAACAAATACAGAGAAGCGGATATAGCTATAGCGCTGACGATCAAAATGCAAGGTTCATCGAATTGAAGAATCGGTCATTCGGAGACATCAAAGCCAAAGCGCTTGAGGTCTGTTCCTCGACCGTCAAAGAGATGGGTGACATACAGAGAAAGCGATACGGAACAACATGGCTGGACGACAACGTCCCCGGAGAAGATAAGACTTTCGCTGATGCTCAAGGTGATGCACTCGGTTTGTTATGGGACAAATCTTTCGAGATGGCTTTATGGAAGTTGAAGAAGGAAGTAAGCGGGATCTTGACATCGCAACGCAAGACTGAAGAAAGAATGGGGCAACCTGGAGAGACGATTGATTATCATCTAGGCGCTGGCAAAGCCCTGCTCACTCTGGACGGGGAGACGCTCAGGACTGACTTGTTCTTCGGTGCTGCTGATAGTCAGGAAGCCGGGATAAATGGCTCACTCACTTTGAAGGGTCCCGCGTACTCGGTCCAGACAGCTGAAGATTACACGGCGCAGAATGAGGTCAGGGTCGAAGAGCCTTCCATGTACAGGAAGATCTTCTGTCTCTAGACTTCCATAAGGTCTATTGCGTGGAGGACGCATCCATTGAGGGCGCACAAAGACACTTGCTCGATAAATAGCGTACAATATATGTATGAGACGCAACGCATCATGAATTGGAGTAATTCTCATAACAGCTTGCATGTATCCTTGCAAGTCGGCTCGGAAGTGCCTGGATTTGCTGATGGAACCAAACAAATCGGCAACTGCCTGCAGGGAATTGCACCTTGTGGAAAAAGTGAGATGGCTCAATTGTCGGGGTTCAGATCATTACCAGCCATCCTCATCTTTTAGCTTTACACAGTCAATCTTTATCTACCAGGATTCACATTTCTTACAGTACTAAATTAGATTTTCAGGTCATCGTCATGAGGAACACCATCGGGAGACCAGCTGAGAAGGGAAATGAAGGGTTTATGCAATCCCGATTGTCTCGTCCGACGGTATCGCTGCGTATTGCAGAGCCATTTACCCTTCTTTCTCAATATACCTACTTGCTTTGGTGAATACAGCGAGACCGCCCCCACACGTCACTTGGCGCCTCCATACAGTCCTTGAGCATCAGAAGGCTTCTTCCTACCGGACCCTGGCAGAAAGAATAGAGAATAGAACTTACCGTTAGTGCGCGGTCTAGTCTAGTCTAGTCTGGTCTCATGTTCTAGCGATCGTATTGCATCGTCAACCCATCTTTGACGATTCGGAAAAGAAGCTTCGTCTTCATCTCATTACCTCTTGCCATCTATCCTCCTATCCTCGTTCCTTCTTCTTCATCGTTCGTCCTCGTCATCATCCTGCGACTCGCTTCTCAGTTCAGCAAAACAAGCCCAGAGGGCAAGCACATTCACTTATAATCACTGGGCGGAAACTCGACAGTAGATCTGTCAATCCCGATCTGGAAACAACTCAAGACCGGTTCTTGCATTTTCTTAGATCATCACCATAGATTTAGCTCTGGATAGCTGGATATAGGAAGCAGTACACTTGTGCAAGATGCACCATCCACTCACCAAACCCTCCTCATTCCTTTTCGCTCTCTCGTTCCTCTTCTCCCCTTCAGCATCGGTCTCAGCACAACACAGGAATCTACCTAGAAACCCAAGGCAACACCCTCATCTGGATGAGAGGTTGATGCCTATCACAGCGACCACGACGGTCGTTGTTCAACGTACAGCGACTCATACGGTATGGGTTCAGCCAACTGAGCAAGTGGTAGTCTCTGCTCCAGGCATAGGAGGTGGATCAGGATCAGGCTCGGGATCAGATGGCGAGAGGTCCTCCAGCTCATCGAGCTCAAGCGTATCTGTAGAAAGCTCGAGTGCTGTCCCGACAATCTCATCAACTTCGAGCTCTGTTGAAACCGCCTCAGCATCGTCCTTCGCTGATTCAGCCTCGATCAGCCTCGCCTCAGCCGCATCAGCATCAGTTTCAGCCACTCCGTCCGGGTCAGTAGTAGCTTCCGCTTCCTCATCGGAATTCGATGGATCAGCTGTACCCTCAGAAACCTTCATCTCCGACTTTCCTTCTGCATCTTACACCTCGTCTCTCGCTTCCTCGACGATTGGCGCAAGCTCGTTTCACCCAGCACACTCCTCAATCTACCCTTCCGACATACCCTCTTCGTCTTCTTACTCCTCAAATATCTACTCAACATCGTCATCTGCGGTTGAAAGCAGCATAACAGACGCAAGCTATAGCTCGAGTTCACAAGGAGGGAAATCGGCTTCGACGTCGTCGAGCTCTTCTTCTGCCAGCGCAGAAGGATCGAGCTCCTCGTCGAGCAGTATCTCCGATTTCCTATCCTCAGCGACATCCCACTCGCATAGCGCCTCGCGAACTTCGACTTCTGCTTCCACATCCCAGACTGCCTCCATCACCGACGCTGAGACTGCTTCTCTGACCGAAAGCGAGACTGCTAGTCGGACAGCTTCTTTAACAGCTAGCGAGACGGGATCTCTCAGTCTAAATGAGACTGAAGCTGTCACTGCTACATCTGCTTCTGACCATCCTTCCGTGACGGCCACTTCGACTCTATGGCCGAATATTACTTCGACTTTGACTTCTGACTTCGCTTCTTCCACCTCGACCAACCTTCCCTTCTCTGAATCGTTGACATCGTCTTTCGAACCTTCCTCATCACCCTCCGCTTCCGCCTCCCTGAACATCTCAGCTACCGCCTCCGTCACATCTACCTCTAGCTCAGCTTTGGCCTCGGCTTCAGCAAGTAGCGGCTTACAACCCATCGAATCAACCATCATGGCTGCTTATTACCCTGATTGGGCTGCATCTCACTTATCTCCCGAGCAAGTAGACTGGACGCGATTTGACGTGGTCGATTTTGCCTTCGCGCTACCCACGTCGGATAACAACCTCCAATTCACCCAAGATGACTCGGAAGACCTGCTGAAGAGGCTGGTCAAAGCCGGACATGCTAATGGAAAACGAGTAAAACTCTCGATCGGTGGATGGACAGGTTCGGCCTATTTCTCCACGATCTGCGGTAATTCTTGGTCGAGATCGACTTTCGTCTCCAACATCCTTGCAGCCTATAACAATTACGGATTAGATGGGATAGATATTGATTGGGAATACCCTGGAACGACCGGTGCAGATGGCAATGCTATCTCCAACAACGATTCCGCCAATTTCCTCTTGTTCCTACAAGAGCTGAGAGCTGCCCTTCCTTCGGGAGCGCTGATCACTACCGCTACCCAAGTCTGGCCCTTCGCGGGCTCGAATGGTAGTCCGATGTCGGATGTTAGCGAGTTCGCCAAGGTCATTGACTGGATCTTGATCATGAACTACGATATTTGGGGATGTGAGTGGCTTCTCTTTTGACTGTCGTAATGTTTCAAGCGATTTGCTGATATTAGATTACGATAGCTTCTTCTACGCCTGGACCAAACGCACCGCTCTCGGACGCATGCGGAAACTCCACTCAGCCTTTAGCTAATGCCTATGCCGCCGTCTCCTCATGGACAGGCGCTGGTATGCCAGCTAACCAAATCACGTTGGGTGTACCTGCGTGAGTCCTGACAAGCTCAGTGAGAAAGGCTGGACGCTGATCAAGGCGATGGTACTTCTAGGTACGGATACTTACAACAATCTTCCGCCAACTCACTGAAGCAGAAGAAGCGATCCGCGTTCCCTCAACCGCCTCACAAGAACTCTACTCGAAACGAAGCCAGAGCATCCAAAGTCACTATCTACAACGACTGGGGAGGTTCTTCAGACGGACAGATCATGTTCGATGACTTGATCACTCAGGGCGCGTTGAAATTGGTTGATGGCGAATACGTCGGCACTGGTGGATTCGTTAGACACTGGGATGCTTGTTCAAGTACAGTGGGTCTTCTTCTCCATGTCACTGGTCATCCCAGCCTATCGATCGTGGTGCTTTTAACCGTCTCGCTGACCACCTCGATGTTGTTTTCAGCAGCCGTGGATCAAATCCACTTACTCAGACCAGATCATCACGTACGACGACACGCAATCGATGAATCTGAAAGGGCAATTTGCGGCTCAAGTCGGTTTGAGGGGATGTAACATGTTCTCGATAGATGGTGATTGGACTGGATCTTCTTGGCCTCTCACAGATGCCGTCAGGTCTGGTCTAGGCCTATGAGCGGAATCATAGTTCACCTCAAAACTTTCGGAGGAAAGTGAAGGATAAAGGACAGAAGAGAATGGTATAACCCTAGAGCTTATATCACCCTCATAATCTCATATCCTCGAATATCTGTATAATAATTTAATACCTGTTTTGGGCCTTGACGGTCATACCGGACATTTATACTGTAGTATGCATGGATGCATATCAACTGATCTTGCCATTCGCTCAGAAGTGTTCTGGCGGTGATATAACTTTGTTTGATTGTTTGATTGACTCGGCCTGCACAACCGTGCCTGACATCGGTCTGTTTTGGGTTTTTGGGACTTTTTCCACCATATCAAGTACGTTCTAACCTTCAACAATCATCTTGCCTGACTATCGTTTAGCTCAAGAGAATATTCGAACTTACTCTGATCTCGCCGTAGTCTGTCAAGATGGTAAAACAATTGGTTGTGTTCGACTTCGATTGGTCCTTCGTCGATCAAGACACCGACAGATGGGTCTTCGAGGTTCTTTCGACCGAGTTGAGGAGGTTGTTGCAGTCTCGAAAGTCTGCTGGGTCGGGTATGCAATGTACGCCGGATGTAGTGTGAGTCACGATGACCCGCAAATTGATTTTCAAACTGAGAGGAGCAGTGAAGAGGAGAATAGAAGGACAGCGGGAGAGCCAGCGCTGCCTGGACTTCGTATGACATGAGCGCAGAGTAGGTGAAGAGCCTTGGGCGATCATCAGCTAAGAGCAGATGAGTGGGTCGTGGGGAAGGGTGAGGCGATGAGGAGTCCCTGTGCAGATCACATGAGCTGAGACAATGGGGGCATGATATGCTGCAGCAACGACACGATGAAGGATTTGTATGAGAAGGGGTTCAAGAAGGAGGACATCCTTGAAGCTCTTAGGATATTACCATTTGTGAGTTCTGCATCTGTTCTGCTCTATTCACAGTCTCCATATCACAAGCACTGTGGATCATAACTGGAGCGAAGGCTGACAGAATATGTTATAGCATCCGGCTATGAAGCGAGCTGTCACCTCGCTACAATCTCGATCAAAAGACACGACTTTCTTGTGTTTGTCCAACTCGAACGAAGTGTACATAGGCACCATCCTCGAGGTGAGCTAGATGCCCTGCCCAATTCCTCCAATAACAGCATAGATCTATGGAATGGCATTGACTGATCGGGTGCTCATAGAAACACGGTCTTTCGAACTTGTTCGCCGACATAATCACCAACCCCGCACATTGGAACCCGGATGCACCTGACCACTTGATTATCGGACGAAGGTTACCCGCATCAGAACCACCCCACGGATGCGGTGTAGGATGCTTAGCCAACATGTGTAAAGGGGACGAGCTCGATGCTTACCTCGCTTCTCACGGTGGAAAAGACTCATACGAGAAGATAGTATACGTCGGAGATGGTGGAAACGATTTCTGCCCTTTATTGAGAATGCGAAAAGGCGATTTAGGGTTGGTGAGAAAAGGCTTAGAGTTAGATGCAAGGGTGAAGGAGGAGGGTGAAAAGGCTGGATTGAAGATTGATGTGAAATATTGGGAACAAGCTTGGCAGATCGACGAGTGAGTGATCAAGGCTTGCGTCCACGAAGAGTGTCCTGTCCTTCTGCTTTTTTTTTCCACGCTGACCGGGTGCTGCTCTGCCAATCTTCTTATCAGATACTTCCAAGAACTCTAGATGTGCCAGTCGCCGAAAAATGGAATTGGATTTAGGGAGTCTGACTGCGGGATACGACGACAACGATGTAGAAACATGCGCGCAGGGTCATACTGGTACAAATACAATGCATACACAATCCGATGTTCAGACTATATCCTGTATCCTTGACCGTCCTTTATTTGATCATGCAATGCCGACCAGACGCCTCTTGCTGATTCTGCTGCTGGTGCCGCTTCCAAAGTAAGGTTCTTCAGCGGTTTGATCTTTGCTCCGGACGAATTTAGCAGTAAGTCGACCTGTGGGGGGAAGCACTCATCAGCGTCCGCATTCTTTGCGCACTTCTACGATCAACGATTCTTCGTGATAGTTTCTAAGGCGGAGGAGATATGCAGACAGTGATGTTGGGGCAATACTCACTTTATTCCTCACTCCATCCATCTCCAATTTGTTCACACATATCACCTTATCCCGACCATTCACTGCGCAACCATCCCATATGTCAGCTAGCCATACAACAAATGAGTGATCAATCTAGCTGACCATAATGACCCCTCAAGACAGCTGCTTTCCCCCTCTTCATCCTTCGAACTACGAATTCCACATCTGGGTTTTCTCGAGCAAGGTTTATGAGCGGTTTACGGATGAACGATCTACCAGTATAACACAAATCAGCATCTGCAATCAAGTTTCCGAGCCCAGCGCGATATCGCTGTATCAAACATCGAGACTTGTTCAAAGCAGCACCACCCACCTTATACCGTGCTGTGAAGGCGATTCAGCATCATAGTCAAAGATCAACTTCCTGAGAGGAGTCAAGAAGTGATTGTATCCCGGTATGGGGTACGTTTTCGGTATTGACGATGAGGAAGGTATCAGTCGAGGCATTGCGATTGACGGAAGGAGGGCGAAAAATCTTGAGGATAGATGTGGTAGCTTATTGATACTTGTTGTTCTGTCGTGATGTAAACAGATGCACAGATTGATACACTTTACAAGCACGAATTGCAGACTTGCGAAATCTCGAGAAGGGGAAGCGGAAGCAAGCGGAATCAATTGTTATTGATAAGCGTCTCATCAAAGCCTGACATTTAACTGTGTGTTGGAAGGAAACGCCACATCATGCGCTTTTGCCTAGCTTCCCTTAAAACCTCGCTTGGAGCAACTGTGGTCCGCATCATCACTCTCACATCATCATCACGAGCTCAACAGATCCTTGAGCCAGCCTATATAATGAAATATGCGAAGCACGATAGTAGAGGTGAATGGCACAAGAACAAATCAGCAGAAAATTGCTTGCCCATCTGCCCACATCCACTTGGTACAAGCTCGCCCTGCTGCCTCATCCTCATGGGTGGCAGGGTCCGAGACTTCCTGCGACCCATTCCAAGGAGACATCCACGTGCATGTGATGGAATCTTTGTCGCCTTGGAATCGTGATATGACCATTCTGCAAATCCTCAATGGCTTTCTTGAGCCTTTGCTCCCGGTATTCGAGTGCGGTCGAAGTCGAAGAGTCTGATGTGCCGCTTCCATCTTCAAGAAGGTCCGGGTTAAACGCGGTGATGGAGCACAACAAAGTATGGTCGAAATGACGGCAAATAGCTTCATTAAGCGTCTGATTCCAAAGACGATCAGATACCTTCGTCATGCTTTTATAACGCTTCTTTTGTTCTTTTTGAGCAACCTTGAGGGCTTTATGAGTTTGTCGAGAGAGCGCTCTCATCGAGTCGGAGAATAAATATTCCATCTTCTCATCCCATATAATCCTGGCTTCTTGTAATGACGCCCTGACTGCAGTATCAGCACTCTGCAAATTCAGGGACATATCTGAGTCTTTTGCTTCGAGAGCTTCCTGTGGCAGAGATGCAAGAGCTCGGAGTTCGTATTGGCCCTGCACTATTGTGCGTCTTAAGCTGCTCATTTTCCCCAAGTCAATATCCTGACAGCCCTGGTCTGATTGATTTTTCGAGACAACGAGACTGCTTTCGTGCGGTCGTCTATACTGTGAGCTCCACATCGAAGCGAATGAGAATCCGGGATAGTCCTGGGGTTGGTACGTCGTTGCCTCCGAATTGGCCGTGAGGGTGGCGCCGTATCCAGTATAGTCGGTGGATCCGTCGTCAGATTGTCGGTGAGCCATATTGAGCCAAGAAGTTTTATCTTGGGGGCGGTTCATTCGGTCAGTGTATGTTTGTGATAGTTGCAGGGATTGATGATACAGCAAGCAGTTCATGTACATACAAATCGCAAAGATCTCTGGCGACTCTGTTTCACAGTCGATATCGCTGCCTCGGCACCGGTTCAAAGGTGGGACTAGCCTTCCTTTGACGCCAGTCGTGCTTAGATGCGGCTCTGGGGTCTCGGCAGTACCGTTAACTGAGGGAGTCTGACGGTTAATCGTATCCCTTGTCCTTACTCTTCAACTTGTGAGGTACGCCGACCGCAGCGAGGGATGGCACGGGACTGCCGGATCTCAAAATCTCGCAGCTGATGGCCAATCGCGAGAGCAGATCACCCTTTTCGCAGAGTGGACTCGTAGGCGACACAAGGGAGGCAAGCTTCTTGCGGTGTACCGTACGAAGGGCATGAAAAAACCATGTTTACTGTACGATGCCATCGGCAAGCTGTGTAAATCAAATGTATATCTTCCTGAATGGATACGGAGTTCGCGGTGGGAATTTACAATAGCAGAATTTGTACCTGGAGATTCCAACGCTGAAGACTAAAGACTGAGATAATGTTGCCCCAAATCATTCAGCGTCCCATCAGCATTCTCCAAACCGTAAGTCATGGTGCTGAACTTGGGTAGAGCGCCAAACCATGCCCATCTTTCTACGTATGCTGCTCCTTCACCCTTAAACCAAGCTACAGCAGTATCCATGAACGCTTCTTGTTTCGCCGCGTCGCACACTTCCCCGGTGGAGAAATCTTGGCAGTCGAACTCGGTCACCCATATTGGCTTGCCGTCTGTTGGGAAGCCCTATGAGGTACAGGCAATGAATAGTCAATTAGCTTTCGGACTCACACAGTCGGACATTATAAAGGCTATCCATGCCGATTGATAGTCAATTCATGCGATCAGTCAACGGGATGGGAAGACTGCACTCACCTTGATATATGTGAACAGGTCTTCCACTACCGTACCGTAGAAATGTATAGGCACGAAATCGTATTTACAGTTCCCTGCACAAGCCGTGACCCATTGCTGCGGTAACACGGGTCTCAGTGAGCATGTGCAAGGCTGGTCCTCAACATAGTCTACATTCTGCACTCACGCTGAACCATGTCTTATCCCCTCCTCGAGCCACAGCAGGACTCCCAATTTTCACATTGCCAGTGACCTTTGCCGTCCATTGTTGATGCAGCGCAGCTGCGTGTGCGGTATCTTTGATATTCGATCCTCCTACATCCGCGCCCATGTCCGCTATAAGGATGGGATCATGCAATAGGAGATCAGCAAGAGTGTTGCAAGATATGTAAATTTGGATCTCGGAGATTCGCAGCTCTTGCGATTCAGACAGATTAAGGGGTTGCTACGACACAACACCGACAAGAATGGACCGAAAGGCCGAATCTTGGGAAAGTAGACTCACGCTCATTGAAAGACATGATATACTGCACGCCACCCGCTGGCCCCGCAAAGGAATTAGCCATCTCCTCACCCCATACACAGGCTACGAACTCCGTCTGCATCCCAGGGAACGGATCAACACCCCAGTTCCAATACCATCCCAAATTCTGTACGGCCGTCAATTGTTGATATGCCGTATTATCCAATCCTAATCCAGCTTGTCCCCCTGAACCGATCCCTGCCCCCGCTCCTCCTGCTCCGGAAGAAGTGGGGGGTGCACTAGCGGCTGGGGCACTAACACTAGCACTAGCTGGAGGTGCTGCCGATACGGGAGGAGCTACAGCTGCCGGAGAGGAGCTTCCAGGTGGAACAGCTACAGCAGGAGGAGAGCTTGCTGGAGGAGATGGCGGCGCAGACATTGGAGGTGCAACAGGCGGTTGACTTGCTGGAAGAGCAGCTGTAGCAGGAGGAACAGGGGCAGTAGTTGATTTTGGTCTTCCCCAACTACTCCACACTCCTCGGTCGTACGCTGCTATATTCCCTTTGTTGGAGGCTGAGAGGGCAGTGACTTCGATAGAGGGAATGGTAGGTCCAGCACTTGATTTTATTGGCGCAAGGACGGTGTTTTCAGCGCTGTTGAGCGAGGAGGCGTTCTCTGCGAAAGCGGCTATAGCACCAGGAGTGTCCCCTTCTCCAGGCGAAGATGACGTAGAGGACTTGACGGCGCAACTTCGTCGAGCTGGCGCGGCGAGGGCGGGTAGTAAGAAGGGAAGGATTGTGAGCGGTATTATTTGATGCATGACGCAAGATTGTTGATGGATAATACTCTGGGTGAGGATCAGGTTAAGCAAGACTTGGGGGAAGAAGTAATGTTGCCACCTATCAAAGGTGCTCGCAGCCGTGGATGAACGAATGAATGAAGCCTCGTATGGGCGAGTGAGCGAGTCAGTGAGGGATAGTGAGGGAACGGGTGAGTGGTAAGCCAGAATAGGTCAATAAAGATTCAATGTGACTTGTGTGGTATCAGTTGATAGATTGTATTCACACGTTCTTGATTAACATTATACGAAAAGCTCAAATCTACAGACCCTGATTACCTCCTTTGCTCTAGTCAGCCTAGTCAGTCAATCAATCTTCATAATTGCTTTGTCAATGATAGGCACGAATTTCGCATATCATCCCCCTTGTGAGCGTTCCTTTGCATTTCAAATCATCTCCAAAGATCCTTTGATTTCGCTAGATTGATGATTGGCCAAGGCTGGAATTAGGGGGTATGGATTGATAATCATTCATCCACCTGAGTCGAAAGGCATCATGATCTGAACATTTTGTGATGGCGCTAGGCTTGGGAAAGAGGCGAGCAACACGAAGAGTGATGGCACCGGAGGCCTGAATTGCCATCGTGCTTGTGAGTTGATATGTACTGCATCGCTACATGAGTACCGTATGTTATGATGAGATGATCTTGACGAAGCACCGATATGGCCTTTGACCATGAGCATAGGATAAAATGAGGACCGTCTCAAGCAGCCTGAAGGAGCTGTATGAGCTCCATCCTCCTCATACTATTCTCCTCCTCCACAAGCATAAGCCGAGCCTTGATCATGATATATCTAGCTTGCCATTCGCTTCTTCCCAACAAGTCCAACTCTGCGCCAGGGTTTTCACGATCGGGTATCGTCTGCAGGAGTTGCGCTTCTTCCGGTATTCCCAATTCGGTTGGCGGCTCATCTAGTGGATCTGGGATGGGGTTTGTCGGATCTAGGGTTTGTCGAGGGAATATAGATCTGACATAGCTTAAGGCCTCTATTTCTTCAGGAGACGGATTCATCATTTCGCGTTTACGTATCCTGGGTAATACCTCTGCTATATCGTCGTCTAAGATCAAGTCTTCGTCCGATTGAGGAATCGCGTCGAGCGGAGTGCGAGTTAAAGGTGTTGAGGCGATCGGCGGATGACGGGATTTGGAATTGGATTTAGCCTTGGAAGGATTACCGCTACCGGTGGTCTTGGTGACGGGTGTACTGGAACTCTGGGAGGGGACCGAAGGAGGAGGAGGAGCGGGTTTGGGTGGTCGTTCGAGGTGTTGCGAGCGTATGTGTTTTTGTAAAGCGTCGGAACGCGTGAAAGCTTTGAGACAGCCTAGCAGAGGAGAAACGAGGTCAACGAGACTCAACAAAATAATCAGATGGGGTAATTAGATCAAGAGATGCTCAGACGGAGAGATTAATATTTGAGGAGACGATTTCACCTTCATAAGTACATGGATAAGGCCGTTCGCCGGTATGCATCCTCATGTGCGTCGATAAGGAATGTCGAGATGCCTGTTTTTGGCCTGTTCTAGGACAGTTGACCCATTCGCAGATGAAGGAGTCCTTTAGTGCGTTGATGTGATCTGTTCGTTGCGAAGGGGTGCAGAACGCGATGAGAGCGGAGTGACAAATCAAGAGAAAAGAGAGCGAATGATTGAGAACAATCGATGGAAAAAGATGAGATCGTCAGCAAAAGGTCAACAACATCATTCATCGTCACACCGACTGTATCAGCCAAACAACATCACTAGTCTGAACAGCACCAATGACAAAGGCGACGCTAGGATCAACTTTCTCACACTACTCAACAAACCACCACAGCCACCATCAAATCAAGGGTCCTCTTACGTCTCAAATAGATCCAGATCCAGATTCAGATCCCCGAAAGAGCACCAGACCGACTCGCAGATCATAGATCATTGGGAAGGGAAGGGACTCACCATCTTTAACATGCTCAATTAAACCATTATGAGTTCCGTTGACTTCTGGACAATCGCCCCATTCACATTTGAACGCACCCTCCTCGCCTCCTTGAAACGGCCGTCGCTGCTCTTGGTCGTCCACCAGTTCATCTATTTCTTCAGTCTTGACCTTCTGTCCCCCTTTGATGGGTTCCGAGGGTCCAGCTCCGTTCTGATCCTGATCCTGGTCCTCAGCGTCGTCTCCCAGCAGATCTCCAATTTCATCGTCTAGATCCATATTATGCGCCTGTGATTTTCGCTTGGGCTTAGGTTTGGGTTTAGATTTCGGTTTAGCTTTGGATTTCGGTTTTTGTTCGAATGCCCCTTGGATGGGGTTAAGCGAGTCATATGCTGATGACAGTATCGGTGAAGAAGGCGGAAGCGGTGAGTGAGGTAGGGGAGATGACGCTATAGATGTCATTGTGCCCTTGGACGCATTTACCTGGTTTGATGGAGACAAGAGTGATCGCGGATGGGGAGAAAAGGAGGTTTGGTTTGTTCTTAGCGGTAAAAGTGAAGCCGGTTGCTGCAAAGTGGAGTGGAGTGCGCCACCTGGTGCGCTGGCAAGGGGTAATGCTTAGCGTTGATTATCCCTTCGCTGACTTGACTCGTCTAAACGAGTATACCTCGTAGCCAGTTCCGAGCGAATGGCGCTGCTGAACAAGGGAGATCTACAGCTCAAAATCAAAGCGACGTGTGCTGAAGTAACTTCGCGCACGACGGCAAGTTTAGGACTCCGCGAAACTGATTCGGGCTCTCCCACCACATACACGCAGTTAGGTGAATGGGCAAAGCAGCTATCGCATCGACCGCTGTCACATGAACAGGCATGACACATATTCATGCGCGCTCGAGCATACGGTCCCTCTTGGGAGACACTCATTTGCAGTTCATGACACCAGCAAAGATCACGTTGACTCGCCTTTCAGCTTGACCGACAAGACTATAATTCAGCATATGCTGGAATCCGATCACCTCGACAAAGCAGATGCCGGGATTGCGTAAAGATGACTTCATCTTGCGTTTGGCGTCTTGCATGGTGACCGACTTAGGTATGGATAACAGATCTATAACCAATGATATGAGTTTCAATGCAATGGATTATTCCATTCATGTACGCTTTTGGACTTGATCTGTTCTTCTCTCATACTTACAACCCAGAGCCCTAAAAGGGGACACTCAATACACTTGGATTCTGACTCTCTCGTCGCCATGCAGGCCGTTAGCGATACCGTCAAGTCAGCCGTCGAAACCTTTGTTGGTCCTACGCAAGTCGCTGGTCCGGACGAATGGTTGAAAGCGGATGAAAGCGAACAGCGCGAGGACGACGAAGATGCCAAAATGTCAGTAGTCTTGCATTGTGAATCATTCGTTTGACAAGCATTTTTGCTGAGTTGAGTAATCGACTAATAGTCTACGAGTAGGGGAACTGGTGCACGATATGCAAAGACACAATTTCGATGCGCATCAACACAAGTTCAGAGGAACTCACGTGAATGATCGAATCCTGAATCCCCTTTTATTCCCCGTATCCCATAGTACAATTCTGACATGGTCGATCAATATCATCTGACTCGGAAGCAGCATTCGAGTCAAGCTGATGCAGCCCTGGGCTATGTTGAAATATAGGTGAAATCGCTAGGATTCGTAAAGGGCTCAATAACGATCAACCCTGATCTTCCTCCTTATTTGGCCCACGGACTCTTCGCAAATGGAGGGGAGGGACAGGGGAAGACATATGACTGCATTGGACGGTACGCGAATGAACCCTCGTTCATACTACCAGATACGACATCTGCACCTCGAGGTTTCTCCCTCAAAATCTTCGGTGTCCAGGGAGAACGATTATCCCCTTCGCCTGACGGGTCGACAGACCAAGGCACACAAGATTTCCTATTCAACAATGCGCCGATCGTTGAGCTCACAGATCTGAACACGACTATCGAGATCTTCGAATTGCGGACTAGATATTTCGATAATCCGACACGACTAAATTTGGAGCTAGCTAAGAGGAGCGATAGGTTGAAGCAATTTGCGCCTACCATGTTACCCAATGAATACGTGGTTGGGTCTACGTTCTACTCGCAATGTGAGCGTCTGCACTGTTTTGCTCGCTCTGCACCTCACTGTTCTGCTCTGCTCTGCTCCGCGTTATTTCCTGACTCACACCAAATCATGCTTTTCCTCACTTCTGAGACCACCTGGGCTGTTAATGCTGAGGGGTGATATGCGGTCTAAATTGTTTAGCTGCGTTCAAATTCGGTCCGTACGCATGTAAATTCTCTTTACTACCAATATCCAAATTTCAAGAGGAATTTAAGGGTCAAACAATTCCCAAAGACGCAAGCCCGACTTTCCACCGAGATCATATCCGATCGTACTACTCGACCAATCCGACCGAGTACAAACTCAGAGCACAATTCGCTTCAGACCTGTCGAAGCAGCCCGTGGAAGATGCTTCTGTAGAATGGAATGAATCCTACGCGCCATGGTACGATCTGGCGACTTTGAAGTTCCCCGCGCAGGAGACGTTCAGCGACGAGAGGAGGGTATGGTGGGAAGACCGGATCGGGTTGAGTCCCTGGGATGGGCTGAAGGATCATCGACCATTAGGAAGTATCAATAGGTTGCGGCATAAGGCTTACGAGATGTCGAGGGCTTATAGGGAGAAGGGGAATCAGGCAAAGGTGTATCTACCGTTGAAAGTGGATGATATGCCGAATTAGCCAAATCAGCGGCGGACAGATCTCGGACAGCAGAGCGATTTTGCATGTATGGTTGTCCGATGCGTGGTATTGTACAATACAGTTGATTATGAGTGGATGTGATCCAAGTGCTGCGGCGGTCGGTTCGGATGATCCGGGCGTCAATCAGAGATCCGCTCGACGCGTTTTGACTTTCTCAAACTCGCCAAAAACACCAATTTGCATTCTTGGCTCCCTCTCCTTTCTCCATTTTCCTCTCTTCATTCAAACACGGTCGCATACACTTCGGAGAGACTTTTCTAGCAGATTGACAGGAGGGAGCCAATCGTCCTCGGCACACATTTCAGCATAGCCAGCATGATTTTCCCCGACCGGACGAGTTTCACACCTCTCTCCACTATCTCTTTACCCTCCTCGTATGTGCTTCGACCGGGATCATGTAACCCGTCGATGGACTTGGTCGTCCTCCTGTCCCCGCCTATAAATTCAACCGTCAATGCCGCTGCTAGTACATGGAAAGGCAAAGGCAAAGAAGTGGGAAAGACACAGGTCTCCCTCTGGCGAACGGGTGGAAGTAAAGTATGGGAAGTCAGTCTGAGAGGGCAAGTCGTAGGCTTAGCATGGAGTGAAGATGGTATGTGATCCGCTCGAGCTCCAGAACATCCCACACCCTCTCAGATTTGATTGTACCTTCATATTGTACAAGCTAGGAAGCTGATGACCCTAATTATGCTAGGCCTCATCTTGTCCTTGTTCGCCTGGACGGCGACTGAACGACGGATAGATCATCTGAGTGTACATACAGGCGAAATCATACGATCTGTACCGTTTCCCCAACATCTGTCGGTAGGAGAAATAGAGGATCTCAGAGATGGAAGATGGGTGGATATGAAGTGGAGTCAAGCTTCTCACGATTGGGATCCTGTCAAAGTGGGTCCCCTATGTCCTTGCGAAAGTAGCTGCAGCTGATCAAGGCAACGACGACGACGTACGCCGTAGGATGGCTCAGCAATTGGGATTATAGATTCCTTGCCAACGGTCACTCCTGTGGCGCCTCCAAAACCGCCGAAGTCAGTCCTCAATTAGCATCCCTGCGGAGGCAGCAGCGACAGAGCTGATCAACTTTGATAGCTTACTACCATTCATGCAGAAGTCCAATAAACCCGAACCAAAGCCTACGCTTCACCCCCTACTTTCCGCCTTTCCTTCTCTGCTGCCCTCGCGCATACCTCTTCCGCCGAACATACTGCGCATATCGTCATATCCTTTTCTGACGGGTACGTTACCCCTGCCCCTCCTGAACGACAATAAGGATGGGAAGCCTCATCGAACGATCCTGGAGTTGTCCAAGGTATCAGATCGGATGGTGGGCTTCCTTGACATCATCCTGAGAGGACTAGAGAACGCAGTGGTCGCGTTCAGAGAGAGTGAGAAGCAAACGATGATCTGCCGAGAAGATCTAGAGACATGCGCTCAACAACAAGCTAGTGAGCCAATGGTCATTCCATTGACAGTCGCACATGGCACAAAAGGGAAAGCTGATACAAAGGAATCATCGACAGTGTCCATACCCGATGTTCACTCTGATCTTTTTCGCTTCTTGATGACCGGACGAAGTGGTGTAGCAGTCAATGAATGGCTAGGAAGTAAATTGACCGGAAGAGTGAGATTGCGAATCATTCTCCGTCTTTCACGTCATTCAGTCGGGTCGGGTAGAAAGGGGCTGATCAACCGAATGTTGAGAACAGACAGTGACAAAATGGGATCAAACGCTAGACAGTTCTTACCGGACTATACAGAATTTGATCATCGAGAGCATATCACCCGCCGTGGAAAGGCTGGTCTTGCTCTTAGAGGAGATGAGAGGATGGAGCAGAACGTCAGTTGGGTTGCCACACTCATCACACAGGGGGCCAAATCAGCTGATGCGATGCTCTCACTTCCCTTAGACCGAGTTATCAGGCCCAGCTGAATCTACAAGAACAGGAGATTTCTAGTGCTATAGATCTAGTATTGGGCTTCGGTAAGCTGATGGAGAAGATGAGGAGGGATGCAGAACATGAGATGAAAGCTGCAGCTGAGTTTATGAAATGGTTGAAATACGGTGAGCCACCGCTAAATCGTCTTCGGCTTCGCCTGATGGTCTGCCCATTGACACCAATAATGGGGACGTATACTGATGGCATTCATTATTTCCGTAGAGATCAGCAGAGCAGCATCTCAAGATACATCATCGGACGATCTCCCTAATCCCACACACGATCTCAAATTGGTTTGGTCATTCATGATCAATGGATTCGTTCATTCTTCTTTCCACTCACACTTCCCTTACCTTCCTGTGCGCCCACCGAAAGACTTTCTGGCCGACGACTATTTACGATATCCCAGACGATTCACGAAGGGTCTGGAAGATGTGGTGAAAGAGACGCAAGCTGAATTGGGGATAGGGAAGAAGGAAATCACATATACGCCCTCAACACGGGCGAACGAGTCTCTGGACTCGGAGAATACAAGTACGATGTCAATGGATATGTCGATGTCACTCGCACATGAGGGAAATGAGGATCAAGATATCGATCTCGATGCTGAGGATGATGAGGATGATGGGGATTTAACGCCTACGGGGATTTCGTCTGACGAGGACGATGAGGAAGAAGAATTGCCCTCGAGCCCTGACACAGTGGCAAAGAAGGATCCTTATGCTTTATCAGAAGAAGAGGAAGTGCAGAGGGTCATAGAGAAAGAACCGTGGGTATGGGCGAATACGCTTGTGCGTGACTTGGAGAAGCTCATCAAAATTGCCATTGGAGAGAGTGAAGCTGGTGAGAACGTAGCTCTAAACGACGGTTTGAGGGATAAGAGAGAGGTGGCAGATGGAGCATGGGACGTTGCTGTCATGAAGAATGTTGAAAATACTCAACAAGGTGAGTACCAGAATGTCGTCGGCATGCCTCCTTCCGCCGAAATACGGTATGCTGATGATCCGTTGCCTTCATAGTCTGGCTCATGTACACCGCGAGACCCGGATCCTCATCTTCAAGATCGGCAGTGGCGTCCTTCGCGCTGGGCGATGCCGAACAATCGTCCACTTGCCTCGCTGTGCAAATTTTCGACGACGAAGAGGTTGTGCTCTTACTGGAATCCGAGGACGGGAGGTACCTCTGCACGATCCGTTATGCGGACTTGCTTGAGGGCGGTCATCTATCGGAGTTGCCTGATTTACCTCGAGAGTGGACATGGGAGGAAGTCGTCAAGGGGTATCAGAATGCTTTCGAGGTTGGTCTGAATCCTTTCCCTTCTCCGATTCAGGCCTACTGAATGATGAAATCTTTGCGCTCGCGATTTGAGCAGCTAATGTGTGATTGTGTAATGTTAGTCTACCCCGCCAATTCCCATTGCGAGATCCCGATATCTCGGCGCGACACCTCAATTCGATGCCCCAGGAGGTAGTGTGAAAGCTAGCATAGCGTTAAATGGACGATCAGGTAGAAGATTGGGTTGTATAGCGTACGAGGATGGGCGGTCGGTGCAGGTCTGGGATTTGGATATCGATGAAGATGAGGACGAGGATGGGGATGGGGATGAAGATGAGGAAGGTCTGCATGTGGATGAAGATTGATCGAATGAGCACGCACAAGACATTGCAATGCTTGATTCACTATTTATG
This sequence comes from Kwoniella dejecticola CBS 10117, assembly GCF_000512565.2. Lineage (NCBI taxonomy): Eukaryota > Fungi > Basidiomycota > Tremellomycetes > Tremellales > Cryptococcaceae > Kwoniella > Kwoniella dejecticola. Next base: position 419,179 of record NC_089309.1, on the reverse strand, counting down.
ATACATCATGTCATGTCATGTCGTGTCGTAGCATATCGTATTTTTGCTACGATTATTTGTGGCTACGAGATCGCCAACGATGTTTCTACTGCTTTGAATATCGCTATTGCGCTATTGCTATTGCTATTCCGCTACTGCGCTTCAGACCCATCGGGATCTTCGTCTTCTACGTCTGGTATCGTGTATACAGGTTTCGAAAATTCACCTTCGGCATCCTTGAGACTGCGTGACCAATCGTATTGGATCGCATTGTACAAAGATCAGCTTTCGTCTTTTAATGAGTATACCAATGCCTCGACTCGACACAGGAAGCGGTCAAGCGGTCAAATGAGAGCGTGGCGCGATGCAAGGGGATTTAGCAGAACAGGCTTGCGACAAAACATACCTTATGAAAACAGTCTTCCACCTTTCCCAGCCTAACGAAGCTATCGATTTCCCTCCTACCCCACTGGCGCTTTCCAAATTATGTATTTGTTTGTCCTGCGAAGGATCTTGACCTTCAATAGCATCTTTGTACTCCCACAGTTGGATATCCGAGGGAGATTTTGGAATGCTCTTGGGGAGTGTGGAGGAAAGAGGTTGTAGAGCTGGGATCAATTGAGATTTTAGGGAATTTATCGTTCTTCCGAGATCAATCATTCAAATCAGCCATGAAAGGACAGACAGACATGACCTCGTGACCAGATTGATAGTCAATGCCATGAAGTGGTCTTGAAGACGCAGATGGGATAGCTCGGACTCACGAGGACGAGGGAACAGATAAGAGGATAGCTGATTTTTGGATGTGGAAAGTCACATGAATCAAGTTGGATGATTTGGGCGGCTACATCTCAATTAGCCACGGAAAGCCGGATGGACACATTTGGAATAGGAGCAATGGTCAGGGTCCTCACCATTTTGGGTCTGCTTCTTCTTCAAGTTGATGTGTTGAGGCCTATACCAACTTATTGGTCAAGTTATCAGTACTCGCTGCTATCGTTGAGAAGGCAGAAGTTACGCGTAATCCAGTAATCCTTGAATTCATCTTATCGAGACGGCGATCGCCGATGCACGACGTGTTATCCGCATCGCAGGTACAACGTACAATGGAGAGCCATCATGCATCACACCGTCTTTCTAATTCGACAGACGAGCTCCATCCCGACACGATAACTAGCTTGTCCCTCATCATAACGATTCTCCCCTAATGACCTCCGCAAGCGTGACATAGTAATCTGTGGGAAGGCAGGTAGACCGACCCATGTCCACGAGTACTACCGGTGCCCTGTCTTGTTGTTGTTGTTGGCTTGCACCCTCGCGATGCAGGCATCTTCATCATCCTATTCCCTCTCCTCGACCCCACCTCCAGAATCTGAGATATGGGGTCCATTCGATCCGAACGGCGGAGCCGAATCACCGTCGAGTTCTCCTCAAATGGGAAGAAGGACGCTCGTGAAGCGCAAGAACGGCCAGTCGTCATCGTCAAACACTCCTCAAATACCTTCCTCATCCTCAGCTTCACCATCGGGAGATGAAGGCAGAGGCTCATCAGACCCAGCGATCCCACACCGTATATCAGAGCAAACCAAGAAACATCCCCTATCGGGCCCCACGCCGCCGAATATACATACGGATATACTGGGCGATATTAGTCGGCCGAACTTGACGCGTCTGACGAGCGCAACAGAACGTCAAGTTGCGGAAAGCTCCAGATCTGGCTCGGAGTATGGCGGCGGATCAGCAAGGGGGAGTTTTGATTTGTTGAGAATGACTCCTGGTGGAGCGGACGAGTCAAGGGAGGTAGAAGTGTTGATACATACTGTGAGTGAATCCCAGTACCGTCGTCCCGTTGTCTCGTCTCAACAATGGAGCGATCATGACTGATGATAGGTGCGTGACAGATCAAGCCTAATGAAAGTTTAGCTGGTATTGCATTACTATACGGTATAGACGTGAGTGAACCGACCTCTTCTTCGCTATCAATCTCCGCCTGCACCGGCGACGATCCCCCGCGACTGGGGAATAGGAAGGCTGACCGTATCCCTTGTACTAGCTCGCAACCCTTCGAAAATCCAATAAACTCTGGTCATCCGATCCCATTCACATCCGCACGCATCTCTACGTCCCCTTAGAGTCTTGCCGGTGGAACAAGGCGAAAGAGACTCTAGTCCGCGGGCCAGGCGAAGGACAGGTAACTTTGATGCCTAAGAAAGACAAAGGGAAGGGCAAAGAGGTCGATCTCGCGCTGCCCAACGGCTCCATCGGGATTGGCTTAGGGCTGAAAGATGAACATCATCATCTACTGAATGGACTTTCTGAATCTTCGGACAACCTGGATATCCCATCAGGATCAAGGGAGGTCGATATTGGATTATCACCAGGCTCATCGACAACCGATCTAGCCAGCACTTTTCTTCCATCTACAAACCCGTCTTACAATCACGATCACTCTTCGCCGCCTACATCTACCGCACCGTTAGGGTCGATGCATGAAGACATGACATCGCCTAGGATATTAGACGTTGTCAGGATACCATCTAGCGAATTGCGGTTTTTCCCGAAACCGAATAAACCGCCTGACCGTCGTTCGCTGGACTACCCAAGGGGATCATTGGAGATTCTTCGAGGCAATGGTGATCAAAGCCAAAGTCAAGGAGGTAGTCGCGGAACGAGGTCGAGAAGTAATACCGCTAGTTCGCCATTGAAAATGTCTAATGGTATAGATGACCTCTTCAACGCCAGAGATTCAATCGAGGACACCTCGATGCGGGAACAAGCGCGCTCGGGACGAGGTTCATCCCAACAATTGCAAAGAAAGCACGACGATTCAGGACCAACGATCATTAACAATCTCTTCACCCTTCCACCGTCACTATCAAGGGCTCATATATCTGACTTGAGCGATAGCAGTACCAATCATATAACTAGGTCGAAGTCGACAGTTGTGAAATTACGTCCTCCCTCTTCTACTCTTCCTTCATCGCATAACCGTCAATCATCCAGCGGTATCCAGGGAAAATTGATGGATTTCTTCACTGTACCCCCTCCTCCACCAAGTCAACAACCTTTCTCTGCTTCAGCTCTTGGTAATTCTGCACACGCTCAAACAGTAGGAAGGGGAAAGCAAGATCGAGCACGACTCCCTATACCCATGCCTATGCAAAATGGCCTTCAACGGAAACCCATCGTTACTTCGAAGTCTTCGGGAGGGGGGGCAGCGCAAGCGAAGCAAAAGGAACGACAAAACCAGGAAAGTATGGAGTTGAAAACTCGATATAGTGATCTAGGCTTAGATTTGGGTATTGGCGGATTAGGTATAGATTCGGGATTAAGATCGGGTGAAGTGAAGAGAGGCGGAAGTTTGGGCCGGCAAGATAATTTGGACAAAGGTAATAAGCAGGATTGAGTCGAGCTGTGGAATAGCTTAGCTCACTCACGATCGTATATTTTTCTTTGTATACGATCATAAGACCGATTTTTCTTTCGAGAATCGCTGTACGATTGTTAATGTCGACAGACGAGGGGTTGGCTGGATATTCGAATATATCGCCCTTCGTCAACATCAATATCGTTATCGTTATCATTATCATTATTTATGTCAATATATTACCCTCTTGTAAAGCATCAGAGATTGTATATATGCATTTGCATTGCATGTGGATATACTATGTATGATATGTCAATTTAGATGGTACTCATACAATACAATGTTCGATATTGACACGGGTATAGGATATGCAGGGTATGAATGGGACCTATCGATGAGGCGCACGATCGAGCTCCAAGATGACGTTGAGTTCGTCACTCAGCGGAGGGCGCGACAGCTGGAGCAAAAGCAGGGGCCGGGACAGGAGCAGGAGTACTTTCGATGGGTATTTGAGTTGTAGGTAGGTCAGCGACATCTTTTAATTTACTAGCGACTGCATTTGCGGACTGTGTAACATGACAAGAGAATCAGCTTGGACATTCTGTCTGGTGTTCGTGATTTTGGTCCGGCGTGTTGGCGTGTGAGGAGAGGGCACAATGATCATTGAATTTCTGATTTTCGTGAATCTATAACCGATGGCGAAGCGTATCAAAGCTGACAGACGAGACTTACTCTGGAGAAACCGCCTAGATGAACATCGACAGCATCGAACTTCATCTTGATTTCCTTCTTCGCTTTGATCAGATTATCTCTTTCTTTCGATATTTGACTCAATAGTATCTCTCGCCTGCGGATGATAGATAAGAGTTGTCATTCAGCCAATTATTCTGATTTTTGATATATAGATGTATACAGCCCCAAGGATAAAACAGCCCGGGGCTAGATACAGTGGAAAAGATCTACAACTGAGCCGCTTCACTCACTTTTCGATTTCCTTCAGCTCGTACTCCAGCCTAGCTATCGTCAATTCATGCTCGTGATCCTCGCTATATTTCGGAGCTATCGCGCTCAGATTGCACTTCAGTGGTCAGCTCGTGCAGTCAGGAGTGCGATGAGATGATGACAACGAGGAATACCCACGCAAAGCACCGAGAGCGACTTCATCCGCTTGACCCAGGTATTCCTCCGTCGAAGGCAGGTCCATCTCCTCATACGCTGGCCTATATTTCCCATATCCAAGTCAACGCAGAATACACCATCAGCACCGCCTCTCATGTCATTCGCGGAATTATGCACCATCGCTCCATATGGACCCAAGAAACGGACTAGGGCAACTACTTGATGGACAGGGATGCGCAGGACACTCGCACTCACGCATATTCACTACATTTCCTAATCTCATCCCTCACTCTCGTCAACTCATACTCCACCCCTCTCAGATCCTCATCGACGTTATCCAGCTGATTACGCGACTCGGCCACTCCGTTCCGTGCGTTGTTCAGGAGGATCTGTGATTTGCGCGTGATCTGCCTTATCGCTGAAGTCAGAACAGTTATTGGAATTTCACCACCCGCCAGATCGTTGTCGGGTACCAATGGAGATGGAGAGTCGATGTGTGATTGGATAGCCTGAAGAAGTGGATCCAAGTCGGGCTGAGGGGACGAAGGTAAAGGAGATGGGATAGGTAAGAGTAGAAGAGGGTCGAGAGGGGATGGTCCGAGGATGGTTTTGGGCAAGACCATCGTTGAACTCGTTAATATCACTTATTTGGTGCTTTTTTTGCTTTTGGCTGGATTGGAAAGCGGAGACTCCTGAATTTATACGAGGCAATCTTCAAGTTCGATGGGCCCGCTTGAGTGATAACTTACAAGCTAAGAGCAGAGGAAGAGGAAGTTATCGCAATAAATCGGAAGAAAGAGGACAGAGTGTCATTTCAGCCGGAATCGAGCATGTAAGGAACGGAATCAAAATCGCTCGACCGGAGCAAGACGTCAACTTGCAACACTACTCGTCTTGAGACGCTCGCCTGGGAATGCATGAGGCAGTTTATGTACATACAGACAGATTGTAGGACACAAGCGCAGATGAAGCTTACTACGTCGATATGATCGCAGCTGGGCTGTCATCGTGCACGATGACCAACCTCGCCTTCCCCCCTGATCAAAAGAAGGATGACACATATCTACTCAAGTCAGAGACCGCATGACACCCTTTGACATCGACTCAAAATAGTATTCGCCCTCTCGTTGGAACTTGCTTACTGGCGTATACAATGTGTCTGATGGCACCTAGATGACTGATTTCGTCGATGCACAACATCCACCTGACTTGATTCGCACGACGTAGACCTCTCAAACATCACGATGCCACGAGGACAGAGCAAACGACAGACAGAGCAATCGCGGGCCTGGAAAGAACGATTGCGAGCGTGGAAGCAATCCCGGAGAGAGCAGAACGATAATGCCGCAGAAGCTTATCGCAATGGGTCATATGTACATTGGGAAACAGCACTCCTGCGAGCTTGCAATGAAGGTCGACTCGGCGGGCTCCAGTGCAATGACATAAGCCGCATGAGCCCGTGTCATGCTGGAAAGATTCTCAGCGCCATTGGCAATCAATATACATCCGAGAATGACAACGGACCATCAATCACCAATTGGAACTTACGACATATGAAAGAATACACTACACGTATTGCAGAACGAACGACACATCTCCCTGGAGCGGACTTCTACCGAGGAATCGCACAACGTACATCGAGCAGGGAAACCAGCTTGGCTCGACTGACACAGCTGGGGAAACTCGACGCTAATACCCGCAGATCAGCTTTGTGCGAGCTGCATTCCTCTGTAGAGGATGCTGGAGCGTTGACGGATCGGCGAATCGTGCCGACACTCATGGACAACATGTCCAAAGAATTGTCTAAGCGTGTCAATACTTTGATCGGGGACTCTCGCAATGATCTTGAAGCAGTCACCGAGTACATGAATGCATATCCCAAATTCGATCAGATCAAGGGAAAGTACGTCTCCGCCTTTCTCACAAGCCACACTGAAGATTCAAATCTCGAGCTCGGCGGAGAGGCGGAAAAGGAGTGTTTGGAACAGACCACAAGATACAAGGAAACCTTGAATACTTTTGGAGAAGAGGCTAATATGCAAATGCGTACACGATTGTATGCCGAGGGCCGGATCCTGCTTCACTATGATTCGTTTGAGAATCTCAAGGCGTATTTCGATCATCAAGATTTTCAAGGTGGAAATACTGCTTCAGCTGAAACGGACTGGAACATGAGAACTTCGACCCAGATTCAGGAAGGTGAAGATGACGACTCAGGTCATTTGATCGAAGGGATGGTCCAAAAGACGGCTCTGGATTTTGGATCTAGCTCTACGTGGCATTGGGACAACGACGGAGAGGACGGAGACGAAGACGTCTCATTTTACGGCGAGAAAGCTGTACAAGCGATGTCGGATGGTGAGCACCTTTACACTTCTGTTGTCCTTTCCACGCTCTCATGCACTGCAACATCCTGTCTTTCTAGGACAGGCCAATGCAGTATATGCGAGCTGATATTGCAATCAGACCCGCGATGGAATAGATCATGGTGGGACAACCCGCCCAGCGCTACCAACGATCGACACTAGCCTTCAAATCGTGAGTTCGAAGATCATCTGACCTGATACGCACATGAGTGACAATCTGAATTTGACCATTGTTTGCAGAATTACTGCAGTAGCCATGCATCGAATTCAGATACCGCAAGACGCGTCTATACTAATCTCGATCTGAGAACTTCGCGTCTTACTGACTTCTTATCAATAACTCGTCTTCCGATAATCTCGTTTTGACCATGTCCGTGGACCTCACTTCGTAAGTGATTCGTCCAGCCTTGTGGTCTATGCACGCCTGACTCCATGCAATCGTGTGGTGTACACTGGATTATTGACATTCCTCTTAACGAATCGTTTTACTGCTAATTCACCGACTTCCTGCGGTAGTCATGGAGTTATGGTACGAATAGCGTGGTAACGTCATCAACCAATGGGATGAATCCGATTATGACCTTTCAGTCCTCATTTCATTCATCGATTGATTGCGTTTCAACCCTTCTCCAACTCACCCATCGCTCGTCTCGGTCCTTCACCCTGCCTCTAGATCTTCGCAACCAAGACTATCTTTAGCAAAACAAAAGGAGGTGTAAAATAGTATAGTACAGATGCATGACCATCTGATCTTTCAGTCCTCAAATTTCGAGCGATGCAGGACGAAAAATTCTCTTCCTTTCGAGAGATCAGAGATCCATAAAGGAATGCATGCTTGTCGGACTAATCCTGCTTTCAGTTCTCAATTCTGATTGATTATCTTGACCATACTGACCAGTTGAAGATTCTTGAAAATCACTGAAATCGATTAATCAGACTTGATACAACTTAAGATGCCTGTTCCCGACACTGCCAACGATAAAAGATTACCGGTAACCCTCCTCTCCGGGTTCCTGGGGAGTGGTAAAACGACTTTACTCAGTTATATCCTCAAATCGAAAGACCACGGATTGAGATGCGCGGTCATCGTGAATGATATGGGCGCTTTGAACGTATGTCACTGAAATTCCTTATACTGACACTGGACAAAGGGTATCTGACTGTATCGTATCGCGTTCAACTCTGTTAGATCGATGCGAGTTTGATTAAGAACCACAAATTGACTCAAAAGGAAGAAAAGGTAGTACAGATGCAAAATGGTTAGTCTCCATTCTCTTTCCCCATGAAGCACCCCTCAGTGCTGTACGAGAACGAGAAATGTCTGAAGTTGAGTATCAACAGGTTGTATATGCTGTACACTCCGAGCGGATTTGCTGGAAGAAGTAGCCAACCTAGCTGAGATGGGGTCTTTCGAGTGAGTCCTCTAATGTATCCGCGGACGTCAAGTATGGTCGGCTGATCGAGATGGTCGTTACTTCATTCAGCTACTTGATTATCGAGTCTTCCGGTATCTCAGAACCCATCCAAGTCGCCGAAACGTTCACGCCCGAATTCGCAGAATCGATCGACGGTACATCCCTCGAGGAGATCGAAGAGTCCTTACCTACCGATGACGGATCCACACCTGAAGCTCGAAAGAAGCTTGCCAAGTTGATCGCTGAGGGCGGTCTCAGTAAAGTCGCCAAGCTCGATACCTGTGTATCTATGGTGGATTGTACCACTTTCATGGATGATTTCGATACGACGGATTTCTTGACGGATAGACACGGGCAAGATGTTGATCCTGAAGATGAGAGGAATATAACTGATTTGTAGGTCTTCTACCGTAATTCTGCACTTCAAGAACCGTCAGTAAGCAATAAGACACTGGCTGACTCTTCCGTGTTGTATTTCCGATGTCAGGTTGACCGATCAAATCGAATTTGCCAATGTCATCTTGTTGAACAAGACCGACATGGTCAACAAAGACCAACTTGCCAAGATCGAGAATTTGGTCAAAACACTCAACCCGTAAGTGTTGCTTCACCCGTTGAATGGCCTCCTCACAATTACGATTGTGACTTACTTTTGGACCCTCGTAGAACCGCCAAGATCCTTCAGACAACTTACTCGAAAGTCGACCTGAAGGAGATACTCAATACCAACCTGTTCGACTTCGCCACTGCTGCCACAGGTGCAGGATGGCTCCAATCCCTCCGAGAAAACACCTTGATGGAGATCACAGACGCCAAGGGAAACAAGAAGATGGTGCCGAAACCGGAAACACTGGAGTAAGTCGCTTATCTCAGATCTCGAGACGGTGCTTGGCTGATGCTGGACTGGTTACACATAGATACGGAATCAGCTCGTTCGTTTATACGGCTAGGAGACCGTTCCACCCTCATCGACTGTGGGACGTCTTGTCATCCCCCTTCTGCATCATCCAAAATGCCGAAGAGGAGGAAGAAGAAGAAGACGAAGATGAAGATGGTGAAGGTGAAGACGAGGCGGAGGATGTAGAGATGGACGAAGATAAATTGAAAGCACAACGATTGGAAGAGATGAAAGCTGAAAAAGAGGCTTTGGATTTACCGTCCAAGTTGAAATTCAAGAAGGAGTCGCCCGTCTGGAAGGGTGTCTTGAGGTCCAAAGGATGGATCTGGATCGCTACTAGACCTAATTTGCACGGTGAATGGTCTCAAGCTGGTGTAAGTTTGCTTGAACTCCATTTTTCGGATCGGATCCACGCCAATAGATACTGATGGTGATCGTGGTATTTTTAATCGTGTAGGTCATGTGCACGATCGAAGGTGGCGGACCGTGGATGTGCGAAGTACCTGAAGATCAATGGCCCGGAGGAGGCGATCAAGAGACCATCGATGCGATCAAGTTGGATTTCATGGGTGAATGGGGTGATCGTAAGTAGTCTTCCTTCCCATCGTTGGAGAATATGTCACCGATCATTGAGGTTGATGAGCCTATTGGGACGTCTGATAGGTCGACAAGAGCTAGTCTTCATCGGTCAGGAGCTTGACCAGAACTTGATCCGAAAGACAATGGATGAGACTCTCTTGACAGATGACGAGTGGGCTAAGTGGGAAAAGGTCAGTTCATCTTCCTCTTTGCTGCCTTGACCGAGCTTGATTTGTCGATTGCGTTTCGGCTAACATCCGAGATGGTTATGCAGATCATGAAATCGAAGAAGCTGAGTGCGGAGAAGAAAGCCGAGAAGCTGTTCAATGCCTTTGATGGTGAGTGACCTCCGCGCTATAAGCAGGCATCCATTCTGCACATCATCAATTATACGAGCTTACCGTGATGAATTACCATGTAGACGGATGGGAAGCATGGGCCGAGCCTATGGAGGAAGACGATGAGGAAGAGATCAATGGACATAGTCATGCGGGACACAGCCATGCTGCTGCTCCCAGGAAGAAAGCCAAGATTGCTTCTGAATAAATCGCTGCATGTTTGCTTCAGTTTGACAAATCTGTCGACGGAATGAGAGGAGGAAGCTGTTTTGTATGAGCTTGTTGGTATTATATCAGGGTCGGTTGATGCAGGTGGTTCATCATTTCTGTAATGAGCTGGACAGGCTGTCGAATTAGGTAGGCTGAAGGTCTAGCGGTAGCTGCTGGGAAGCATTCGTCTTCAGCAATCTCCGATCCTGCGACCACAATAAATGATTGCACTTGCTTGCGCTTTGATATCGCTTGTCAACTCCGACCGGAGATGAGTTGAAAGCTTAGATGCATAGCCACGTGGGTTGTTGACGTGCCTGAGGAGTACCCTTCGAAGTCGAATCCAAATAAAAATGAGTGAACGAGTCAAAAAAAGGAATAAGATGGAATAAACGAGGATAACACGGTGAAAGACACCGGATAATAAGCATCATCAACTTCATAGAACACACCTTCAATTAGAGCAGACAGCTTTGCGGCTAGTAAGGATACATCTCAACTGCTGATATTGGAAGCACTTAGCACAAGCACTCTCCGCCATGTCTTCCAGCTCTACACCTACTTCCGCTACTCCCGAAGAGCTCTGGCGAAATTCGACCGACCCAAATATCCCTTGGGTCGTCCAGAAATATGGCGGAACATCAGTCGGCAAGAGTCTGGAAAGCATTACGAAAATTGTCGAGTGGGTATCAATCTTCATTAGCCGCACCCTCTTCGTTCGCGGCATTCTTTGTCTCATTCACGCTAATTCTTGGCGGCATTTGCAGATCATACATATCGAGCAGAACCAACGTAGCTATAGTCTGTTCGGCCCGATCATCCCATACAAAAGCACTGGGAACTACCAACCTCCTCCTTCAAGCATCTCGCGAAGCACTCACTCCTCCTTCTTCCTCCTCCGCTGCCGGCGGGGTATCCGGGACTACCACGCCCTTCTTCCCTAAACGGGTGGGATCAGGGTTCTTCGGTAAAGACCTATCATCGTCCGTCTCCTCCTTATCGCAATTAGATATAAATGGCTCTGGACGATCATCTTCGCCTAGTCCGTTCTTCTCGTCGAACCGTTCGAGATCTCCACCGAAATCACCTACCACACCCTCGACGTCGGCTGCCCAGGAGGTGCAGGACCAAGAAGAAGGGTTCCACAAGACGGTGGACCTGATCAAGAAGGGACACTTGGAAGCTGCTCGAGTGACGCTGCGAGCTGGACCGCTGAGAGATGAGCTGGAAGATGAGATTGAGCGGGATTGTGAGAGTTTAAGAGGGTTTTTGTATGCTGCTCAGGTGAGTTGAGTGAACCTTTGTTGTCACCCCCCTTTTCACTTGACAACATCTCTCCGTCAAATGGAGTATGAGAGCTGACTTGGCTGAAACCACCCATCGAACTTGATTTGACAGATCATAGATGAGATCAGTCCTAGGAGTCAGGACTCAATAGTGGGCACAGGTGAACGACTGGCATGCAAGATAGTAGCCGCGGCATTGAGAGACAGAGTGAGTTGAGCCCGAGTAATTCAGAGTGATGACGGCTAACAGATAGCAATAAATAGGGTGTCGACTCTGAGTTAGTCGTCTTGGATAATATAGTGGATGCGTCCTTCGCAGCTGTGGGAGGAGATGCGGCTCTTACCTCCGCCGGTGATCAAGGAGTAGCTCAATTGGGTCAAGAATTCTATGACCACCTTGCGGTGAAGCTAGGTGAGAGGTTGCGAGAATGTGGCCAGAGGGTTCCGGTCGTCACTGGTGAGTCGTGGCTTCTAGCTATGCTGCACATCACAAAGTCGAGACATCCTCGAATCTTAGACGGCTCCGAACCTCAAAACTGGAGTTGCTGACAATCGTTCTCGCGAAAAGGCTACTTCGGCCCAGTCCCTGGCTCTTTACTCGCCCAGATTGGAAGAGGATACACCGACCTCTGCGCAGCTCTCTGTGCTGTAGGCCTAAAAGCATCCGAATTGCAAGTATGGAAAGAGGTCGACGGGATCTTCACCGCCGATCCACGGAAAGTCAAATCAGCCAGACTCGTACCCGTAATCACACCGGACGAAGCTGCCGAGTTGACATATTACGGCTCGGAAGTCATCCATCCTTTCACCATGGAACAGGTCATCCGTGCGCGTATACCTATCAGAATCAAGAACGTCGAGAACCCGAAAGGAGACGGTACGATCATTTACCCTGATGAACAGTTCCCAAGATCGTTGCAATCGACTAAGCCGGATAGTAAAGCCGAGTTGACGGTAGAAGAGAGGATGCCGACGGCTGTAACGATCAAAGATAGTATCATTGTGTTGAATATACATTCTAATAGGAAGACGCTCTCGCATGGCTTTTTGGCGAGGATCTTTGGGACGCTGGATAGGGCTGGTGTAGTTGTTGATCTGATCAGTACGAGTGAAGTCCATGTGAGTCCCTTATCTCCTTTGCCTTATCAATTGGAGTGAGCATCAGGCAGAATACCCTACTTTTGAGGGGATCACTCTCGATTCTGATTTCAGTAGGAGAAGACAGACTTGCCGATGAATCAAGCTGATGATCTTCGGTGTCAATCATGACAGGTCTCAATGGCAATGCAATCCTTCACCCATCGACATCGTCTCACTCGCTTATTATCAGACCTAGAAAAGATCGGGGATGTCAGCGTATCGAAGGAAATGGCGATCTTGTCATTGGTAGGAAGGAATATGCGGAATGCCATCGGATCGGCAGGAGCAATGTTCACTGCCCTAGCTAAAGCCGGAGTGAATATCGAGATGATTTCTCAAGGTGCAAGCGAGATAAATATCTCTTGTGGTGAGTTTTTCTATCTTCCTTCTGCATCTTTGTCTTTGTCTCCATCTTCATTTCCGCCTTGACACCGAATGATCCCTCTCACCCCCATCCACTGCATCCACTGCCGAGCATCGGATATATCATCATCAATCTGTTCTGATACTGATGCTGAGACTGATACTGAATATTGATATTGGCACCGATTCATACGCACAGTCATCGAGGAAAAAGACGCTATCAAAGCCTTGAATGTCATCCACGATTCATGCCTCACTTATCCGCCTTCGCCCGCTAGGGCTATCCAGGGATTACAATTGAGTTAAATGCTTGGCATAGCATAGACGGAAAGGGATGTGCTAGTACTAGATCTTGTCCTGATTAGACTAAGACTGCAATACAATGCCATGTTATGCATCACGTTTACTCGGTTGAGTTGGATACATCAACAAATGGGACTGTGAGGATACTGGAATATACCACAATGCCATACATCACAATATACCACACTAAGACAAGATGGGATGCATAGCCTCTCAAAAGAGCAATTCTTCATGTAAACGATCAATCGCATACGAGAATGCATCTTGAGCTGAACACGAGCACAGACACGAAGGGATGCGCCATGTAAGAGGTACATGATAGCGACATACAAATGAGAACAGTATGTATGCAAATGCGAGAAAGCAAGTAACACACAAGCCCGAGAAAAAGCGAAGGCGAAGGCGAACGTTGACGATTGAAGGGCTACAGCAGTCTATCTAATCGTCTAATCGTCGAATTTGATAGAATGCGTAGCTAATGTAATTTCACCTCCTACGTAGCTCTGCGAAATTGACCATGACATCGACGATGAAAATGGGTATCAGCATTAGCAACGAAAGGTTCAAACTGCAATTGGCGATTGATGAATGATGAATGATGAATTGATGACTTACACCTCGCTTCTTCTTGTTTTTCTCCTTGGTAAATCCTTTACCCCGGGTCACGAGCAGATCCCGGGATGCTCTGGCGCCGTAATCGTTCATACTGGCACCTGCCGCTTCCTGTGAATGACAAACGCACCAATGCACAAATATCAGTTCATCAGCATTTTGTCATTTCAAGAGCATTTTGTGCGCTGATAGACGCGCAAGATGCGTATCCAGGATTTGTGTACAGAGTATTGAGGGTGTGATCTGGATATAGGAATGCACGTAACCCGGACGAGGCTGACTCGATGTGTTTTGGTTTGACTTTGACTCACTCTAGCAGCAAACGAATTATCCATCAAACCAGCATGATGATACGTCACATTATCCATTTTGATACGCTCGAATCGCTGGCCTTGGACTCTTTGTTTCTTCCCGCTCCCCTGGGTAGGTGTTCCAGCTGCACTGGTACTGCCTGGTGTCGCTCTGTCCGGATGGTGGTGGTGATGATGGTGATGGTGAGCAGGAGTGGTAGTTGTAGATGTAGAAGTGATGGCTTCTGTGCCGTCTTCGAGTTTTCGCTTTTTGGTAGTCACTACGGTCACTGCCGGGGAATCGTCCTCAGAAGAACTCGATTCTGAGTCTGAGTCTGACTCTGATGCAGAGCTGGAGCTGGAGCTTGAGGATGAAGATGAAGAACTTGAGGACGAAGACGAGGACGAGGAAGAAGAGGAAGAAGAAGACGAAGGCGAAGGTGATGGCGCTTTTCTCTTTTGACCGATTACAGGTTTCGGTTCTTTCTGCTCTTCTGCTTGCTTCTTCTCTAACACTTTTTCGTCTTCCTCTGATTCGCTAGATGAGGAAGAAGAATCCGAATCCGAATCAGACTCTGAGTCGCTAGATTCGGAATCGGATTCACTGCCCGAATCACTCGAGCTAGAATCGGATTCGGAAGAAGCTTCGACATCTAAGAATTTCTTGACGCTCTTCTCGCTATCTCCTTCCGTCGATGAGCCAGATGAGGAATCGCCTTTGAGAGTCACGCTGGAGAGTGCTGAAGCGGGTTCGGGCTTTTCTGAAGGAGATGAAGATGAGGTTGAAGAGGATGATGATGAAGAGCTTGAAGACGAGGATGAAGAGGAAGATGACGAAGATGACGAAGAGTCTGATTCGGACCCCGAGTCGGAGTCGGAGTCGGAATCGGAGGAAGAAGAGCTCGAGTCTGATTCGGGAAGAGGGACTGCTGCTACAAGGTACATTAATATCAGCTCGACAATTCAATCGACCTCGCGCAGATCGTGAAGCTTAATCAAGCTGAAGTTGGACTTACCTGCTACTTTGACTTCGTTGTTCACTTCGTCTTCACTCTCACTCTCACTATCTGAGCTGGAGCTCGAGTCGGAGCTCGATGAATCTGAATCGCTCGACGAGGAAGAGGAAGAAGAAGAGCTTGACATCTCCACATCTTCAGTCCTTTATTGTTCATACACGATCAGCTGACGTGCAAGCCATCTAGCGTGACACGATAGCTCACTTGGGTAAAGATGCTGTCCAGGCAGCCTCGAGTTTCGACGCATCGCCGGCTTTGATATCTGATTCTTTCTCTAGGGCTTTGACGGCCTTGGTGAATCCCCTTTTGACGAGGTAAGCCAACACGGCGGCGTCGAGGTCTGTATCGATAGCCAATAAATGGGCATCATTAGCTCGGCTGTCCTCCGTCCCATACTTGAGATCTTGAATGGATGGCTGTACAAGAAGCTCACCTTTCTGAGACATGATATTAGCTCTCTTGTTGGTGATGCAAAGAGTCTAGTCTGATGCTACCATGAGTCTGATAGATGATCGTTAACTACTTCAGATTTAACCTTTTTTCCTGCTGGCTGGTGCAGTTGAAATTTATTTACCTCCACTCACACTCTTCAATTGCAAACCCCACTTGGCGGATATGTCCGTGCTATCATGCGCTTTTACCTATATTTCCCCCCTATTTTATAGCTTGCGTCATCTTTACGGAGATTCAATGTACTCCGTTATCATGGCTTGCTTGGCGTGGGTGTTTGACTCCGATAGCCCGAAGGCGTGAGATTGAGATTGATTAGATGGCCCCGCTATTCAGTCATTCAGTGGAGATATACGTCTTGCTCTGCTGCGTAATCAATTGTCGTGCATCCAAGGCATTCCATTTCCAGTGTATCATCTCTTCATCCCCCGTCCTCTTTCCTCCAGGTGAGACAAATAAAGCGACGACATGCCCTTCGGATTCACCCATGGACCTCTAGTCCAGCTGGCCAATTCGGCGATATGCAGCTTCTTCAGAGAGATAGAAGTGTACGGGACTGAGAATGTACCAGATAGAGGACCTATCATCTTGTATGTTGTGTCCCCCATCCAGTCCTGCTCGTTCCAAGATGAAGCTGATTCAGGATGATCTGATGTCTAGCGCTTCTTCTCACGCTAATATGGCTTTGGATGTAAGCTGGTGAATCCAAGACCGGACCGAAGACAAATAGCTTACTCGACTGTATCTTTCAGCCCGCTGTACTGAGTAATACGATACCTCACGGTCATTTCTTACATTACTGGGTGAGCTACGTTGCACATCTTCCCTGCAGCAAGGTTGGGAATCGTCACAAACAGCAGCTCATAAATACGATAATGCACAGGTGAAAGACTCGTTGTTCAAGAATCCGGCTGTTGGAGCATTACTGCGAAATGCAGGAAATATTGGTATGCCCACTTGCACCTCATCGCTTGCTGCGTCCACCGTTATCTCGCACATCAAGCTGATTCACGTATGTGACCTCCTAGCCGTTGATAGGAAGACGAAAAATAATCAGAAGCTGTTCAAAGGCACTTTCGAAGGTTAGTAGCCTGGCCGTTTACACTAGGACCGGCTCCGAGCTCCTGCTTTAAGTACCTCTTTGTGGGTGCAAAGCTGATAGACATACTTCGCAGCACTCGCTCTCGACGAGAGTATAGGTGTCTTTCCCGAGGGCACTTCTCACACTGAGCCGCATATGATCCCTCTGAAGGATGGAACTTCATGGGCGGCATTGGAGTATGTGCGATATTTGAAAGGAACAGAGGAGAATGGCGGTCCGAAGAAAGGCAGAAAGGCATTAGTCATTCCTGTGGGCATAGCTTATGTCGATAAGAGGAAATATAGGAGTCGGGTGGTCGTGCAGTAAGCATAATCCACTCCCTCCGCAGTCCTGCTCCCGCCCAATGCCTTCTGAATCCTCGTGATCAACCATTTCAGCGACCTGTGACGCTTTTGACTGCCTGAGATCCGTGTTCCTCTAAGGGATGTGACAGCTGACATACGTACTGGGGCGTCCAGATACGGTCAAGCTATATCAATGGAGCAATTCGAAGACCAGTTCCTGTCGGAACAGGAAGGCGAAAGTAAACTGGCTGTCAAACGATTGACGTGGATGATTGATGTGCAGCTAAAGCAGATGACCGTCAATGCTCCGGATTGGTGAGCTTTCCACCTCCAGCACCTCGATTGTTCAACTCACGCCTTGCTTCTCTAGGGATACCGCATATGCCGCCCAGATGGCTCGGGAGCTACTGTGGGTCCGCGAGGACGATCTAGCGTTGAAGGATTATATTCAAGTATCTCAAACGTATGTCCTAGCTATCTTGTGTCTGTAATTTTCAATGTCAAGCTGACATTGGCAACTCAAGCCTGGTCGATCTGTTCACTACACCAGACGAATCAGTCCAATCGTTGAAGACTCTTTTAGCGACATATCACAGATTGCTGACTTCTTCAAGACTATCAAATTTCGCTCTAACCGATATTTCCCTCTCATCGACGCTTGATCCCTCTCTTCCAGTATCATTGCCTAATCGATTCTCGACCTTGTTCTACTTCCTCAAAGACACCTTGACTTGTCTGATACACCTGCCGTTCTTCATCATCCCCATGCTTATCCATATTCCCGTGTACGTAGTAGGATACCTGGGCGCTAGTCTGGTGGAAGAAGAAATGGAGACTCAAGCTCAGATGAAAGTTGTCTTTGGTCTACTGTTGTCCCTCATCACTTATCCTGTACTATTCTTCGTTCTATGGGGAGCCCTCAGAGGTTTAGCTCTGGGTGTGGTTCTCGCTGCTGTATCTGTATGGGGTCTGGGAAGATATCATTCTCAGCTGATTGATAACAACTACAACGCGTGAGTGCGAGGCGAAGTAATCCCTACCCCTTCGCGGCAGAGCCAACCTTTGTGAACTTTTTTGCCGTGATGCATTGGCTAATCATGTTGCACACACTTAGTATGAAACGCCTCATCGCTTCTTGGCGACTGTTGATCGGCGTATGGACCCCTCGCCCAGAATTCCCTTTACCGAAATTCCTTGAATCGTACAAATCGTTCGCGCCCGATCCACCGAAAGTCGCGGGATTACCGCCCTCTAGCCAACCTGAGAAATACATCAAGCCGAAAAAACTCCCTTCTCGAGTTCTTGTGAAGCACGTCCTTCGCACTCGGTTGCAAGCTGCGAAAGAACTGGCGAGAGTCTTACTTGAGATGGAAGCGAGCGACGGGTCGGTGAATGCTTCGTTCTGGCTTGCGGAGGAGTATGATGGGGAAGTGCAAAAGCCCACTAAGGAGGAAGAGGGGTTGAATGAGTGGGAAAGAGAGATGAGTAAAGGAACGAGAGGTGGGAAAGAGGTAGTGGCCTTTTTGAGGGCTAGAGGGGCTAGATTGGGGGTGGGGAAACATGAAGAGGGGCATTGGGCAGCTAGTTCGGGAGGAGAGACTGAAGCTGAGTGATGGGATATGTGTGTGCTTCAAAATGACCATGTATGGATCATCTCCTGTCTAAGTTACCCGTAATGTCGACATGCAAGTGTTGGTCTGATTGTTAGGGATGCAACAACTTTCGTATGCTTAAAATAACATTATTCTGGGACAAACGTGCATGTGTGTGTGGTGTGGGGTATTAACATATTTCGGATTTCGGACCGGGCCGATGTGGGATGCTGCAGCTCAGGTTCGCTTTTCATTTCGGGCGAGTCGAGTAACAACGACAGCTGAGGCTAGAATAGTGCTGCAGTATAGTCAGTAGCACCAGGGACTGTTCTTCCTGATCTCGGGGTGAGCAACTTGAACGCAAGCGAGCGACGAATCTCGCTTCTCTTGCAAAGACAGTGGATTCAAGGCGATGCAATACGGGTTAAAAAAGAAATAGAACGTCATGCCTCGTCATACTACTACTGCTGGACTGACTGACGCGTTCGCTTGGCCCGAGCCGAAGATTACGGATGTCTTTTTGCGTTTGCGTTTGCAGTGGTCGGTCAAAAATAGAATAATAGAATGCCATTGTGTTGTTGGTCAAACGTGCATTATTTTGAATGTACCACATCATATCGTACCATATCATACCAATATTTCGTCCCCTCTCTTTTCTCTTGATGTAGCATTGATTGTGTTTGTGTCAACCGAAGCATTTTTGCATACTATAGTGTAGTGTAGCATAGACATAGAAGTGACAGCCTTCAAGGGATTGATTGAATAATATTGGATTGGTCGACCCAAAGCACGGGGGAGCAAGAATCAACGACAGACGACACTTAACGAACCACTGCATCTTTCTTCCATTCCCGCAACGACTACCTCAGGCTGGGGAAGAACGCGACAAATCAGAGTTTGGATAGACTCGCGATCTCTCTCAACCCAAGTCACCTACAACCAACAGTCATCATGTCCTCCCTCAACCCTACACCCACTCCCACACCTGCGCATACACCTACTCCTATACCGCATAGGAAGCCCGGAGAGATAGAATGTTGGGGCCACAGAGGCGCGTCAGCTCATCTGCCTGAGAATACCCTGGCGAGCTTTAGGGCCGCTATCAAGGAGGGATGCGATGGGATCGAGTCTGGTAAGTTGGTGTTCGACTTTAGTAATGATATCCTTTGCTTCGTCGATCCTTCGTGTATATGTTATCCCTTCATCCCGTTCCGGATCCAGATAATTCCGGGCAAGGTGCTGATATTCTGTGTTCACTGACTTTGACCCGTACCCGTACCCGTTGTCAGACGTCCACGCCACGTCTGACGGGGTGGTATTGATGTTCCATGATCCGACGTTGGACCGGACTACGGATGGGAAAGGGTTGATTAAGAATCAACCGTGGAAAGGAGTTATAGAGTACGTCTGCGGTACCGTTAATGACCACAAGTCTTTCAAGCTTGAGATTGAGCTTGAGCTTGGGCTTGAAGAAGCTTGATTTCCAAAGCAGGATAATCGCTAATTTTGGATTTTGTATGATGGTAGAAATGTACGGACGGTCAAAGAGCCTATACAGCCGATACCGCTTTTCGAGGAATTGATAGCTTTGTTAATGGAGGTGAGCGCAGCTACTGTCAAGCTGTAATCATGTTAGAGTAGCTGATATGGGATATCGTGTTAGCCTGAGAATCAGCATGTTACGCTGAATGTGAGAAACCAGCTCTTTGTCGATTGTCGCCGAGAATCAGACCGCTAAAACGACCATGTGTTATAGATCGACTGTAAGATGCAGAATGACCCGGAGAGACTGTTTGTGAGTGGATTGTGTGCGTTTCATTTTGGTTGATGGATTTTGCTGAGACTTCCTCGCAATAGCCCGAGATGGCAAGGATAATAGCGTGAGCTATCAACCTAGGATGATCGAGGGGTCCGGGCTGATATCATAATGGTGAACAGGAAATACCCAAATAACGCTCAAACACTATCACCTCGAATCATACTAGGACTATGGCACCCTTTGTTCATTCAACCGGCCTACAAATACCTGCCTAATTGCACGCGGTATCATATCGGTTTCAGCATTCCTATCATCAAGTCGTATTTCTGGAAATACTGCCGAGGCTTCTCGGTCTGTTTCCCCATCCTGATGTCGGCTGAAGGACAGAAATTCATAAGCGAGTGCAGGGAGAAGGGGAAAGAAGTCACTGTTTGGACGGTCAATGATGAGAATGAGATGCGCACTGCGATCTCGTGGGGTGTCAAAGCGGTTTTGACTGATCGGGTTGGGAAGTTCGTTGAGCTCAAACAAGCGGTACGTACCTGTTCATGCTTTTTCATGCGTTCATCTCGGATCCCTTCTCTTCCTATTATACACGATTCACCTCATCAGATGCTCGTGAACTCGGACTGTGGAATAGTGTACAAATGTTAAGCTGATATACTGATATTGTGTTTCCGCTTTCGACCGTTTACCGTAAAATGCGATATAGATCGTCGAAGATGCTGCTCAGATGAAGATTAGCGGTCTATCAAGATTGACTTTCCCCTGGTCATCTTGGAGATATTATTCCGTCGCACACGTAACTATCCGTTCATTAGGTGGGATGTATCTCAAAGCTCACGGACAGCTATATGACCCTAACCCTGGCTCTGATCCCACTCCCACTCTCACTCCTGATCTTTCGGCCCCTACCTCTTCTAACACTGATACACCTTCTCCATCTGCAACTTCCGGTCCTCTCACTACCTCTTCATCACCATCTACTTCTCCCATAAACACTCCGATCGCCACTCTTGGAAATGACATCTCCCAATCTGCACCTTCATCTCCATTTCCATCTTCATCTGCATCTGCGTCTGCGCCACTCACAACAACACCTCCCACACCTCCCACAACAACGACTACCAACTCAACTTTACGCCGATTATCATTAACCATCTCACCTGATTTCCTAATGCGCGAAAATCCCGAATAACCTTCACCGACATTGAACATCTTACAATCGACAGACTTGGATGCTTCGCACACAGCTCGACGTGATGCGGACAGTATGTTATCAACCTGGCGAACTGGAACAACCCGACTTGACAGAATTCTCGATGGTCGAAAATGCCGATCAGGTCGAAGCGGAACAACCTTCTCCGGCAGAAATATCAAATCCTGCTACCATTCCGTCTTCTGCTACTGCCGCCGCGCAAGATGATGGGAAGGTCGATAATGGTTTAGAGGATATAAGATTGGAAAGTTCCGAAATGAACTCTACGAGTATTATAGGAAAAGTCGCTGCGTAGCGCTTGAGCATGATACATGATACATGGTCGGGGAGCAGACGAGTGAGGGTCGGGAGAGAGGTTTATCGGATAGCATATCATATATCAGATAATCAGGCTTATTAATGCTGCATCGGAAGGGAGGCATGACGTTCGATCAAACACGTAGCATTTCGCATGGCATGTGATGGACATTTTTACGCTCTTCTTGATTTGCTTGTATTCCCCCTTATCTAGTACACGGATCAGCCGAAGCTAGCATTCAAGGTTGATGCACAATTAATCCATTATATGTCAAAAGAAACGATTAGAAGCAATCAAGGTAATGAATGGATGTGTAGGCCGTATTTGCCTCCGTGGATTCAGATGATTCACTTATCAATGAAATAGCCGAGTTGGTGGTATGGTGGTGAGTTCGGGTAAAACGGCGGTCGGCTGTGAGGTGTGAGGTGGGACTGGGTGAGGGAGTCAGGTGATATAACCGAGTTTACCATCACGCATACTCGTGATTACACCTACCAAGTAGAGTATATGATAGACAAGACAATCATGCATTTCCTCTTCTTTCCCTTCTTTCCGTTTGCTATCCATTCTTCCCGCATTCATTCTTCTTTCTTTGCTCTTACTCACAAGCTCCGCGAGTCTCATTTGACTTGATTTGATTTGACTTGTATTGCTCAATTAAGATGATCCGTACACTGCGAACGACTATCCCTATCCAATCCCTCAGGACACAAGCACGTTCATACGCTGCTCCAGCCCTTGCCTCTTCCGCTTCTTCCTCAGGCCAGAAAGGCTTATCCCCACTAGCCGCTGAAGCGGCCAAAGAAGTTTCTGAGAAATGGAGAGGAACGTCAGCGGTCGGAGGTACGACCAAGAATTACATCGGAGGGGAATTTAGGGAGAGTAAAGCTGAGAAATGGTTGGATGTCAATGATCCGGTATGTCCTTGCTCTGTCTGGTGTCTCCACATTCCACATCCAGCATAACACATGAAGAGTCACAAGTGCCAGCCTTGTGAGGATCACTAGAGGTTGTGGTGGACTGACTCCTGCATGCGTTTAAATCCGTTCAACAGTCCACCCAAACTCTCCTTACTCGAGTACCGGAAACCACAGCATCCGAATTCAGCGATGCGGTAGATGCGGCTTCTCAGGCTTTCCAAACTTGGGGAAAGACAAGTGTGATGAAAAGACAGAGGGTCATGTTTGAGTGAGTGATGGTTGTTGTTCTTGCTGCGTCATTTTGCTTCGACTGCTTCTCTATTACCTCATGTTTCGCTGTTCTGATGGTTTGCTGCGATGTGACATGTTGTGCGATGATGATGATGAAGAGGCGCTTCCTCCTTTGGAGATGAATCAGATAAGGGTATTGGCTTAACCGAATTGATCGATAGATTGATGTAAAGGATGTAAAGGAGGGTCATTCAGGTCGAAAGGAGGGTCTAATGAAGCTCAAGCTTCTCGTCGGATTGACCATCACATCTCCTCATCTGACCTGATTATAGGACCGAGTGAAGAAGTTGATGGCTGAGGGAGCTGACATGCTGTATCATTTTTGTGCTTGTGCAGCCTTCAGCATCTGATCCGACAACATTCACCCGACATAGCCAAATCAATCGTCCTTGAACAAGGTAAAACATTCGCCGACGCTCTCGGAGATGTTGGAAGGGGTTTACAAGTCGTCGAATCGGCCACGGCAATCACGAATACCCTACTTGGGGATAAGCTTGAAGTTTCGGCGGATATGGATACCTTCTCGCGAAGATTGCCGTTGGGTGTGACTGCTGCGATCACACCGTTCAATTTTCCTGCGATGATTGTTCTTTGGAGTGCTGCTTTGGCCACCGTTACTGGTAAGCTAGCTGTCCCAGATTCAACTCGACTCGACTCGACTCAACTCAACTCACACGTCTTGGTATAATGGTCGAATAAATGCTGATGCGCGTCGGCGTGCATAGGTAATACGCTAATCGTCAAACCATCTGAACGAGACCCGGGAGCTACGATGATCATTGCTGAATTGTGCGAGAGAGCTGGTATACCCCCTGGAGTAATCAACGTGTAAGTACAGCTGATGCTCTCGTGACGAACGAGGCTGTAGTTGATTTCAATTTGTGTAGTGTACATGGAAGCGCGCCGACGGTCAATAGAATTTGTGATGATCCAGCTATCAAAGCTATTTCGTTCGTTGGAGGCGATAAAGCCGGAGAACATATCTACAACAGGTCAGCTACATGCCATTGAGCGAATACATGGAATTAAGCTGAGGTGACAATCCCGCCTATAGAGCTACTCCCCTTGGCAAGCGGGTCCAAGCTAATTTGGGAGCCAAGAACCATTGTGTCATCATGCCTGATGGTGAGCGTATCTACCTATTGAGGGCCGTCAATTCATTCCACCTGACTGAATGTAATGCACGATAGCCAACAAGAACCTTTCGCTCAATGCTGTCGCCGGTGCTGCCTTCGGTGCAGCTGGACAGAGATGTATGGCTTTGTCCGTCGGTGAGTCCGGCACAGCAGGGTATAGACTGCACAGCAGGCGGCTCACACTGCATCATAGCCATCTTCGTGGGGGCTGCTCGACAATGGATCCCTGAATTGATCGATCGAGCTAAGGCGTTGAAGGTGTCAGGTGGATTTGAAGAGAATACCGATCTGTATGTACATCTCCTCGCAACCAAATGAGGAGATTCGGCTGAGGTTTTTTTGATGGCATAGCGGACCGGTCATCTCACCACAAGCTAAAGCTAAGATCGAGCACTATATCGGTACCGTAGAGCAGGAAGGTGGAAAGATCCTGCTTGACGGTAGAGGTTTGACTGTTCCCGAATATCCTAATGGGAACTTTGTTGGACCGACCGTTGTTGAAGCTACGGTAGATATGAGTGCATACAAGTGAGTCGCCATAAGCCCATGATATGGCTGGAAGGAAGCCATAACAAGATCATGCTGACAGAGGCTTGGACAGGAACGAGATCTTCGGTCCTGTCTTGACTATTGTCGAAGCGGAAACCCTTGATGATGCTATTGACATCATCAACCAAAACAAATAGTCAGTCCATAAACCCATTCCTTTTGCAAGGATCAAGAAGGCTGATTTACAGCTGGTGACGATTGCAGCGGAAACGGAGCTTCTATCTTTACAAACTCCGGATCTACTGCTAGGAAGTTCGAGCTGGAGGCTGAGCCTGGGCAGATCGGAGTCAACGTCGCCGTGCCTGTAAGTTCTCTTTCGAAGTTGGCCAGATCGGCTTGAGACCAATCTCATAGATGGACGAAAAGAGCCGGATTATGATACAGCAGGCTAAGCGAATATCGATGATTTTCTAGGTGCCCCTCCCGATGTTCAACTGGTCAGGAAACAAAGGATCGTTCAAGGGCGATATACCGTTCTACGGTAAATCCGGTATCGATTTCTACACGTATCGAAAGACTACTACGTCGCTCTGGCCCGCCGCGGACGCTGTTGGAAATAGGGTAAGTGGTCAGCTGTTTGGGAATTTCTCTAACGAAGCGACTTGCTGATATCTTGTTTGTGGATATAGGCAAGTGTACACATGCCTCAGATCCATTGATCAGGATAAGTCTGGCTCGTAGTCTGACTTTGGCAAGTGCATCGGATGGGCGAGGGTCGTGTGTATAGAGAGCGTCAAGGGGTATCAATTACACTTCTTGTGATTCGAGTAAAACTCGTACACACGAAATTGGCTATGGCTTTTCTTTGTGTTTCTTTACTGGCTTACTGAGGGCTTTACGATATCGGTTATGAAATCAGTACCTGTGGAAAAGCAATTTGAGATGTGAAACACATGCATTCATTTGTACAGCTGCAACTTGGCTTGCTGCGTGTAAGCTCCTTCCTGAATACCCCGAGGTATGATGGTAGTATGTTGAAGTCCCATATTGGAAATCAGAACGCGAAACCTGTCAATTTTTCTGCGTCCCTTCCCCTTCCCCTTCATAGCGTTGCAGAGTTACATCAAATTCATTCTGACCGGCAGATCTGAAGTATGTTGTCTATGCTCTACCACCTATCCCGAAGTATATCCACATCTACATCTATACTTATCGCCCAATGCCTATAGCCTACAGCCTATGACCTGTAACCTATAAAGTCAAATAATACTTCCCCAAATCGTTCAACGTCCCATCACTATTCTCCAACCCCCACGGTTCCGTAACATCTGGAAACGCGCCAAACCAAGCCCACCTCTCTATGTACTTTTTCCCTTCGGAGGACTCGAACCATGATATGGCGGTTTTCATGAAATCTTTATTCTGTTGGAAAGTGCATTTCTGTCCAGAGGAGAAATCGAGGCATGCGACTTCGGTCAGCCAGATTGGTTTACCTTGAGCGGGGAATGTCTGATTGTAGGGATCGAGGCGAGTGGAATTAGGTGAAATTGTGACAAATCAAATCAGATCAGTCAGCTTCTGTTTCAAACCGCGAAGTAAGTGTGATTTGCTTGTCGACGAGTCGTAGGACTAGATGCATGAACATCACTCACCTTGATATAAGTGATCATGTCGTTTGCGTTGGTACCGTAAAAATGAATAGGCACGAAATCGAACTTGCATTGACCGTTGCATGCTTGCAACCAGCCCTGCAAGTACCACAGCCCGCCGATCAGTCCCAGCACGATCTGGCGCGCATTGGAGTAGATATCGAGAGACTCACGTTGAACCACCATGTCCCACCACGAGCTACTGCCGGAGTACCAATTTTGATACTCTTATCTTTCAGCTTGCTCGTCCATTTCTGATGGAGGACAGCTCCTTGGGTGACATTCATACTTGACCCGCCTGCTGAGTTACCTTGGTCCGCTAAGTCGTAGAAAAGTCACATCAGTTCAGCTCAGCTCAGCTCGAATAAAACACTACACATCGCTTCGATGACTGTACATGGAGTTTGACAAGAGGTCCATAGACTCAAACTCGGACTCAGACTCAGATCCAGACTCACGCTCATTGAAACCCAAAATATGTGTAGATCCACTAGGTACCGTACCGTCCCAATCATTGATCGACCCCTCACCCCAGATCATAGGTACGTATTCGACGTTACCCATGGTCATAGGCCAGAAACTCCAGTTGTAGTACCATCCCAAGCCCTTTGTATTGGCCAGCTTCTGATAACTCTGCCAAGATAGACCTAGGCCGGATGAGGAGCCTGCGTTACCTGTTTGGATGGCTGCTGAGGTCGAAGTCATTTTCGCGGTTGTATTTGTAGTGGTAGTAGACGTGCTGATTTTCGAAGTAGTGGTTGATTTCATCGCTGAGGAGATCGTGGATGTTTTGCTAGATGACGAGGAAGAAGCTTTGCTAGTCGAAGTCGAGGTCGAGGTCTTAACCACGGAGGAGGAGGGTTTGCTACTGGAAGAGGATGCTTTACTAGTCGATGTCGATGTCTTGATAGCGGATGAAGTAGCTTTGCTGGTGGAAGACGGTGCTTTGCTGGTTGACGATGATGTCTTAGCGCTGGACCAGGCGGATCTGCTGCTTGAGGAAGAGGTTTTGGCGGTTGATGTGGAAGTTTTCGAAGTGGAAGAAGAAGCTTTACTCATTGAAGATGATAAGGGTTTGGAAGATGAGCCAGAAGTATTGACTTTAGAAGTCGAACTAGCGGGGGCGGAAGACGTCTTGGCAATCGAGGTCGACGAGGAAGTCGTCGTAGCTTTCTTGATCAGACTAGTCGAGGATGGCGCGACTGAGGAAGATGACTTAGCTATCGAGGAAGAAGCTTTCGAGATCGAGGTTGAGAGTTTGGAAGTCGAAGGCGTGCTTGAGGAACTCTTTGAGATCGCTGAAGTTGCTAAGGACGATTTGGACGTCGTCGTCGGTGTCGACTGAGTCTTACTATCAGATTTGCTGGAAGTTGAGCTGGTCGAGGTGGCTTTGATTGTTCCAGAGGAGGTTTTCGAAGCGGGAGAAGTGCTAGTCTTAGAAGAGGGAGTCGAAAAGGAGACCTTGCTCGTGGTTATAGATTTACTGCTTGAGAATGAGGTCGTACTGGATTTGATACTTGATGAAGCTGAAGATGAACCCTTGCTGACTGACAACGAAACCGAGTGAGAAGCGGATGCTGATGCTGAAGCGGGTGCTGGCGCTGGTGCTACAGATCCGATAGCCAGAAGCGGCAAAACTGCAAGCAAGATAGAGAGCTTCATCGTCGCCTGAAAATTCAGTATCCGAAGGAATGTAGTCTTTCTAAAAGAATGTGTATGATTCGTATGATCGACCGAGCGAATACCAGAATATTCCGAACCAGAGTACCAGAAACGATTGAGAGCAGCACAAAGACGAGAAAGGTAATGCATCTACTTGGGATCAATCTCTCTGCCTATATATACTTTTCCATCTCGATTATAGGGCTCTTGAACTCTGGATCTTCGATATTTGTTTACGCTTTTCGAGGTCAGCGAGAAAGAAGGATGAAACGCCCATTACGAAATGGCATTTTTTCAGGAACAGGATGATCGACAGGGTCATCTCTTTCGTGATGGAATATCCCGATCCGGCCGGTGTTCTCGACAATTACAATACACAGTACAGAAATCTTCCCTCAAGCGCAGCATGCTCACACGGCGCCATGATCGGTTTCCATACGGCTAGGTGCTCACTGGCTCGCCTCAACATGTCTGCCTATGTATATAGGCTTGGATCGAAGTTGTGGTACAGAGCTATAAATAGGCACGCAGCTGCGAGGGGCCTTCGTGATGCGCGCCTACAATGACGCGTGGTTCGGTTGTTGCGTCGGTCGTGTGTCGTCCAGTTGTCTTTGTCTTTCCGGCAACGAAGCAGATATTTATGCTGCGATTCGTCATTGTATATAGGGGTTCAATTCAAGTAGCAGTAGCTTAGTCAGCTTGCAAATATGGACAAATGGGCTCCTATTGCCCCTTCGAAGCCTGGCGGTCCATCGAATCAGCACAACCTCTCATCGCGCTTCGCCTCCGTCCTCAAGCCTTCAAAACCTTCCGCTAGAGGGTCGATCTCCTCAGGTCCGCTGGTCGGTCGATGGCCTGAGAATGTCGTCCTGAGGATCATAGATTTCTTGCCGGTACCAGATCTGCCTCATGTTGCAAGATCAAATCGGGCTTTAGCTAGACTCGTCAAAGATGAGCGAGGATGGGAAGTGAGGTGTAAATGGTTGGGTCTCGTGGCCGATACCTGTTAGTCCAGCTCAGCAGATCACATTCCTGACCGGTTCCGTATCTGACCTCCTATACTGTAGCTATAGCATCACCGAAGAAAGAAACTCCGACAAATCCACTTCAGACACCTAAGAAACCATCTTTTTCCGTACCGCCCAGTCATAAATCCCGCCAATTATCGACCAACGATGATGATTTCGGTGATTTCTCCAGTCAGGCAAATGGCGGTGTGGGGAATAACGACGTATTTGAGGACGTCGATTTCGGTGATTTTGAAGGTGCCAAACCTAATGGTGGGAGTCTGAACAGTAAAAAGGAGAACAACCTGTTGGACTTCGATGATTTGCCATTACCTTCCAATGCGAATACTGCAAAAGGTCAACAGAAGACTGGATTTTTCGCTCTCTCTCCAAATCCAACACCCACAAAACCAAAATTCTCTTCGCAACCTTTCGGGTATCCCTCATCAGCGGCGAACGACCCGCCGGGGGTATGGTATAAGACGTATCAGAAATACCATTTATCGATGATACCATATTGCGAAATTCTCAGATCCTCTCCATCGCCATCATCCACATTATCCCTCCTCTTCCCATCGAATAGACCACTTTCGCTACCAGACCAATCGAATCTGCTGCTATCTTTGATTCTGTTTCTCTCCCCTAGATTGCAACCATTGCGGGACTGGGGTTTTCTGCGCCAAGCTCTATTGGCAGCTTCGGACCGCTTCGACTCGACATGCTTGGTAGCGTTCGAAGTGTCGGATGGGAAGAAGGACGAGAATGGCATGAAGGTGGCGGCGGAAAGTAGTTGGAAAGTGTGGGAAGCTGGAGGCGGGTCGAGAGATCAATGGGAATGCGGCAGAGTCTGGGTGGAGAAGAGGGAGGTGTTTTATGATACAGCCCGGTGGGATTCTGCCGAGAATATAATGTGAGTCGATTTCATCACTTTCATGCGGCCTGTCGTACTTGGACTGATTGAGCGTTTACTTCAATGGTAAAATAGAAAAGTGCAGAGTCCCACGGGAGCTACTACTCGGCAATTGGATTTCACGCCGATGGACGCCTTCATATCTCATGTCCTGGAGGCTTTTCGGATAGACGCTGAGTTCGCCAAGAGGGTGTTCCCGGAGAATGCTAGAGTGATACTATCGTTCTGCGATAGAGTAGCAAGTGATGTGGTAAGTCGCACCAGCGTTCCGTGGAGATAGCAGCTTATGTCACCCCACTCAAGATTGGCGAATACATTCACCCACTACTCTCGCAAGCCCGAGCAGTATCACAGGATCTCTTTTTACAGGCCACAGCAGCTACTTTCGTCCAAGCTTGGAAATTGGTCGACTTGGTCATGGAGGTGGTCGGGGATGAGCAAAGCACAATACCTAGAACGAAAGTTGAGGATACTGTGTGAGTGTTTCTCGATTCACGCGCCAACATCTTTAGAGCTCATACAGTTGCCCAGGTTCCGGATGTTCGAGCAGCACTTGGACGAATATCTCGACGACGAGACGGAACGGGTCAAACATCATCTGGAAGATATCTGCAAAGCGTGGGATCAACAGGTGAGTGGTCCTCGATTTCATTCCTGCATTTCTCGTGTTGACTGAGGATGCCCCATAGCTCGGAGCGAAAGACCCAGGATCGCGAGTTCCAGCAGGCGGCCCGACTTTCCTCACTTCTGACAATCCCGACCAAGTAAAGCGAAACGTTTTGGCAGGATTCAAAGATGCCTTGCTCTTACCTGTGACCATCGTACCTCGCACAGTGACCTTCGCTACCAATGCTATCGTAACGGGATCTACACAAGCAGTCAGCGGGTTAGCGATGCTGAATCCTCAAAAGTGGACTGGCTCAAACGGCAAGATAGTCAAGAAAGAAGCGGCGGAAGGGGGAGATGTCGTATTCGAGTTACCTGATTCCGCTGAGATAGTTGAGAAAGGCGAAGGAGACGAAGTTGATGAGCTGGATGAGAAGAGCGGATATAATCTGGAAGTACCCGACGAGAAACCCGAAAAGGAAGTTTCAAGAGCTACAACACCGAATGGAACGTCGAAGGAGAAGGAAGATTCATTCGATAAATTACAATTGCTCGTTTCGCTCGACACGGCTCTTGAACTGATTCAGGCTGATCGAGATTCGCTCAAACGGGCGGAGACTTTCGCGAGATACCCCGGTCGAGCTGGATTGCATGTGCGGGAAGCGATAGAGGAGATATTCATCTTGATGCTCAAGGCTGCAGGAGACAGGCATATTGCGCCTGGGTTCAGGATGTGAGTGGAATTTCAGTGTCCAAACTATCAATCTTGCCCGTCATTTTCTCTTCTTCATAGAGTGCTTCACAGTTGATCGCGATTGTCTTGCGACGTTAGTGCGACAAACCAAATGTCAACGTATAAACCCTCAGAGCACGAGTCAACTACCTCAGTAGCGCCGTTATTACAGTTCTTCGAATTAGTACATATCGGAGATACAATCCAATCGATGATCCAAGTGTATTTCGATAAAGAATTATCCCCTTATGTCGATAAGACCGATTTCTTGAACGCTGTGATGAGGGAGAAGAAACGCTTCGAAAGTGTGCTGGACGATGCAGTAGCGGCGGGACTGAATGCCGGTATTGAGGTATTGATGAATCAGGTCGAGCATATCATCATAACGAAAACCGGACCGAGAGAATATTATCCCGTAGAGGGAACTCCGATGGATCTTGGACCGACCAAAGGATGTCGGGAGGCTATAAAGTGCTTGGAGATGCATTGTAATTTGTTAAGAGGAAGTACGTCGAAAGAAGTATTGGAAGTATTTTACCAGGAAGTGGGAATCAGGTTACAAGCGTAAGTCGTCATTTCAGACCCAGTGTACTTTTTCTTCCTTGATGGAGCAAGTACTGATCATCTGGGATACATTGAACTGTAGCATCTTGCAACGGCACCTCAAACGACAGATCATATCCCTAGAAGGGGGTTTCCAAATTATAGCCGATCTGAATACGTATCATGCCTTCGTGGCTTCGCTGAAACAGCAGAGAATAACGGAGGATTTCGCGAATCTCAAAATGCTGGGTCATGTTTATATCGTGAGCGATGCGAAGGATTTGGCGCAGATTGTTAGAGATGTCACGCGGTACGGTGGGACGTTCACCCCGGAAGAGTGAGTCTGAAATAACCTCTTGTTCCGTGGTAATGGTCCACGAAACAGTCGGATAATTTATTGATGTCGTTGATCAGTATTTATGAGTTCATTCAAAGGCGGAGCGATTGGAAGAAAATTGAAAAGACCGTTGACAAGGTGAGCTAGCCCTCCTAATCCGATTCCTGACGGGGCGATTCATGGACCATAGCTGACATCGCGGGGTTTAGGCGATGTATGCTCTGTCTGTCAGGGAAGATTGTGTGATTATGTAGCACAGGATGATAGGAATCACTTTACGCATATGAATAGTGCACACGCATATAACGAGTACTTATGCATGTATGATCGGATGACGAGGTTCTATTCGTATAAATCAGACCATTCATCTATGGTATACTCAAATGAAGCAAATTATCGGAATAGTAGAATAGTCAGCTTCGAAGAGTTCGTCGCGCATCTCCGCCTCTGCGGCCCGGCATCACTTCGTCCCGCAATCCGGATCACCAAAGTCAAGCTGCTATTCATAGACTCATAGCACATAGCACAGAACACAAAGGAGAGGGTATATATGCTTAGCATGAATGGAACGAGCAGTGGTGTGATGGTCCTTCGAGTCATTCCATACGCATTCTACTTCAGCCCTCGAATTTGCGCGCCAAAGAGAAGGAACGCATACCTTTTCACGCGTTGACTTCACAGACATAACAAAATGGCAGCTGCTTCTTTCCAAGACTGTATAATCCTCTTCGGGGACAGTCTGACGGAACGACAGGATGTTCCGCAAGCTCTCTTCGAGAGGATGTCGCGTGAGTGCAGTCCTGCAAGGATTTGCTCCTGCTTTGCTTGTGCTATGATGCCAGGCTGTGGGCGAGGGTACTGACGTTTATTGGATGTCCGAATGCGCAGAGGCGTATGCTAGAAAGATGGATGTGCTGAATAGAGGATTTGGAGGGTTCTCGAGTACGACGTAAGCGATTCTCAATTCCCACCCTCATACTCATACCCATTCTCCTTTCGTATACCGATGCAATCGCACTGCGCATGTCTCGATGGCTCACAGCTCAGGGTCATCGTAGCTCATTGCCCCTTTTCGACAAGATATTCGCTAAGAAAGGGGAGAATGCACCTGTTGTACGGCTGATCACACTTTGGTTCGGTAAGTTTCCCTGGCATTCTGTGCAACGCCTTCGCTTGATCCCTCATCTCACACTCCCTTATCCTCTTTCGCCTTTGTACACTTCCTATTACCCCTCCTCCGAGCCCGCCCCACCGTCCAACTGTCGCCTTGCTTCGTTCGCACTCTCCCACTTGGCCTGTCCTCACCTTCATCACTCAACCATTTCTTCCTCTTCTTGCCCCCCCTCAGCTGGCATGTCGAGATGCTTTGATTGACGCTGATGCGGGAAATGCAGGCACGAATGATTGCGTCAATTTCCCCAATCCAAGAGCAACACACTCGTCACACTTCAAAGCGAACTACGAGTACTTCCTACACAACCTCACTTCACCCGAATCTCCTTATGCAGTATCTGAAACGCCAGTCCATATACTACTAATCACACCTCCTCCGCCGTATGATCCGCAAATACCAGAACCGGCGAAATGGGTTCGAAGCACGGAACGAACGCTTGAATTTGTCGATGTTGTGAAGGACTTGGGGAGGGAATGGAAGGCCAAAGAGCAGAAAGACGGTTTCAAGATTGAAGTTCTGGATCTATGGGAAGCCATGGAAGACCGTGCGGGTGGTCTGGGCGATGGGTTAGAACCTTTCTTCCAGTAAGTCTTTCTCGTGTCTAGTACAACAAGTAAGATGCACCTGCAGAAGATTGACGTTGGTGCTGATTTGTTCGTGTGATAGCGATGGATGTCATTTGACGTCAAAAGGTTATGAAGTACTCTGGGAAGAGTATAGAAAGATCATCAAGGGACCTTGGAAAGACTGCGGGCTGGATTGGGAGGATGAAGATGGTCTGCCGAAGAGAGTTCCATTGTGAGTATTAATCTTCTGATGTGCAGGACAGCCGACTAATCTGTCTGGACTACCACATGGCTGCAGATTCAAGGATCAAGATGCGATGCGAGAAGAAAGCGTGATTGAGTTGATGGCCTTGCCGAAATGCAGACAATAGAGTGGCTGAAGAAAGACGCATTCCCCAAAATAAGTTTGCCGTGCTGCTTCTATCGTTTCAGCAACTCAAGCCAATGATAAGCAGACTCCGGCCGGTCTGCTTCTTGGGCTGAATTTTTGAGGTGACAGATAGCAGGAAGTCACTTACTGGCTACATGTCAATAATGCATCCCTTATCTGCCCACTTCCGTCTCCCCATGCATGACATGTGAATTCCACCCTTGAGCTAAACCCAAACAAGCAAGATGTCGACCGATTCTCGGTAAAATAACCAAAGCCATCGCGCATGTCCGTGCGCGGTGGTCACCGATTCGTCGGATTTGAGCGAGATATCATTACAAATGGCATTGTCCTATGTATACATATATACTGGACCAGGAGGGTATCATCGAGTTTTTATCTGTCTATCTTCTTCAACCCTCTTGCCGCGTATATCTTAATCATTCAAACGGAGTCAACCAGCCCTTCACAATGGCCAAAGGACCCATCCATCTCCCTGTTCACTCGCTCGAGCAATCTCCGGAACGGAGCAGAGCCAGACGATCATGGCCCCTTGCAGTTATTGGGCTGTTAGCTACGGCTGCTGTTCTTACTTCCTTCCCTGCTGGTGTCACCCAGCTCACATCTACTGCTACATCGTCTCTTTTCCAAGGAGATGTAAGCATGAAGAAGGGCTCTTGCGAACAGGCTGAACCGTTCTTGCCTTCTGGTTATAACGTTACCAAGATCTGGGAGGAGAAGGAGGTGATCATTAAACGACTACAAGAAGCTGTAAGCATTACGTTTCCTAGTTGACATGTATGAGCAAGGTAGCTTAAAGAGTGTGATCTAGATCCGAATCCCTACCCAGATGTACGATGAGATGGGTCCCGTTGATGAGGATCCAAGATGGAAAATCTTTGCTGAGTTCCACGATTGTGAGTGTGATAATCTCTCGCGAAGTATCTCGTATGCTGATGATCGTTGCGCGGTGTATAGTCCTCGAAAAGACATTCCCAAAGGTGTAGGTTTCAATGCAAGGATTGAAGCGAGAAGACGCGCTGATGAAATGCCATAGGTATGAGCATGCCAAGGTCACCAAGACGGATTGGGCATTGGTCTACGAGATCGAGGGGACTGAACCTTCTCTGAAACCATTGATGCTCACTGCTCATCAAGGTCAGTCTTACTGTGGTACATAAGGAAAAAGGAATACACGAGCTCATAATATTTTTCAGACGTTGTACCTGTCCTTCCTGATACTGTCGGTCAATGGACCCACGACCCTTTCAGCGGGGAGTATGACGGTACTTCGATCCATGGGAGAGGTTCTTCGGATACCAAGAGTAGTTTGATCGGTGAGCTGTTCGATCTGCAGGTGGTATGTGATCCCGCCGGATAGCTGCTGAATTATGGCGAATCATCACAGCGGTCATGTCTGCTCTCGAGCATTTGTTTGGTACTACCGATTTCAAGCCTCGACGACCTATCGTTCTTGCTTTCGGATCCGATGAAGAGAGAGGTGGTCAAGTCGGTGCTCCGGCGATCGCCAAGTACCTTTTAGAGAAGTACGGAAAGAACTCTATGTCGTTGTGAGCTCCCTCAATTCTCTGTCTCGTATCGCTAGCATATATTCCGCGACTGATTACGCATCCGCTCTTCTCTCGCTCAGGCTGATCGACGAAGGCAATGGTCTAGTCGAAACATGGGGTCAACAGTTCGCTACACCAGCTGTCGCTGAAAAGGGACACGTCGACATCGGTCTTACTGTCTCGACCTTGGGCGGACACTCGTCCGTACCACCTACACACACGGCTATAGGACTCATCTCCATGTTGATCGCTCAACTTGAAGCGCATCCTCACCAGCCTACCATCTCCAACAAATCCCCGATATACGAATTCATGACTTGTGCCGCGACTTTCGCGGAATCCATGCCTGCGAAGTTGAAGAAACTGGTCATCAAGGCTGAGAAAGGCGATAAAAAAGCTTGGAAAGATTTACCACTTGAGATTATCAGCACCGGTATGGACGGTACTTCGCACGGACCTGGTCAAGGTGATCCTATGAGAAGCCTGTTGACTACCACTCAAGCGGTAGACATCATCAATGGGGGATTGAAGGTGAACGCTTTAGTGAGCTTACAACCTGATACCACTATGGAACATGATCTGTGTATACTAATGGCCTGTATTCTCGATAGCCTGAATCAGTCAAAGCTATCATCAACCACAGAATTAACGTCCTCTCAAACCACGTCGAACTCCAAGAACGGATCGAGACCCTCTTACTCCCCATCGTGAAGACATACAACCTCACTTTGAACGGGTTCGACGGTACAGCGGTCTACAGTGGCTCACCAAGCTCCAAGGTGGATCTCAGCTTGGCATTTGGATACTTCACTGATCCCGCTCCTCATTCACCGGTCACCCTCGATGATCCAGCATGGACCGTACTGGCTGGTACCTCTCGAGGTGTTTGGGCCAGTAGAAAGGAAGTCAGTGAAGATGGAACGGTTGTAGAACTTGAGAAGGGTAAAGATTTAGTCATGGCTCCGTTCATGAGCACCGGTGTAAGTCCATCTCCTCAAATCGTCTTCACCCTGCAAACATTGAGCCCCATTTTGTACTTGTCCGTGCACGGCTGATAATGTTACGATGAAATAGAACACGGATACGAGGAGATACCTTGACCTTACGCCTAATATCTATCGATACAGGTACACGCCCATGCAAGGAAGCGCGGGGGCTCACACTATCAACGAGTATTCCAACGCGGATGATTTGATTGAATTCACCAGATTCTACCAAGCTATCATCTTGAATATGGACCAGTCGAAGCATGTAGCGTAAATGGATCTT
Source organism: Kwoniella dejecticola CBS 10117 (assembly GCF_000512565.2). NCBI lineage: Eukaryota > Fungi > Basidiomycota > Tremellomycetes > Tremellales > Cryptococcaceae > Kwoniella > Kwoniella dejecticola. The sequence goes on along the minus strand of NC_089309.1, from coordinate 381,961 downwards.
TGCAAGGCTGAAGAGAACGAAGGAGTCGTGTGAGGTTCTGCTAGTCGTTGTAGTAGGGTAGTAAGGGTAAGATCTGCAGTCAGCAGTTGAAACAAAAGCTTTCGGAATTTATTTATAGACAGATGAATGCACATGAATAAACAGTCATTTTCAACTCGAATGCAGTCGACTGCAGCTGCACCAAGTTTACAGATATTAATACATATTAGACGTATTCTTTGAGATCGTGTTTGAGACTTTTGGGTAATCTATTGCGTGGTTTCACTAATGTGTGTATCCTTTGTTAATTTAGGTGTTCTTGATTTTTTCTTGAGGCGCTTGTCCGTGATGTTTGGCCATTTTCAGACCGAGAGGGTTACGCTGCTCAGGCGAAGATAGGCATAGAATTGCCAAATCCACCTGGGAATCCAAACCCACCTCTTCCGCGGGCATGGCCACCTCTGCCCCTCATGCCATGCGGCATATCAAATGGTGGTGGACCTTGTCGGGAATGATGGTGAGGCACACCATGATGACCTTCTCGTCTCATATGAGGCTCATCAAATTCAGAGAAAGGCGGAGGGACTCCTGGTCCACCATGTCGACCAAAAATACCATGAGGACCTCTGCCTCCCATGAATCTGAGATTGTGCTCCTCATCGAAATCAAATGGGGGTGGTGGAGGGGGCGCACGTCTTCCGAAAGGGGGCATACCTCTTCCCCCAAAGCCTCCTGAACAGCCATATTCAGGTGCAAAGTCAGGCCCAAAGCCAATTTCTGAGTCGGGGTTGAGAGGACCTTGGCCGCGACCGTGGCCGTGGCCGTGGAAGTGGAAATGATGCTCAAAGTGATGGCCAGGCATAGGGAAAGAAGGGAACTGTCCTCCTCTGCCTCTTCCACCTCCCACTCCCATACCGCCTCGACCTCTTCCGCCGATCATCCCTCTGGGAGGGCCGCGATGGTATCTGTGAGGTCCATGCCCATAAGACTGGTCTTCAGGCAGAGGCTCTGAGTCGGACTCGGAGACAGACTCATATTGACTTTTGGAAGAGAGGGAGATCACTTCATCCGCAACGGCTTCATCGATGTCAGATTGTCTCGGAGGTGAAGTTACTTTCTCGGGCTCATCATCCCTCGATGGCTTGTCTTGTCGGTGCTTGCGATGATTTCTGGGACCATGAGGACCATTAGGCTTATGGTGGTGGTCTCTTGCTGGAGCGCCTCGTCCTCGTCCTGGTCTTCCCATACCTCGACCATGAGGTGGATGAGGGAATGGCCCAAAGAAGAACGGTTCGAATTCTCCCTCAAACCCAGGTGGCGGCGGTGGCCCTTGGAATCTAGAATGGCCGTGTCGTCCATGTTCAGAAGATGGGGGAGGGAAAGAGAACCTACCTCTATGTCTTCCAGGGTAGTAGGGTGGGAGATCGAATTGCAATCTAGGATCATCGAATGACCCAGGTCCCCCGCGAGGTAATCCATGGTGGTGTTGGTGGTGTCTTCTAGGCGGAGGGTCCTGAGGAGTTTCACCTACCTGTTCTTGTGATCTCGGTGGGCTAGGTTGAGGGTGCCTTTCGCCTGCGGGTGGCGAGTAAGGATGGAAACGAAGGTATGGGATATACAGAGACATGTGCGCGAATTGAGTGGCGATATCATCCCGATGTCCAAGCTCAGGGCCTTCCTCATTGGGTACAGAGGTGTTATTGTTGTGAAGCTCAGTATTTTCAAGCTCAGTGGAGGGAGTAATACTACCTGCTCGATCAGAGGAAGGAGCAATATCCTCCTTGGAAGCCACAGTAGCTTGAGCAGCGTCGGTGTTTGCGTTATTGGTGATTTGCATATTGTATTTGGAAATATTGAGTATCTTGTGACAAGAGGTATCAGTATATGTTGGAGTGAGTGAGCGATTGATGAGAAAGACGAAATGTCTTGAGAGATATGAGCTTCAAATTCGGTGAAAATTGACGGGCTTATATACCTTGCAACTGGTCAAAACGCTTACGCTCCCGCAGCGGAAGTTTTTCACATGTCCAACTGCGCAACGCAGCACTGACGCGTCAGCTATGCACAGAATCTGAAATGAATTGGCAGTGACTGTGTATGGAATCTGTTGGATGATGATCGACGTGCAGATCATTGTGGAATTGCCAATGCTGATCATTGACAAGCGTAAGCGTTGTTCATATGTTTATATAACCTTGCATCTCTGTGTTTTTCGTATCTCGAGGATTTACAAATGTTTTCAGCATTTCACGTCAGCGTTCTCACGGGTAACTCGTTCGCCGATTCTCTTTGACCGAGCCCCGGTTAACTCCATACCCGTAAATCTATGTAAATCCGAAAAGCACAAGATCGCTTGCCTAACAGCAGATTTCCCCTGACCAGGTGGGTTTAGCATGCCTTTCAAACGAAACCGGCGGCTTAACCGCGTCCGGATACGGATTCTACGGAAAGGTACCATAGAAGGGCGCAACGGACCCTCAGGGAAATTGGGGGAATATACCAAAATATTTCGAACATTTCCGCGACAACGAGCAATGATATCACTAGAACACCGATAATAACAACGAGATGCGGTCAAGACTTGTTTTTCTACCAACTCGTTCATATATAGATATATCAAGACTGTACAGCGCTTCTTGGGACCCCTCTCTGTGCTAAGGAGTCTCCAATCTCTTCTCTCTCTCTCACTTTTGTTCTTCTCATTCACTTTGTCATACTTCGCATAGATCATAGACTATAGATTAGAGATTGTGACAAGATGATCAAAACCATCATACCGTCCGCCCGACCCCTCTTACGAACCCGTCTGAGTCCCCGGGCAACTACTTCCATCCTCTCCCGGTCGACTCCTTCACTTTCGCAAGTGAGACTGTACAATCACGAACCATACCCTACCCCCAAACACGACTTGAAATCAGTACCTTCGAAAGGCGACCATGCGGAATCGCGTATAACGCCATGGCGAAAAGGCAAAGTATGGATAGATGCCCAACATGCTATTGCAGATATCAAGAGCGGATCGACGGTCTTGTCGGCCGGTTTCGGTCTCTGCGGGACAGCTGAAACTATCATCACTGCCATGCACGAAAGAAAGGATCTGCAGGACTTGATGGTCGTTAGTAATAACGCGGGTAATGCTGGGACGGCTGGTTTATGTGAGCTTCTTTCATATGCTTTTATCTACTTCAGCGGCTGACGGGAACTGCTTCTTTCGCTTGACAGCCCCGCTGGTCACTTCCGGTCAGATCCAACGTATGATTCTCTCTTATCTCGGTACCAACAAGGGACTCATGGCCAATTACATCAACGGAAAGATCTCGCTTGAGCTCAGTCCCCAAGGAACGATTGCTGAAAGATTGAGAGCTGCGGGTTCCGGTATGCCTGGTATCTATACTCGAAGTGGTGTCGGTGAGTCTGAGCTCTCCTTCTTTTGCCTTTCGTTTCTTTTTTACTGACTAACCCATGCCATTCATCACGTAGGAACCTTCATCGAGACTGGTGGTATCCCCCGACGATTTTCGGCACCGGATGCGAACGGTAAACAAGATGTAGTGCAGGAAGGTGTGAAGAAGGAGGTCAAAGTGGTCGATGGAAAGAAGTACATCTTCGAACCTGCTATTCACGGTGATGTCGCTATTCTGCGAGCTTGGAAGGTGGACAGGGCTGGTAACTGTGTATTCAGGTGGGTGTTCTCTTACATCTCGCTCATTCTAGATAAATAAGGCGATGAGAGGCCGACTGACGGAATTCTCCATCTAGGTATACCACTAAAGCTTTCGGACCTCTTGTTGCAAAGGCTGCTAAATTGACAATTGTCGAAGTGAGCGGATTACCTTTCCCGTTGCTCGCAAGATTATTCAGCTGACTTGGACCCTGCGTTACAGGCTGAAAACATCGTCGAGATCGGCGAGATCGGAGCGATGGACATCGACCTCGCAGGTATATATGTCGACCGAATCGTGCCAGCGACAGTGGACAAACAGATCGAAATTAAGACCACTAGAGAGCAATCCGAGAACGTGACCCCCTCTTCAGGCGACGAAGGTCACAAGTCCGAGACTACCACGCCTGCTGTTGCACAAGCTAAAGAAGCAAGGGAGAGAATTGCTAAGAGAGCTTCGAAAGAACTGTACGATGGAGCATATGTAAATCTAGGTGTGGGTATCCCTGTGATGGCTGCAAACTACTTGCCGGAAGGCCAAAAAGTGTGGATCCAAAGTGAGAATGGTATTTTGGGTATGGGTCCTTATCCCCTCGAAGATGAAGTCGATGCGTGAGTGGAACGTCCGATTTGCAATCTCAAGAAGTCTAATCTCAGAAGCAGAAGGAGTCGATTGCAAACGCTGATATGCATATGCCGTAGCGATATCATCAACGCCGGAAAGGAAACTGTCACTTTGGTCCCTGGAGCTGCTGTCTTCGACTCATCAGAGTCGTTCGGTATGATCAGAGGTGGACATGTGGACGTGTCCATCCTGGGTGCTATGGAGGTATCGGCTACTGGTGATCTCGTGGGTGTCAATATTTATTGACATGAGTGTTTCGCTGATACTGTTCTGTATAGGCCAATTACATGATTCCCGGAAAACTCATCAAGGGTATGGGAGGGTAAGTCGACTCAACTTTGGAGTGCGCGTCAACCTTGCTCAGCAGCTGATTTGAGACTTGTAGAGCAATGGATTTGGTATCCAACCCGGATAGCACCAAGATCGTTGTGGTCACAACGCATGTAGACAAACACGGCAAACCCAAGATCCTCGAGAAATGCTCGTTGCCTTTGACAGGTGTCTCGGTCGTTAGTCGAATCATAACGGATTTGGCGGTGTTCGATGTGGACAGGACAAATGAGAACGGGGGTGGATTGACCCTGATTGAGATTGCTGAGGGTCACACACTGGAGGATATCAAAGAGAAGACTGGCGCATCTTTCAAGGTTGCCGAGAAAGTCGGTAAATTCTAGTTGGTCGGAGGAGTCAATGGGAAGAAGAGATACATGGGTAACATAGATTGTATTCTTAGCGTGATGCATTATAGACCATCATAGGCCTCAAATCGAACGTTCTAAGCATATGCAGACCGAAGATTACCGCATTAGCATCCGCACTGGATGCAGATCATGTCATTTTCCAATGCGGAATGACGGCTGTCTTAGGTGATCTTTGTTTACGTTACGTTAACCCGGAGAAACGGAGTCATCATGTCAAAAAAGTTTAAATATTTCAATGGCCTAGACGTGCTTTCCTGCGACTTATACTACATGTCACACGACTTGACTCGAACACACACCGCCCGAACATTCTCTATAACTCGCCAATCGCGCGACTCTCTTTGGCCATTCGAAAGCGATTCTCTCCGATATCGACTCAAATCTGCGACGAATTGACTGCGATTCAATAGGTAGTTGGCTCAACAGATAGAGTGGACAAAGGATGACCGCCATACCGCGACCTAGTATATTCGCTCGAATATGGACGACATACACCACGGCTCTGCGCGAGAGACCGCTGCGGACAAAGATGATCCAGAGCGGTGTTCTGTACATCTCCGCAGATCTGGTGGCTCAGCTTGGAATTGAGGGGAAATCTATACGGCGGACATTAAGTGGTGAAGAAGGGGATGAGGTGTATGATGTGAGTGTCAACTTTTACCTCACCTGCGCTTCTTTTTGAGAGCGACAAATAGCATGGCTGCAAGTAAGGTAGTTGCTTCTCCATTTGGCAAAGGGGTATTCGGGTCAACAGATATGGTGGATGAGAGCTAATAGACTAGACTGAAATCTAGCCGATACGGACAGCTAGATTATCGATATGTGAGTTCGCTCAAACGATAAACACTTGCGCCGAGTTATACGATGCTTATGCGGCTTTGTGATTGAGGATAGATGGCTCCACGGTATTTGCTCCGCTTGCGCATTATTGGCTAGGCTCGGTGGAACGTATAGTACTATCGTCAAAAATAAAATGTGAGACTGGACCGTTTCTCTTCAATAATTCGCGTGCTTCGATTAGTATGCTCGACTGACGATGTGCGGTATCTATAGCTCTACTAGCTAAGCTGACGCTGGACATATGCATATGGTCGCCGTTCGTCACTTTCATGTTCCCTACATGTCTAGGATTGCTGGAAGGGAAGAACGTAGATGAGGTCAGGCGAAAAGTCGCACATGTAAGCTGGCCATATTTCTCCCGCGTCCATCTCGAGTCCATGCCCATTTCTTCTGCTCCTCGGTCTCCGAGCTCAAAGTTCACCATCAGGTTGGCTTTTGAGCAAAAGCTGACAATACAATGTGATTTAGGGATGGTTCCCAACATGGCAAAAAGCAGTATGCGTGTTCGGTCCTACTCAAGTGATAAACTTCTCCGTTGTCCCACCGCAACATCGTCTCCTGACGGTGCAATCCGTCGGATTATGCTGGAACATATTCTTGTCGTGGCAAAACAATCGTAATAACAAACTATTGGCTCTGGCACACATGAACCTGGAAGAAGCCCGAATGCATGCTCTGGCAATCCAACTGGATCAGCCTCGACAAACAGGCGTCGGAGTGGAATTGACGGAGGAAGAGGTCAGGAGCAAGAAGGAAATTGAAGTAGCTCAACAAGCGCTGTTGAAGGCGGAACAGAGGAAAGAGTCTATCAAGACACAAGGTGGAGAGGCTGGTGTAGGAGTGAAAATGGCTTGGTCGTGAGCTCGAACAACGATCGTATTGCTTGGAGACCTACCTAGTATTCTGCGAGGGCTCAATTTTTATGCTCTCTCAGAATGAGACGAACTTATCAGACGTTGTAATAATTTTATGCACACTATAGTGAATAGAACATATATCATAGAACATATAGATGGATCCACCATATCACAAATGGCATGTCATTATCGGAATTCTTCAGGCTGGCCTATATAGCCCTGGGTTGTCCGTCATCATCCTCAATCTCGACTTCCCCCTTGACTCATACCTACGACCATACCCACTCCTAATCCCGCAGCAATGCCACTGTGTACGCCTAGGCCATGTTCCATTTTCAGCGGACTGAGTGTAGGGGGTCTTCCACCTATTGAACTTTGGCTAGGGCCTGCCACGATGTCATTCGGCGGGTACAGGCTGACAGGTGTAGATTGTCTGCTGGACGATACTCGCTTTTGCTCTTGATCTTCTTTGACGACATCAGCCAGGTATGTTATCTTACTTGCATCGCTAGGTGTCTTCTTGTGTCCTTTCTCTTGGTCTCTATCTCTCCGCTCAACTTTTTCATCTGCCTCGCATCGCTCATGAGGTTCTGCGTCATCTTCCTTCGCACCATGGGAACTAGGCGCATTCTCGTTCAATCGCCGAAAAGCATCTGAGATAGTACCTTTCCTTCTGAGTCTCGGCGTAGTAGGCGAGATAGGAATCTCTATACGGGGAATTATGTTTACTTGTTCAGACGACTTATTCATTTGATTCTGTTGGTTGTTCACGTGCTGCTGAAAGCCATTCCAGCCTCTAGTGAAGTACCCTTGACCTTCGATCGGAACAGGATCCGTACCGAACGAGCTGCACGTGTCTATAGAAGATTTTGGTTGCGGTGAATGAGACGGCGTGGATGAAGCAGATTTTAAAGCTTGTGTTGAGGTCGCCGTGGGAACCACCAAAGATCCACTTCGCTCGACTAGTGTCCTATCGGAAGACAGACCGGAAGGTACGGGCGAGGTTGAAGGGATTACCAATGTGCCTGGACGCTGTGGTCTTGGTCTGGACCGCTCGGGCATGCGGACGTGGGGAACGGGGAAGTCAATTGTAGGTGAGATGAACGAGCTTCGCTGTAAAGCTGCTTGTGAGAATGGATGAGGCGCAAAGGAGTCCTCTGACGAAGCCCGGTCGGCTGAAGTAGTGGTTATTCTGGGTGGTCTTGAGATTTTGGTCTGCTTCTCTTGTGATGAAATCTGGCGGTTACAGGTATCCTCAAGTATTTTGGGACTATCGGTCAGGCTGTTAATATGAATTTGATCTTCCTGACCACCTGCACTGACTCTCCTAACCGACAGATGATTCTGTACATTAGGTTCTAAGCTGGTAAAAGAGGGTTTCCTTCCTGCCCCGACAGGTAAAAGCTCAGAAGAAGGATTAGCATTATCTAAAGTTGAGCAGAAAGAATTGACACGGGTATATGAATCAGGTAGTAGAGGATTACTGGATATTCGCCTTATTGCGAATACCTTATCTTGGAAGTGAGGTTGTACCAAACTTGAAGCCCTTCTTTCTGCATCGAGGGCAATCTTGTGTTTCGAGGAGTAGTCCTCTGGGTTATTGTTGTTGCAAGTCTGTTTGTCTGGATTCGCACCTCTCGACGAGTGATTATGCTGGAATCTGGCGTTTCGCCTCGAGGGATCCCAAATCTGACCATCTTGAGCCAGATCTTCAATAGGTAAAATAGGTTGCTGATTACGGAAATTTCCTCTTCGGAAAGAGCATCGATACCGACGATACAGATAGATGGCCCCAAACAGAAGGGTGAAAAACAGGATCGGACATATTACGATTACTGATCATGCAAAGTCAGCTCGACACCCTCTACACTTCGAATGCTCGCAGCCATGCGAAGATTGCGCTTACCTATGATTTTCAACGTATCTTCGCTTGCCATCTTAGGATCTTGACTCGCGGGCTCTTACCTTGCGTCGATTTTTTTTGCTTACTAACGGATGTGAAGGACAGATGTAAAGTATGCAAAAGTCATTTCGCATGACCGACCCTTCGAGTGCGAGTAAGATAGATCGTCCATCCCCTGGTCGACCATGCACGCAGCTGGACTACATACAGTGGTCACACGATTTTTCTCTCTGTACGTCTTTTCATGCCTAGTGAGCGATCTTGTATCAAGTCTGCGACAATTAGCGAAGGGTAAAAGGAGAGAGTCTCTGCAACTTCGAGACTGAGTAGACGCCACATGCTCGCCGGCGGTTGACACGTGGATTGAGTCGCGTCTCTCATCGTTGACGTTGTTGTCATTTGTTCATTTATCGTCTGTGCGTGATCATTCGTCGTTTTGTAGCAATCTCTCCGGCGTTCCGTCTGTCTTTCCGTCTTAGTGTGACCCAGCTCCGCCGTCGATCCGGCCTCTCGACTCTACGTCGCCGCGGATATCACAGTCTCGCCGCCATTTGTTTTGACGAAGTCTTGAGGAGCGGACAATCATGTCGAGCCCGTCTTCGCCTGCTGGACCTTCAAGCCAACATCCCTTGCAGCGTGGACCTCCGAAGCATGCATCGAAAAGCAAGATGGAGAAGTGTAAGCCTAGCTCTGCACAATGTACTCTGTCTGGCAACTATGAAGCTGATGATACCCAAATGCGCAGTCACATTCACCTTGGGAAAGCTAGATGCTGGGATGGTCAGTTCACCTATCATCGCATCATGGGATAGGCACAGCTGACATACGTATAGGCTATATTACTGGGACCGAACGCCCATCTGCTGGAGTTCCCTTCCTTGTTACTTCCAACCCCGTCTCCCGGAGCACCACCGCTCGGCCCGGGCTCTATATTGACGATCACAGTGTCAAGAGATGTGGGAGCCGAATTAGCAGCTCAGCAATCTTTCCACAACCTTCAGTCCGATATACTCTCGGCATTCTCTACGGCTCCATCGAAACCTGTTTTGAAACTGAGGAATGTTACCCAGACATCAGTCTGTGTGGAATGGGAGAAGCTTGAGATCGGGTCCGCGAATTGGAGAGGGGTGGAGATGTATCGAAATGGTCAAAGATGGGGTCGAGTAGGGGGTGACTTCGGTCAAGGCAAGAAGGAGAAGAGGGAATGGAAGACTGGAGGACTCCAGTCTGGCGAAGAATACACTTTCCAGCTGGTCTTGTGAGTCGGCTCTGACATGTAGGTGATCCAGGGCAGAATTTCGCGACTGATGTTTGAATCGCACAATAAGGAAAACAACAGCTGGAACATATCCCTCGAATCTCATCAGAGTACGCACGCATACCATGGAGTGAGTCCACTGGTCTGGGAACGATGCGTTTCAAACCAGGCTCACCGCTGACAATGCATGATTAGCAACTTGACTGGTCTCCTCATCCACTTTGGACCGATACACCCACCCCAACTCCTTGATCAGCTTCGGGAGGGACTTCGCCAGATCGGTGCGCGCGAATCACCCACTGTCGCACTTGATACAACTCATTTCGTCTGCACCACCCCGATAGTGGGAGGGGATGATTCCGGTAGAGGTGGCCAGATAGATCCTGAATATCAAGAAGCTGCCCGAATGAATTTACCTGTAGTTGGACCTGGGTGGCTATTGGCAGTAGCTGCCGAGCGGAAGTGAGTCTGCTTTCATATGGATTTGAGGCGTAAGCTGACAGTCAACGACACCCAATACAGACAGGTGCCGATTTCAAATTATCTGCTGCCTTCATTACCGCAAGCTCAGACAACAACCTCAGACCCCGCTCCTTTCCGACGACCATCCCCACAAAAGCGATCGTCACTTCCCTTTACTTCGTCATCTCCTACCAGTCCCCATCACGAGAATCCAGAGGAGATACGTAGGTCTCCTAGCCCAGAGACTATAGCTCGGATGAGCATGCATGCCTCATCCAACAGACCCAGTGTATCTAGAAATGGCTCGATGGAGGGTAGAAGGAGTAGAGAGATGAGTCTTGATGTAGACGTTGGAGGTAGACCGAGGAGTCCAAAACCTGAGGCTGATGGGAAGCTTGACCGGTACGTCCGCTGTTGACACGATCGCGAGTACGGAGCGACTCAGACTGACATAATGCTTTTGCCGCACGTTCAACAGGGGTTTCAAATTCCCGCTTTCTAGCAGTGCATCCAATTCTCCAGCTCAATCACCTACAGAAGGGAACTACCGTCGCTCATCCTCTCCATCGAGAAGAGCTACAGCTCCTGCTGTCCCTTCGATACAAGAGCTACCTACGAAGGATACCACAATCCCGTCGCAACCGGCAATCATCGAAGCTGAAGCCTCTCCGGCACCCTTGTCAGCTACCGTGGATCCGGTCTCCGCCGGGCCAGTGGTCGACGCCATACCAGAACCGAAATCTACAGATTCTGCATCCTTGCCATCTCCCGCCCAGCCTACCTCCTCGCAGCAAGAAGCGCTTCCGACGTCACCCGATCCTGCGCAGGAGAAGCAATCGGACAAAGCGTCTGATCATGCTCCAGCGATGGTCGAAGAGCCAACTGAGTTACCAGGAAAATCAGCATCTGGACCACCACCTATCATCGATAAATCAATTTCTCCAGAGAGTCATGCAGAAGCCACCAGAGCCACAACGATCGATGAAGCGATTGCCAACTTTGAAACTGCTATTGCTAAGACCCCTGAACCGGTCAGTGAGCCGGTCCCCGCACCTGATGTCAATCTAGAGAAGGTCGAAAGTCCTGTCATCAAGGCTTCCGAGGAGCCTCAGATCGAAAGGGTGGAAGACAAAGCTGTCCCAGAAAAGGCTGTGGCCGTGGAAGCTTCCGCTTTGGGTAGTAAACCTCTAGAACAGGTAAATGCCAGTCACGCAGAGAACGGCAATACCCCTGCCGCATCTGGACCCCAAACCGAAGGCGGTGCTGTGTCCAGTAAGAACAAGAAAAAGAAAAACAAGAAGAAGAAGGCATCTGCATCGGGTGTCACGCCTGTGTCCTCCAATCCAGGAACCGGAGCGAACTCGCCTGTCCCTCCCGTGGATGAAGATGAAGGGGAAGGAATGGATGAAATTGATCTGAACTAGGGATAGAATAGATGGCTGGCTGCATGCATGCATGCATTACTGGACAAATCGGGTCTTCATTAGAGTGAGCAGCTGTACTGACTTGGCGATGCAAAGCGTGGGAATCAGTTTCAGATCAAGTGGACACACAAACAACCTCTCTCGAATTTTCAAAGCTGGAAAATCCCTTTGTTCCTTTGCAGAGCATCAAGCGATCTGCTCCTGCGCAAACTCTCCACTCTTTCAGCATGCCCTCCTATCGATGACCAAAGGAATAGCAAATGGCGTCGCACAAGTCTGGATCTTCATAAAGGACCATAATCCATTCGAGAAAGGATGTTTGAGCAAAGGGTTGACAGCTAATTATCTACTGATTGTGTTTGATCCCTGGCGCAGAACATCGCAATTGGAAGAAACCTGAACTCGATCGACTGACAGCTTGAGCCATTCTGCTGTATATGTAATCCTCTTGAATGGATGATGTTTCGCCTTCCGCATCTCATCCATCTATCTTGCCAATAACCCATTCTCACCCCGAATAGCGCATAACAAGACCATCGGAATGTCCAATGACGACCCTCCACATACGACTTTAGACGATTGCGATGTGAATTGGCAGTATATGGGAGATACGTGGGGTACAAACCACACCGGTGAGTGGGACAAAGCCTGTCCACTGCATAAGCAAGCTGCTGCTGATGATTTTGGTCGTATGACAGATGATCCGCTAGTTAGTCAGTATTATCAGGGCACGTTCGAAAGTACCACTGTGCATGGAGCGTATGCTAGACTGTGTTGGACGGGAACCAAAGCCCAGATTTTGGGCGGCAAGAGAAAGAAGTGAGCAGCGCACAATTAAACGCTTGCTTCTAGGAGACTGTCAGCTGAACTTTGACGAATGTCTTATAGCCACGCACTCTACACTGTATCCGTAGACAATGGCGACCCGGTATGGCTCAGCGGGTACAGCGAGAAGGCACAAATCCCAGCATCGTTATACGAGACTGAACAGCTGGAATGGGGAAACCACCAGATCGTCCTGACGAATATGCCAAAGACGAATATGACGAAAAAGGATAATGTCTGGTTCGATATTGACTATGCTGAGATCGATGGGTGGCCGTGAGTTTCTCAGCCGCTTCCTGCTTTGACCCGAAGAAGCCAAAACCCCGGAGATCAAGATTAGCTCGTTGACATTTGATTGCCCTGCAATGCGTAGAATTGACTGCAAAGATCTTCCTGAGATAACTGTCAAACCTACAGAAACAGTCATCCCCGCATCGGCTATCACCCATATGTCGAGCTCAAACGCGAATGCTACGACATCCGATAATAGCACATTGTCCGGTAACTCGACTGTACATTCTGGAAATACAACTTCCAACTCTACCTCAGCCATGCCTGGCAACGCTACGGCCAGTCTTACTCACGCACCCTCGGCATCGAATGGAAGTGTACCTCACTTTACGAATTCATCTTCGTTGAGTCATATAAGCCCAACTACGACTATCATGATGAGTTCCGCTACCATCGATAATTCCACGTCCACGTTCGGGTAAGTTCGATCGCCTCGAAAACACTCACATCCACAGAAGGGCTGACAAATGCTATAACTTGCAGGGGATCATCCGCTAGCGCGACGAATTCATCAAGTATCGCAGACCCCTTCCACGCAGGCACAGAGACACACATCGCTCTGTACGGGTTGATCGGTGCCTTTTTAGCCAGGTGGCTTTGCTAAACCCTGCACACACGTTTTCTCATTTGGTATTCTGGAAATTCATGCTCTGTGAGCAAATCTACATAAAACTTCAATAATAAATAACAGGTTTTTTCATCTTCTGCTATTGATGGATATGTGTGCGAGCGTTCTGCTTCATAGTACCCCGTGCAAATTGCGTTCTTGGTTGTATAACACACGAACGGGTATCTGAAACAACAAGACGACGCTATGGACATGTGTACTTTGTGATCTACCAATCCAATCGACTTGAACGTTACGCGTCAAGAGGCCCGTGAGTGGCGCTTTGATCTGCTTTTGGCGTTTTGATGATCGAGACCGGAAAGGCACGATGGTGGATGAGATGGTCGACCGACTCTACGCAGTGTCTCGTGCATGCATGCATGGATTTATATACCTCTGCGAGCAGTGGACTTGTGACAACAACTAGTAACTACCCAGTTTAGACCATTATTTACACTCGATATAATCCCAACTTCATCACGCTCTTTTTGTCGTCGCCATGTCCGATAGCCAGCAAAGCAATCTTGATGATGCCTCCGACTTGTTCCAATTTGGAGGGGACACTTGGGGAGTGGATCATACTAGTGAGTTGTCCAACGTACGTATCTTTGATCCCATGTATGCGCTAAGCGCGAAGCGATCGTCCAAAAGAGGACCCTTGGACTCCCCAGTATCATGAGGCGACTTTCCATACTACTACGGTGCATCTCGCTTGGAGCAGAATCTGCTGGGAAGGTCAGGATATAAGCATCTACGGTGCTAAGCGGGACAAGTGAGTCTCCATTCTTCCCAAAGCCAACCAAGTAATCCTTGCACCACGGATCTCAGCTGACGAGACCATGCTGTAGCCACGGTCTTTACGCTGTTTCGATCGATAATCAGGAACCGGTATTCGCGGATGGATTTTCGAAGAAAGAGCAAATTCAGGCGGTTTTGTACTCCTCAGGCGGTCTAGAATGGGGGAAACATCAATTGACTATCTGGAACACCAACAAGTTCAATTTCACCAAGAACCCTATCTGGCTAGATGTCGATTTCGCTTCCTTTACTGGATCAGCGTGAGTTTAGAGACACTACCAATAGCAGAGTCTGGACAGACCGAACTAAATTCTGACGCACTTGCTTTCGACAGTATCTCGTGCAATGAATTGCCCGAAATCAGCATCACTCCCTCCGATCCTTCCGGTGTCAACGCCACCTCGACAGGCTCAGCTTTTCCCACAAAATCCACTGGTGCTGTCAACGCAACAGCTACTTTACCGCAAGTAAACACTTCAAGTATCGCTGCTTTCAGCGTCACTACCGCCCCAAGCGTTAGTCCCACCACAACGATTTTGCTTGGTAGTTCTGTCACAGAATCCGTATCTACTAGCATGTCAAGCTCTGGGAATGAGACACAGGCCAGCGCGTGAGTTTCGATGTACAAGAAGCTGTACATGTAGGTCGAGTGCAACTGACAGAATCCTTCTCAGCGCTGCCACTGGACCGTCAAGCTCAGCTATCAGACTTGTTGCTGGGATCGAAGGTCAGCTCGCACTGCTCGCTCTTGCTTCATGGTGGCTGGCCAGGGTTTTCCAGTGATTTTGGAGGATGATGATACGGCTCTCAATCCACTCCATTCTTTGTGTACCTTTTTTTCGATACTTAGACATGATTTTCGATTCGAACATGTGTCTCGACTAATCAAATGATCCCCACCCTACTTCGGAGTATAGCCATCAGATTTGTTGAGCCCGCATTACAGTCTCTATGATGCAAGAGGGTATAGGTGATTATGCATGACATCTCATGAAAATGCAAGAGTGAATATTGTCCCTGAGTTGAAGCCAGCACATGATGTTCGAAAAGAAAATATAGCTACAGCAGGAGAGTTGAATCAAGCACACAAATGTACCCTAGAGGTCGCTTTGGTACTTTGGGAATGTCCAATCGTTTAGATACCGGCTTCTGTTCTAGCTTTCCACATCTTGGCAGCGAAAGCTTGAGCTTCGGGCGAGTGCATGCTAAGGTCGTTGGGATATACTACCCAGCCATAAGTGCCCATCGGGTCTACGGCCTACCCAAGCAATCTTTCCCGTCAGCATCTGCTGCAAAAATTCGCATTCTCAACACAGTATACACTCACATGTGTGACCCATCCGTCGTTGTCGATCTTACCGACGACAGCGTCGAAGGCGTTTTCCGCCAGCTTGGTTAACTTCGAATGAGCCTTGTCGGGGCAGAGGGTGATAAATCGGTAATAGGCTGCAACTGTCAATGCGGTTCCTGCTGTGTCGCCAACGGCTAAAGTAGCGTTGTCTTGTTTCATATAGTTGGGTAACAGCTTCTGATCCTGGACACACGATCTTTTCGTCAATACATGATTGACTCCTCGGCGGCTTCCGAGACTTCACCGCATGAAGTGAGAAATTGCTACGTCACTCACGTCGAGTTGGCTGAATAATCCAGTGAACACCTTGAGCAGGGTATCTTCCGCCTCCTTGACGTATGCCGAGTCGTGGCTCAAAGCTCTTGCAGCGTACAACTGATCTCGCTCTCTAGTCAGCACCGGAGATCCCGCTCATCACCCGTGGACTGAGGCAATCTATGCGCACTTACGTTGCGAATAGCACCATACACACCCCATCCATTTCCTGTAGCCCATAGTCTCATGTCCCAGCCTGTTATGTGGTTGTATATATTGACCGATGGATCAAGCAGAGTCTGACTTTCGAGACTCCATTGCTCCAGGCCCGTTTGCAAGTAGACCTCGTCTGACAGGGAGAGACCCATGTATGTGAGAGAAGGTGGGATCATGTACATCATGTCCGCCCAAAGTTCCCAATGATCTTCCCTCTGAGATATGATACCTAATCGTGATCTCAGTGCCGATTCGTGATCTGAATTGTAGAAATCGCTCACCAATTTGAGTCGGGCCATTCAGGAGATAATCAAGCTGATTGCCAACTGCCCAAGCGTAATCCTCACCCTGCTTCATCTCCAAGCCGAGGTGGACCAAACGATTCTTAGCGAATTGAGCCAAAATCCAAACGGCAGGCACCAAGGATACTGGATCACCTAGAGCCCCGTCTCCATTGATTAGAGCCCTCCCGCCAGTCACATGTGGTACAGGCGATTTCGAATTGTCTAAATAGTCTTCTAGTTTACCATCACACGCATCCAGGTCTGAAGGTGAGCCTGTCCAATCGTAAGCTACCAAAGACTTTTCTGCAATCTTCAGAACGTTCCACGGAATATCGTTGAACTCTAACAATGCACAAGATCTCTGTTGCCACTCGAAAGGTGTAAGTCCTGGGTTGTAGACTTCTAACAGAGTCTCGGTGAAACATCCTAATTCCCATGAGTGGATCGAGATGGAATTTGCGTTCTTGAGAATCTTCGGTAAGGCCTTGGTAAGGAGTTTGTACGGTCTTGAATTGATCTTGAAATTCCGTTTAGGGTACGCGAAACTAAGACTTTCATCGGGTGTATACGTCGCTGTAGCAGTAGATGCGGAAGAAGGAGCCGTACTTGTGTCTGGTCTGTCTGGGTGGGATTCAAGAGAGAAGAAGCCGCTTTTTCCAGGTCAGATGCCGATGGAAGAGCCCGTTGGAATTCCTTGGGAGCAGCTTCATGCCTGTTCCTCATTGGCGAATGAGCGGCAGACGCGGTCGAAATAAGAGGCAGAAGAGTAAAGACAGTGTTCACTAAAAGATTGGCTCTCATAGTCGATGGTTCTTTCAGCGCCAGGCGCTTTCCTTGTAAATAGGGCTTTCACGATAGAGATTCACAGGTTTGTTTATATCGAATGCAGAGAAAAATTGTCATGACTTGGGTCTTGGTGAGCCCAGGTACTGGGACTCACGTATATTCTAAGCATACAAGCTACTTCGATCATTGTCGAGGGATACTGTGCTTAAGCCTTGCTCGGCGCGGTCAATCACACTTGTAGACCCTTTCATTTGGTTTGCTATCTCCTTTGTGTTTTGCTTGGCGAGCGGTTGGATGATTGTCTGATCTCAACTCCTCTGATTGTCCTTGGCGAACGCCCTTAGGCCCAGGGCCAGGATCAACGGTGCCTTCGACTTGATGTGTCAGGCTAATTAAGCTTACTCCAAGCAATTCATTTCATCTTGGCGCGCGAGCAAGGGCGTTCTCTGTTACCGGAATGCAATTGGGAGTAAAAACTCATGCTCCGGAAGAATATATATATCGTTTCACAATACAACTAAATCTTCCGATTGTTGTCCAAGCTCAGCATGACCGTTCAGCCGGTATGGACAGAGGTCACGCGAAACAGGGTTCACGCGATGAAAACGCTTGATGCATCCGTATGTCTCACCAGAGACCGTCTATGCGACTGACTATAAACAATATACTAGAAGTTATAACATCCGTAGAACCTTGACCCATGCCTATTGTTGCCGTTGTTATTGAAAGTGATGTCGTTCAGACGACTCCTTAAAGTTGGTATCTGAACCCAGCTTCAATCTGGACCGCCGAAGGACCGTGTTTACCGGTATCCTCACCTCTCTCAAGTCTAGCATTCTGCCTCTTGAGGTACAAGTAAGTACAGGCGGCGAACAAGATAGTTCCAACGGCAGCAGCGAGATCGACACCGAAGGCAGCGGTGTATTTAGGCGCGTTGAAGTAGAGGTAAGAAGTCCAGATGTTGGGTGTGTTGCACAGAGCATTGATGACCGCGTACACAATCGCTCGCTTGACCGCTGGACCAGTCACTGATGAGGAGATCCAAGAGAGAATGACAATCGAGGCCGAGTAGAACGAAGATGGCAGGATGCACATAGCGAAGTATCGGGCAGGTACACTGGTGGTAGCGACGGCAATGACGTTACCGATAACAGTGAAGATGAATGGGCATATGATGTGCAGAGCTCGCTCGTTCTTCTTATCGGAGTGCCAACCGTTGACAACAACAGCGATACAACAGAGGATGTAAGGTGGGCATGTGATAGCAAGAGTGATCGTTCGGTTCTGAGAGCGCGATACGTCAGCGACTTCATCCTAAACACACGAGCGGTAAAGTTTCACTCACGAAACCAAGGGTGTTCACAACGACAGGGAAGAAGTTTGTGACGGAAGCGGCGATATAGTTCATCTTTTTTTTTTCGGAATGATTATCAGCACTGACGCTACCGGGACTCTGTAATGCTGGAGAGGCTCACTTGAAGACAACCACACAACAACCAGGTCTTGGGGTCGGTCACAGCCATCTTGAAAGCGGCACCGACCGAGACTTCGTCGGTAGCATCCTTAGATCCTCGGTCGACCTCCAATCGGTACTGGAGTCTGTCTTTCTCCTGAGGAGTCAACCATCGGATAGTTTGGGGCTTGTTGGGAATGAAGGTAGCGAATATTGCGGCGAGACCGACGGTCAGAATACCCTCCACGATGAAGAGCCACTACAAGGGTAGAATGGTTAGCCTATCGCGTCGGGACGCTTGAGTCTGGCTTCACTCACTCTCCAGCCTTCCAAACCATGCGCTCCATCGAGCTCCAGGATAGCAAGGGCGAACAAACCGCCGAAAGCATTACCAATTTGAGACCCAGAGTACAAGATAGCCGTTCTCAAAGCCATCGATCGTTTTGTGTAAAAAGTGGATACAAGGTATACAGCACCAGGGAAGAACGCCGCCTCAGCGAACTTTTGGGAGTGTCAGCATTTGCCTTGGCCAAAATTGAGGTTTCTATGCATCGGAGTGATGGAGATAGGCAGGAAACAAGACGATGGAGGTTTGGGTTCAATATGGTGAAGAGATAGCGACTTACGCCCAGGAAAGTTCGGCAAACGGCGAGTCCCGCAAATGAGTGCACCGCGCCAGTACAAGCGGAAATGACACCCCAAACAGCGCACATGATACAGATGTCTGTAAACAAGCAGAGGAATCAGCATTTTACACCAGACAACACCCCCATTTCAGCAGGAGAACACTCACAGATACCAGGGTAGGCAATCTTGGACGCCAGCATGTTAGATGGTACCTGAAGGGACACATAACCAGCGAATAAAACGGACACGGCAGTGTTATAATCGGTAGTGGTCAACCCGAGATCCTTGTTGATACCGGCGATTTTAGCTGAAGAGATGTTTTGTCTGTCCAAGTAGTTGCTACAAGGGGCATGAGGTGTCAGCAACATACGCGTACAATATGGCTCGTACGCGTCAGACTTACAGGATATACAATGCTACCAAGGTAGGCATGAGTAAGATATCGACTTTTCGGGTGGCGGCTTTGTCGATTCTGTCGAGCTCCTCGTCGCTCAAGCCTTGCAGGGATTCTGGCACTTGCACAGCGAGATGTCGATCAATGTTGTCACCAAGGTAAGGCGCTGCAACATCTTCGTGGTGCTTCTCGAGCTCCTTGATGGAAGCTCTATCTTCGTGTTGGGCTGCCATATTTCTAAATCTTCAATTATTGGATGGATGGTGATTTGTGTAGGAGGGGCAATTGGAATCAGCCATTCTGGCGCCCCTTATATACGTCGATCAGGTAGCTGGGGGCCGTCGTGTCAACGGCTAACACTTTTCAGTCTTTTGTGATTTGATCCTTGAATTACCTTGGATCCCCGCTCAACGATAGGGTAACCACGGGGCCTGTCGGGGCGTGTATTCACGTAAATCGGTACACAAATTCCAGATCGCACCGTGTTGAAAACTCTCTTTCCCATGAAAAGCACATTCACAAATATCCGGAAGGAGCGATCTTGCGGTGACGTTCGCGCACGAAGCACATCCTGCGCTCAAGAGACCAGGATCTCCTGAGCCAGGATAAATAAAGAAAAAAGACACCAGGAACACTTCGGCCATCGCGGACCATTTGGTTCACGAGTACAGCTGTTCCGCCGGACTGGTAATCGACTGAGCCGATAATTGAGTAAGCGGTGTCGTAAACCGTAAAAGCCGATCGATTTTCATCCCTACTTCCTCCGTAAAACGGTTGCTATGGAGGTTGCTGACATAGCAAAAATTACTGTAAATAGCTAACCGCAGAGCGTGCGTCTTTGCCAAGTCGATGTCCTGGATTACGTGATGGGTCGGTAAGTAGCGGTATTGTCAGATTCGTGAATGAACAACGCGCTCAGCATACAGGTAACGTGTTGAGGAATGAAGGGGGTGGGCAGGAGATGATGGGTCCGAGCCAGCGGTGACATCTTTCTGAGTCGCGACGCAGTCGTCACCCACATGAATTACCAGCGCATGGCCCGCACACTGCGTTCTCTGTCTGCCGAAATGGTGAGGGCTCTCATATCAGCGTGAAAGAGCGAAAGATGCCTGGTCGGTGTGGACGGTGACCCGCACAGCGCTATGCAGGAAAAGTGTCTTGATGAACGGCGATCATTGAGTCGATGGTCATTATTGGTCTACATGGTTGAGCAATGAATAAACATGAAATTCGCTCTGAAGAAGCTGTTGGACGCGAACATTATATACATGTAGTGCAGCCCCATTTCGCAACGCAAAGTGGGAAAAGCGGAATGGATATAGTGGATACCTGAAACGGATATAGGAAGGGTAGACAAATTGTTGACAAGCGGACATATGTTTCAAAGGGACATCGCTGCTTTTTGGTTTCGTCTGTGTGCAGATCGCTGTGATCCGGATTTGGCGAACAAAAAAAGAAATTCTCAGCATCGACTATGGTTGATGTCTCAGAGAGAAGACAAGAAAAGATCGAATCTCAAGTGCTGTGTCAAGCGTCCTCGATGAAACGAGAATGTCAGAATTTCGGCTTTCTTACTCAGGATTTCATATGGATATCTACGCGCGTAGAGCTCTCTTACGTCGAAGCATTTTCATGGTCATTTCGGGCGAATGAAGCAGCATTGCTGCATAGCAAGCAGCATATGTATACCCTTGAGGCTGCTTCATATACATATGCTGCTTGCTATGCTGCTTGACCCCTGGTGAATCCATCCGCCGCTTCTCGCATACGTGGTGAAGGAAACGGACTTTTGCCGTCAGATACCGGTGACGTATTGCGTCGGAACCGGCCCGACCTCATTTTTGGACTGGACTTACTGAATCTTCACCAGTCACTTATAGCTGAATGCATGGGCTCATACTCACCTTCACATCATACTATACTCAAGTCTTCTCGCGCACCTCCCAAGTAGCCACCTTCCGTCAGGTTCTCCACCAAGTCCACAATGTCTGCCAATCAACCTCAACAGCTCGGCACCTCCACGGTTGCTACCGACATCTCCACTCAACAAGCTACCTACCTTCCCCCTTCTGATCTCGCTGCCAAGTACCACAAAGGTATACAGCAACATCTTGCCGTCCAGCCTCATGCCAGTGCATCGAAAGCTGGATCTACCAAGATCAAGTCTATCGAGAACTTCTATGTGAGGCCGAGATGGCTATTTGTTCGAGTAGAAACCGAAGGCGGAGTCGTCGGTTGGGGTGAAGGTACTCTCGAAGGTCACACCGAAGCGGTGCAAGGTAGTTTGAGGGATATCTCCAGACGGTGAGTCACGAGCCGTTACTTCCTCTCGATAGCAGCTGATGAGAACGGGCTGTATAGATTGATCGGCTGGGACGCCATGAACATCGAGGAGATCTACACATATCTGTATAGACACCGATTCTACCGAGGTGGTGAAGTCCTCATGTCTGCTATGTCAGGGTAAGTGGGCTTGGTCAAGCTCACAGTGCATCCGCTTATCGTCTTCTTATAGTGTGGACATCGCTCTTTGGGATATTAAGGGTAAAGTCCTCGGTGTACCTGTTTGGGAATTATTAGGTGGAAAGATCAGAGAGCGATGTGATGTTTACGGCTGGGTGTGAGTACTTGCCATCAAAAGATCCGGTGTAGGTACCAGAGCTGATGGCCATGCTTCAGCGGTGGTGATCGACCCTCTGACGTGTTGGAGCAAGCCAAAGTCCGAAAAGCTCAAGGTTTCACCCGAGTCAAGATGAACGCTACGGAATCTATTGGATGGTTGGATTCGCCTCATGCTCTTGACGATACCGTTCAACGATTAGCGCAAGTCAAGTCGATTGGTATCGATGCTGGACTGTGGGTAGTCTTGGTCGGTCTAGCAGGAGCTCAGCTGATGTCTAACGGCATAGTGATTTCCATGGTCGTGTACACAAAGGAATGGCCAAGCAGCTTGCTGCTGCTCTCGAGCCCCACCGACCTCTCTTCATCGAAGAACCCCTGCTTCCAGGTCACGTAAACGAGTTGAAAGACTTGTACAACAAGACCACGATCCCTATCGCCCTTGGTGAACGATTGTTCACCAGACTCGACTGTCGACCATACTTCGAAGCTGGATGCATCGATATCATCCAGCCGGATATTGCGCATGCCGGTGGTATCTCAGAAACCAAGAAAATCGCTATCATGGCTGAGTGAGTGACAGTCCAATGAACTTCACAGACATGAACGGCAAAGCTGATAATTGATTGTCTGACAGGGCGTATGATATTGGTGTCGCTCCTCACTGTCCCCTCGGTCCCCTTGCCTTCGCCGCTTCCCTGCATGTCGGCTTCTCGACGCCCAACTTCGTCGTCTGTGAGATGTCATGGAAGATGCACTACAACACTGGTGGATTCGACCTTTTCACATATATGACCAACCCAGATGTCTTCAAGGTCGAAGGTGGTTCCGTCGGACTCCTGACGACACCAGGTCTCGGTATCGAGTTGAACGAAGAGCTGATCCGAAAGGAAGCTGCTGAGGCTGAAAAGTTGGAACCATGGATCAACCCCTTATTCCGGGGTGACGATGGTATGATCAGAGAATGGTAGTTCTTGCCTACTCTTTCGATTGTATCACAAGAAGCGTTCGCGTCGTCTTATGTATGACAATATGCATTTGATCTAGATGTACAATATTTGATGATACACAGACGGAAAGGAGTGTTTTAAGATTTCTATTATAAACCAGCTATGGAGTCTATCGGTGCCGGTCGGTACTCGACAATGTTTTGTTGTCGAATGATCTGACACATAATGTTTTGGGGTCGTCATGACAGCCGCTTCTTTCAGAATGTCGCGGCATTGTTATAAGAGGGTATACATTCGGACTGCTCTGGCGTGGGCGTGAGGATTGTCGTCTTAGAGTCAGACAGCTCCGCGTGAGGATCAGATTCAATTCTGTGGCCTGAAATCTCAAGCCATTTACTCTGCTCAAATTGTCCCGCCAGTTTAACCATCTGTGGCCATACGTCATGGGACACGAGCGCGGATAGCCACGAGCGAACCTCTTGTCTGTGTATTTGCTGACTGGCTAAGCCTATCAAAGCTAGGAAAGCTCGGCTATATACCACTTGCTGTTGCGCCGTTCTACCAGTTTTGTGGCCAATCACATGCTGACACAGGTCCAATATCGTCAGTCGCGAGTGCCATCGAAGAGGAAGGTTATTACTTACCGACAGAACAGAGCCCCCAATGTCATTGGCTTTGACACACGATGTGATGGCTCTCGCGAGCACTGACATATCGTGACGGACGAGGTGCCCCAACTCTGGTTGGAGCGCCCGATAAATTACTTCGGGGCTGATGTACGGATCGGTGAGCAGTGGAGGCAGTAATTTAGGATCAATCAGCCTGAAAGACCCATCCTGCTCGTTCGTTGTATGATCGATGGCTGAGTCGACGTGCTGAACAAGAGTCCCCTCCATGGAAGACGTCGAAGGGGCTACCCCCTGTTCTATCAAGTTGTCCGGAATCGAGGCCTTAGGCGTGACCTTTTCAGGAATTGTAGATTTCATGTTGCCCTCAGCGCTTTGGATGACCCCTTCCAGATTCGGCCAAACAACGGTATTGAAGACGCTCTCCATCCACTTGTTGACCTCGTCTGCAGCTGATGTACCTTCCGTGCGAGCTAGAAGAAGGGACAGATAGCCGCGGAAGAACCTGGCATACTCCCACTGTTCGAGCACATGATTCGATCCTTCAAGAAGCTTGTAATGAAAAGCAAGATGCGATATGGTCTTATTTGCCAGCAGATGCTTCCCTGCGACCTAGAATGTGATTGACATCGCTCAGCTTGTATCTCGACCCAGCCTGAGGGGCTACTCACTTCCAGTGCAATGCGATTTGCCGAATGTTTACTCAGAATAGTGATCAACGCGTTGTACAGTCGTAAATACGAGTTGACCCTGTCTGCCTTATCCGTCCGCCTTATTGCTTCGACGAGCGTGTCGTCGGGAATTACAGCTGACATCCGATATAAAGGCGGCAGTCTATCTGAGCGGAATCGCATGCTCGCCGTCTCCCAAACAGTTCGCATCTCTGCGTCCGAGGGTTCCCGATTGGTGTCCGACTCCTTTCCGCCTGACGGCTCAGGACTGAAATCCTTGCGCCGCTTTGGGATCGACACACCCAATGTCCTGTCGGATTCATCCGATGCTTCGTAGTGACAGAACTCGGAAGACTTCGATAATCCGACGGCCGCAAGATGCGAGTTTGTTCTCGCGTGGGTGACTGACATGCACTGAGAAGGTGATGACATTGATTGACTGAGAAGCGTGTCCAACGCATCCATCCGCTTTTCAAGTGCTGCAAGGGCCGCGAAAATGTCTTGTGTGGATACGTTGATGGGATCGCATGTCGACTGCTTTGATTCCGATACTGTCGGTGGAGGGCTGTTCTCCTTTGCGTTTTCTGCTGATCTCGATAAAGGGATGAGGCCGAAAATCCTTTCCAAAATCCCCCTTCGATTTGGATTCCTGCGTACTAGTAGCGAGGACTGCGATGCACGCCTGTCGGATTCCTCCTTCTGCCTTGCAAGCTCCGTTAAGGAGTCGATATGAGTAGCTGCCCATATGTCTTCTTCGGAATGTATCGGATAGCGTGAGGGTTTTTTATTGGCTTCTTCAGACTGCTGCACACAATGCCTCATACCTTTCCACCTATCAACGTTCAGGAGCTCCGCGCCCCAAGATAGCACCTCTCTCTCGGCTCCCCTTCGGCAAGCATCCAGGTAAGCAGCAGCCATCCTCGCCTCTAGCGCATCGGCCATCGTCTTGGTATCAGAGCCCATCGATGGGAGTGACGCCTCTGTCAACTTCACTTGCAGCTTGTAAGCCTTAGCGATCTGAGCGAACGCCTCATTCGTTGTAAGCTTCTGTCTGCCTTTCTACAAGATTGCCCTTGTTAGCGAATCTTCCGTGTGACCGGTGATCAGGTGGAGTAGATCTCGCTTACATCAAGAGTTTTGACGGTACTACAACTCTCCCATAATGATTTGACGGCGGCCACCTCAAATAGACGATCCCCTAAAAGCTCTAAAATATGGAATTCTGCACTCGAATGATCCATCGCTGCAGCGGCCAAATTTTCATCGCTGATAGTGGGCAAAGGTGGGAGATCTTCGGATAGAAAAGAAAGTTTGAGACCCAGTGCAGGTGATGTCGATTCTTGGCCTTGCTCTTCGCCTTAGGCTTGGTAGCCTTTCTCGACATATACGCACGGCCTTCGATGCTGCCAGGCGGCCTATAAGCGATGATGGACGGGAAGGACCGCTTCACAAGATCAACGCGGTGCACATTGGGCCAGCATATTCGATCCGTCAGCCTTGAGCCGCACAATGAGGCTAGCCTGGGTGATGCGAAAAACCTCATGAAGATGGTGAGGTCATCTTGAGTCTGCAAATCCTGCGCCTTCGTTGATGCTTTCGAAACAAGTGAATCTGAGGTCACTGGAAGAACAATAAGAAGTTGACATCTCGGGAGGAAGAGAACCGCTTAAGTGGAGGTGGGGATACAGGCTGATAGATTTATGGGAAAAAGTCTCCCTGATATCACGGTCTTCTGCGTCACACTGCTTTCTCCTCACTCTCCTTCGCCTTCTTTCTATGTATATACCCCTCGATATCCCACAGTAACTTGCCCGTACCCGCTGTCCATCTTCTCCTGCGCATCTTGTGGTAGATCTCATCATTCGGATCATCCTTCCACCAAGTCTTTCTTCTTCTTCTCTTTCTCGCTTTGGCTATCTCCTCAAGCACATCGACTGAATGCCGTCTTTCCTCTTGCCTCTGTATCCTATAATCTATCGTTACTGCCATACCCGCAACGATGATCTCTACACTGACAATGATCACATTCACCAAAGCTACCAGGGTGACCTTGGGTAATTGCTTGCAGGTCGACCACCTCAGATGCGATTCGAAATTTGGGAGAGCCGGTGGTCTGTAGATGAGCGCTGAAGGGCATTCAGGGATTTGGTCGCTGACGATCAGTAAGAACACTGTAGCTGATTTGATCAACCGATCAGCGGACCACTGATAGTATGCTGATGTGAGATGATCGAACTTGCCACCATGCGGTATAAGGGATAAGACCATGATCACTATATGCAGACCGGACTGAAGCCATGCAGTGTGTCTCGATTGAAAAAATTGCCAATCAGTCAACCAGTCGCAGCGATATAGATCTCAAAGGGAAACACTCACATGGGTCGACGTCTTAGAAGACCGATAGCTTCTAAGACTATACCAGGAAGGAGGTATACGCATTGAAGGACCACTGTCACAGTCGTTATGATCCATCTTCGTCCCAATCAGCATTTAGCATCCAAATCAACTAGCTCTTGCTGTCCATAAACCCACTGATAAGAACGAGTGGAATAGGTCACTTTGCACTCACAAAACTAAGGGCTGGATGAAATTCTTAAACAGCAAAAACGGGATCAATGCGCTCAATATCAGATGAGCGACGATCAAAAGAAGATGTATTACCGGCATGACAGGCGTAGGTAAATTGACATGAGTAGGTATAGGGACCGGTATAGGTATCCGAGCAGCTGTGAGTGGAACGGGTAATCTAGGAGTTTTAATCGTGATGTGATCTTGTATGAATCTCTTGGGTGTTCTAGGTGTTTTCGGTATCTGTCTATCAGTCGTCTCATGATTGACCATATTTGATGTTTCTGCTAAATCAAGATCCAGGTGCTTGAGACCATGTTTAGAAGTGATTCGATGATTGCCTTCGAGTCTAGATAGGGTGTTCAGCTTGGCGATTTCCTCATCTTTAAGTATATCGAATACCCCTTCTCCCGTCCGATCACTATCGTCCATTTCCGCCTCTGTGGGCGGCACTGCATCACTAGGCAGGCTTGAGACAAGGGGGACGATGGAATTGTCCGCTGTGGCTTCATATACCTTGTGATCGTTGAGCGACTTTGCCGACTCGAATGAGGTGTATGAAGTGGAGGAATCTGATCTGGATCGAAGCGGCGGAGGCAGACTATCTCTTCTGGGCAGGATACTCGGTCGCTTTGCACCAGGACTCGAAACTGACGATCGGCTTTCCTCCAGATTCTCAGCCATGATGAAGGGATGATTGTTCACTTGGATGCCAGGGGATAGTGTGCTCATTACCGCTTGATACACAGTGTCCGGACCGCAGGTCGTAGCAATTTGAGCTCGGTCTATCGGGAATGACGCTACTGTAGGTGGTGATTTACGTAGAGCGCGGAAGTGTGCGAAATCGATTGAATAGGTAATACCCAGATCTCACTTGAGACTGTGGTCTATCTCTTTGTTCTCCTACCCAGGTTAGTGGTTTAGTATCACGTCCTTTGTTTGGGAAATTCTCCTTTCCAGTATGTCGTGTGACCATGAAAGGAATAGTTATGCTCAGAAAGGCATCATCAGTCACTTCCAGGACAGACAAAGGGGATTTACAAAGCAATTTGAACATCATGGACATGCACGATGATGCATATTGCACATCATACTTGATTTTCACCTGAACGGGAACCCACTCCCTTCTCCAAGGGTGAAATCATCCCAGAAACCCTTAAGGTCAAAGTCGAAATTCGTATCGAAATCAAACAAGTTTTCCGGATTCTGATTCTGGTTTTGCCCCTGAGGTCCCCCAACTCCAAGGATATCATCAATAGAGTTT
Source organism: Kwoniella dejecticola CBS 10117 (assembly GCF_000512565.2). Classification (NCBI taxonomy): domain Eukaryota; kingdom Fungi; phylum Basidiomycota; class Tremellomycetes; order Tremellales; family Cryptococcaceae; genus Kwoniella; species Kwoniella dejecticola. The sequence continues at coordinate 353,666 of NC_089309.1, read as the reverse complement.
CTCGGGATGTTCGCACTTGCTGCACCTAGACCTAAGCCTAGATTGGCCACGTAGTCACCAGACGGTATAGGTGGTATTGGGATTGCAGCTGCCGAGTTGGACGGTTGATATGTCGGAGTTGTCGAATTAGTATTCTGGTTGTTTGTATTCTGAGAAGGGAGAAGATTGAATTCGAAAGGCGGGAATTGGAAGGGCATTGGCTGGGTGTCCATAGTTTCCGCTGGTAATGTCCACGGCAAAGGTGTTGGTTCCGAATAAGTGTGCGAGTTCGTCGGTAGTGGAGTGGAAGAAGTTGGTTCCGGTGAAGGGAATCGAGATGGTACGGCCTAGATACACAGCGACCAAAAGTCAGCATTGTATCACGATCTTACAATCTGAGATGAAGTGGAGACTTATGACTTACAGAAGCATCAGACAGTTGTTCCAGCTTCTTCGAGAGCATCCTTAGCATCTGACCATATTTGTTGGCAGGATGATCCTTCTCCGGACAAGCAAGAACCAACGCTGCACAAACATGGTCGACCAGCTCCCGTATTCTGAGCGACAGGTGTCAGCATGCGCGCCTTCGAACCAATACATTACCCAATGATCTAGCTTACCTAGTCACATCCTTTCCCGTCACTGCACCGGAATAGCTACTCTTCAGCGCAAATACCGCTGCATACGAGATGTTGATAAGGTATCTTGAAGGTAGATAGCGCAATGAGCCCATTTGAGAGAGTCGCAAAGCTATGGCCATGATCTCGTTGGCAGAGCCGATTGATTCGTAAATATAGATCGCATCTGGTGAAGTAGCGGATCCTAAAAAGCAGGAATTTTCAAATAAGCTAAGATGTCTTTCGTCCGCATAGAGTAAGTTTACCTCTGGGAAAGAGCTGAACAGGCTGTCGAGCTCCGTCACGCCCAGCTTGGGCTTCCGCTTCAGCACGCCATTGAGCTCGCTTAACATGAGCGGAATAGCCAAAAGATGAAATGTATAGCCTATAAACCAGTTCAGCGACCTCGTCTTGAGCTTTCCCTTTGAAAAAGCGCATTGGATGCTCACCTGACAAATTGATAGGTCATCCAGCTCAATTCTTGCAAAGTCTGATTTGACCATTTCTTTGGCTTCCATATTGTCCTATAGCTGTCCAAGGCTATCCAAGGCGAAACATCAATCATACAAATATGAATAATCTCGCAAAGGGGATTACCTACCTCGCCTGAAATGATCTAAGAAAAGGAAATATTCTCCCTGTCTGACTAATACGGCTGTCCTACTTTTACTAGGATACAGTATATCGTGCGCATTGGTCATAATCTGTGTCAACTCCACCAGCGCTTGCATGAGGGAAGCGGAATCGTCATGCGAAGTTGACGAAGAAGGATCGCCATCGTTGTTTTCGGATTCCGATCCAGGTGAAAGTTGTAAAGGGAAGTTCATTCTCGCTGCCGCTTCTCCCGTTTGTGAGATATGGGAATACCCAACGAAGCATAACGAGGGACCCCTAGACCAGAAAGCTAGACCTGTTCGAAGACGTATAAACAGAATCAGATGTTAGCCAATACTGACTTCAATGCAGATTTACAGAACGGAACTCATCTATTGTTCGGTCGTACAAATAACACCACGTCCAGACGCTTCTTGCTCTTTCAACATCGGGCGTCCGTTCATCCTCGTTGATTTCCAGGGCGATTTGATCCACTAGACCGGTCACGATGATTAGCAAGGACACCCACGTGCATTCGTGGTACCGACTTACAGCCTAGAAGGTACGCCGCTCGGATCGCTAGACCCGTCAAGCTCCAACTCCGCCTGTTATCCGTTCCATGCTCTCCCGCAGCTTCGGTGCCCGGTCCAGCTAACATATCGAGACTAGCAGGTTTGGGTGGTGTAGCTTTCTCTCGAGGCAGATGTTCAGCCAAAAGCAAAACACCTTCTACGAATCCGACACTGCCCGGCAAACCAGCAAAGGAATAGTCCGCCATGATTTCTCGCAAGATTGGCCAAGTCTTATCGTGTATATCGCGATATTTTGGGTCCACCGGATGACGTGATGCGACCGCGACTATGCAAGTCAGGAGGAAAGAGTCCTTGTGTGCTAGGTCCAACAGTTGATCTCGAGTGCGCGGTATCCGTGCGGTCTGAAACACGGGCTACAATCGATATGTCAGTATGCAATGATCACCCATAGATCTAAAACGATACTGACCAAAGAAGGATGATGATCTCTGAAATAGATTGTTACCAGCTCTTGCAGTGTGTTCTCATCCAGGATTCCACTCTTGATCAGGTGGAACTCCCCCAATTTTCGCACTGGAGAAGTCTCCTCGGAGATATCCCACGAGACTCGTTTATTCTCGCCATTCATTGAACGAGAATGGCCGTGTCCATGATGTTTGCTCTTGCTACCACCCAAACTGAGGTCATTGTCGCCATTTTCATCAGTAGCTGCATTGGCTAAGATTTCCAGGGCGTCCATCTCGTTTGACAAACTCGCATTAACGATCTTGCGCGTCCCGTCCGGCTCCACTGTCCGGCGCTTCTTCGAGCGGTGCCCAGGAGAGTGGCCAGAAGTGACCGATGATTCACCCAAAGAACCTGGCGTGGTCGTATCCGGGTTATTTTGGGGAGTCACCGAAGTATGTGCGCCAGGCGGTAACATCTGAGCATTGGAGTTGTTGGTGATGCCATGCGTACTTGGTCCGACCGAGGATTGATTATTATTGTTGATATGGATATCCGACCACTGGGACGGCTGGTGATATATCGCTTTGGTGCGATCATCTGGCTGAACAGGTTGTACGATTTGCGGGAATGATTGGATGTTCCAATCAATGGGATTTACTTTGGTCTCGAATGGCGATTGTGTGATTGACTGCACCGAAGCAGGGTTGTTTTGGCTCGCCGTAGATGTGGACGGTGTCGATGATGGGCCGTGAGCAGGGTAAACTTCTGCCTGAGGATGCGTTGTGTCTACTGAAGTATCGCCTGGTCCACCTTCAGCCGCCGCTGACCCTTTGCGTCTTCGTTTCTGCGTTGAAAAGGTTAGCCCCAATAATACCAGAATAACTCTGAGTATCGTCTCACACTTGGAAGGAATACGCAATCCCTCTGCTCTCTCCTACATCTTGAACATGGGGGTTCAGAAGGCGCGTTCACATCCCCTAGATCACATCGAGCCTTCCGTAGTCGACAGTGCACCTATCGCCATTTCGGTGATAAGCAAAGCTACAAGCACACGTAAAACAGAACAAAAAGGAATGCTTACACAAGCACGATATCCTCGTTTGGGTACATTCCCGTCTTTGTCGTCCTTTTTCTTCTTACCATCAGTCGTAGTGGTATTCGACGGTCCTGCTGCAGCTGTCGAGGAACTGCCTATTCCACTTGTGCCCGGCTGGGTCTGCGGTATTCCGTTCCCAGCTAAGCTCATATTGTTATTTTGTCCACCCGGATGGGCAGAACTATCATGCAGTACGGCTGACCGCTGCACTAGAAGCTTGACAATGTCTGTTCCTGGTGGAGGTGATAGTCTTGACGGTGGATGAGTGATGTTGTTGTTGTTATTGTTTTGACCATTTGACTCTGACCGGTTTTGACTGCTCTGAGTGAGACCGGTAAAATGATTATCGGCCATGGGAAAGCGACGATATCTACCCTCGTCTGAATTTAGGGAGATTTCCGAGCTCGATCAGAGTGCTGGTACGTTGAGCCGAGATGAAACTGGGTGCAAGTGATGCGAAGGTCATATGTATTCGCGCAGGCGATTGTTCATCATTCGAAGTGTAATCCGCGATATTGAGGTGAATTGGGAAGCTTTATGTGTGATAATTCCGGTGTACAAGGCGACCGGTTGAGAGGAATCTATATGGTGTCTCAAGCGATCGATGAGCAGTGACTGGTGCTGGTCAATGAAAAGTCCTCAAAGTAATTTTTCATTCTTGACACATCAGTAGTAGACCGAGAAGTTGACAGTACGGAGTGAGAGTCATGGGAGTTCGGCGCGGGGCCAAATTGCTCGGTCTAGTAACAGACAAACAAATAAAAGCAAGTTCAATTGGATTTTTCTGCATGTGTGTCACCTGGTGCCGATCCTTCTTCCTTTCCCATTCATGCCCCTCCTTTGGATTATCTTCCGCATGATCCCCGAGATCTATGCACTCATCCAGTAGCTATGGACCAGCTCGTCTGCTGAATGATCAGAATCTGTATGCATATCAACACGTCTGCGATCGGTCTCTTAGCGTTGCCCTCGACCTGTGTATCTTACGTAAGGATTGACTAGCAGGACAGGGTCAACGGTAACTCACGGAAGTTGCATATGGTGTCTTGAGCCGGTCCGAACTCGTCCCGGACATAACCGTGTGTGTGAGCCCTAACAGGCAGAATGGGCAAAGTTCATGTATCACGGAATAGAGAAGCAGACTAGTCCTCAAGCTACCACCAAGTGGGGGAAGCCATACTACTTAAAAACCATCTTACAAGCTTTTCTCCTCTTCTCTGTCTTTTTTATACGCTCAAATATCCAATCTCGTCTACAGAGACCCTCGTGAGTGCTGTGGAGAACTAACAGGTCGCGACAAGCGCTGATCGTCTTCCGGGTAGAATTACATTGCTTAATACCGCTCCTCATTGACTGCACCTTCTCGTCACAATGGCTTCTTCAAAATTATGGGCTGGCGGACCCTCTGTCCCCCTCGTCACCGCCATGAACGCTGATGAGTCTATCAACTACGACGCTCTCGCTAAGCAAACTGTGAGACTCGCTAAAGCCGGCATGGGAATCGTATTACTCGGTACCAACGGTGAAGGTGAGTCCGCTCAATCTAACGTCCATCTATCCTTATCAATCCCTCAGCTGATCTGAGAATATGCAGCATCTCACCTGTCCAACGAAGAGAGAAGAAAGGCGACCGTAGTAGTTAGAAAAGCCCTTGACGACGCAGGTTTCAGGGATGAGCCTTTGCTTGTTGGTACTGGAAGTGAGTATTTTATAAATCCCGGCAAGCGGAGATATCCATCTTCTTCAAGAAATGTGCTGACTGGGCTGTTTCCCTTTAACAGGTGGATCTGCTGAGACCACAATCACCGTCACCAAAGAAGCTGCTGAAGCAGGTGCTACACATGCCATCGTCATTACACCAGGATACTTCTCGTTTGCCATGGGTAGAGACAGGAAAGCTATCAAGGATTTCTTCAGAAAGGTGTTTGACAGCTCCCCTATCCCAATCATGATCTACAACTTCCCGTGAGTGAATTTCTTGTCCCTTCACGTCGTCGAACATCAGTCGCTTCTGTTGTCCTTATATTGTATGCTGATGTATGGGGTTTTGTGACTGCAGAGGAGCCGCTGCCGGTATCGACCTCAACTCAGATGAGATCAACGAGCTCGCCGATCACCCGAATTGTTTCGGTGTCAAATTGACCTGTGGAAACATCGGAAAGGGACATCGAATCGCCCAATACACTCAATCGGAAGCATTCGTTGCCAAGCGAGCATCCGCCTTGAAGTCGCAAACAGCTACTGGTCAATTCCAAGTCTTGCCTGGGTTCTCCGAATCTACCCTCCCTGCTCTTCTCTCTCGACATACCGGGTAAGTCAAAGTCCACATCTCTTATTACAGCCTGATTGGAAGGCGGGGACTGAAGGATTCATCGCTAATTACGCATACGATTGTGCAGATGTATCACCGGAACTGGTAATGCTATCCCCAAGACTATCCGAAAATTGTGGGAAGCTTCGGTTGCTGGTCTTCAAGGTGACTCGGCTGCTCTTGCCAAAGCTCTTGTCCTTCAAGATCGAGTAGCTCAAGCAGATTGGACTATCGTGAAAGCTGGTATCCCCGGTACTGTGAGTTGAGCTGCCTCTCTCTTCATTCACATTCTGGTTTTTTCTTCGCAATTATACGATCTGTCTAGGGACAAGCAATGCTGATGGGACAATACACTCCAGAAATACTTCCTCGACCACTACGTAGAGAAGGGTCTCGGTGGACCAGCCCGACTACCCATTGGCGGACTCACTGATGACGTCAGGAAGTTGATCGAAGTTGATCTCAAGGAAGCCTGGGAATACGAGCAATCGTTATAGACATAGGGTGTCAAGGTTTTATGATTATTGGTATTACATGGATTATCGGATATACAATCAGGTCATGCGATTGCGAACACTGATTTGTCTCCACGTTGAAAAATCATTTTCATGTGACAACCTCTCCTCACTCAGCATGGCAAGATGAACCCCATTCGTCCTATCGTACACCAATCTCACGGAATTCCGGGCAGGCAGTATGCTTTCTCCAGGTCCTACAGGTCCTTCAGGTTCTTCAAAGCGAAGCAGTGTTACTTGTCCGATTTCTCCGTTGCCTATCAGATAGGAGGGACACCCTTTTGTCCTATAAAGGATAAAGCTAGATCCTTTCGGACGACCCTCCTCTGTAAACTGTAAAGAAGCTGAGAATCATGTTGTCATAAGTCAGCAAAGTTCGTACGGCCTCAAGCTCTGATGCTACGCGGAACTCTCCCTTTCTGATTTTGTGATTCTTATGATAGTACACCGAGAGGAATCAAACCTGCCATCTATATATACTGCCTTGCCTTCCGATCTACCTTCTAGGCACATTCGTTATTATTTTTTGTTTTGTCAGGTCAGGTTAGGACGTCTCAAGGGCGTTCGAGGCAAGGCAAGGCAGAATGACATCTGATCTTCCTGACAATTTTGACATCCCAGACGAATGTGCCGTGTCAGATGAAGAAGAGACATACGAACATGATATCCTCGAAAAACATCCCGAAAAATGGACGACGCTGCTCAAATCACCTAAAGGGTCAACCTCGTCATCTGATACATCTAAATCACAAAAGCCGCATCGCCAATCAAGATTGAATCGAGCCCAAAAAGCTATCAATTCGATATACGACGAGATCGCAGGACCAGAAGTAGATTACACGCACACGCACACTCACACGCAATCATCGTCTCCCCGAACTTCGGATCGATCGACCAAAGTCAAACAGGGGTTATACCACATCACAGCTGATCGGAAACAACGAAACAGATACACCTCGCCCAATAGTCAGGGTTACCGTGCGAGTGAGCAAGGAAGGTGGGATAATTATATCTATAGTTCCCCCTCAAAAACGGTATATGAGCGAAGTAGAGAACCGGTCGGACTGATCTTCTCACGCGGCGATCTCTTCAGAAGTGATCATTGCTCCCGCTCGTCAAGGAATAGTAGCCTCACTGGATCTCCATCTGCTATGGATTCGGCTTTCGATTTGGCAAGGCACCACACTAACGTCAATGCCTCGCGAGTTTCTTCCTCTGAAGGGTACCCCGACAATTTCCGAAAGGTGAGTGGAGCAGATGAAGAGAGATGCAAGCATGTGCGAAGGATGGAGGAGCTGGAGAGGCAGGTGGACTATGAGATGCGAGGCGTAGACGATTACCATGAAAGAGGATGGTAGTGCCCATCCGGTATCACCATTATCTTGCCGGAGGAACGAGCTTGAGATTCAGGTGTTCATGAAGTATGCGGAAGTGAGTTCACTCAAATAACGTCAATATTCGACACCTCTTGGTCCGACGGCTCATCATGCAGTATACGGAATTACATAGCTGGAATGCATAATTTGCGTTGAATACGGTCTCCGGTATCTTTTAAATGTGCTGTGTTGCATGATAAAATAGGATACCTCAGTCCGACCATCATATGACCATACTGAACGCTACGCTCATCAGACCAATTCCCTCCCAATAACTCGTCTTCATATACCCAGCTAACCCAACTGCACCGGACGACCTTCCACCGCCTGGAGGATTCGTATTCTGGCTGACAGTAAGCGAATTGGGTATTTGCTGATTATCCACATCGTCCCAATTGATATTTCCCGGATTTGAGGCATCGTTCGGACAATCGTATTTCAGGTGATTGCCAAATAACGAGGTGATTTCGTTACCTCTTATATCTGGGATCGTGTATTGCCTAATCAATCAATCAGCCATGTTCAGTATTCGAGCCATATGATGCTGAAAACTTGGGATCGCTTGATCTTCGTAAGCGAGGATTGTGTGATTGGATTTGAGTCAAAACATAGCCAAGGGCCGCGTTAGGAAACGGTGGTTTTATGGGTGGAATCAACTCACGCAGCTTTGAATAACTCGTACATGCATCCCGTACATTTCGCACCCTTGAAAACGTATTCATTGAATTGTTCGAGGTTAGTGCCCGTCACGAGCGAGTCGAAGAAATTGTTATTATTCGCTTGGTCTGTCGAATTGAGGGTTGAAGGTAAACACAGGTCGGAGGTACCATTACTACGCCGCACAATCATTTATCAGTCATTTATCCCATATCGGGTTTTTGTGGTGACACTTCGCTCGACAACGATCGTATTTGGAAATGAGTGGAATCAGAGGGATGATTTTTCTCAGTCAGTCAGATACGACGACGACGACTCACAAGAACACTTGACATGCCAAAGTCTTATAACTCCCCTGATACCTCTCTATCACCTTATCCAGCACCCCAATCAATCCGTTCGAAGTATCGCAAGACGCCTGGATTTGGCCTCGCGCATCGTTCAGATCTGCGTCAGAACACGACTTCGTACATACTCCGCCCAAATAAGTATTCAGTTGATCTGAGAAACTGGAGTTTGTCGATGGGTTCGAGATGAGAGTTGTCAGTCCGGAGAGATCTAGGCAGTCTCCTAGAGGAGAATAAGTGAGATTGACCAGGGTGATTAGGCATGACATCGAAGATACTTGGGCTGCTTGGAGGGTTTGAAGGAAAGCCACTTCGGCGATGGTACAGTCTTGAGTCACTGATCCAGATGAGCCCGGAGGGGACGATGAAGACGATGAAGAGGACGAGGAAGATGAAGAGGAGTCATCGCCGAATAGACTTGGGGAAGATGTGACGGAGAGTAGGAATGGGATGAAGAGAATGAAGTAGGTAGAAAAGAGGATCATCTTGATATGACTTGGAATTGCTTTTTACTCGAGATTTTCTTTCTACTTTCCACTTTTACTTTTTCTTGTCAGCTCTTGTGGTATAGATACTGGCTATCTCTTGATGATGCGCTGGCGCGTGAAAGAGCGTGGTGATCAAATGATCAGGGTTATGAATGATAAATAATCTGCGGCCTTTTAGTATACAGCATCCAAATCAAACCCCTTTTTCCGCTTGTATGTTAGAATAACGTAGATTATAGATTGAGTATAGACCAGAGTGTCAATCACGACTACTATGATGAGCTAACAATTATATGGGGAATCCAGGATCATACACCTATGACAAACGCGCTATGGAACACTCGTTGGCGTGAATGGATCCACCAAACATGTTAAGGACGTCAGAGACAGCACAAAGGACGTGTGATCAGATAGAAAGGTAGGGTGTTTGGCTTTCAAGCCTTAGCTCAAACAAGTAACATAACGAGTATCAGTGAAACGCGATCGATGTTGTTAGTAAAACAATGACCATTTGCTGATAAGCCAGATGAATAGTCAGTATACGACAAGGGTGATACTATGTGCATGTGATGTATCGTGTTCGCCACAGTACGATTGAAGCAGAATTGACGATTGACGATTGGATGCGCATGTTTGATGATTGGTGGACAATGAGGTCGGGGTGATTGCGAAGAATGGACATTATGCGTTATGGTACAGGTGCGATGCGGCTATGGCGATGAATATGGCGATGGCGAGCATCAGGGTATATATACGAACTGTGCTAAATTGTGAACTCAGTATTCCATGAAATCAGCCACTGAATAGTGAACGTCATCACTCACCAAGGACCAAGCACAAAGGATCGGAAGAATCAGGTAGAGCATCATTTCTGTCCAGTAGTGATTACGCCTCCAGCGGCTCTCTTCAATCGTTCTTCGGTAGCTTGGATCTGGGCAAGCTGAGCTTCGAGAGCTGCGAGCTCGTTCTCGAGATGAGGGAGTTGAGATTTGCTATTAATCCAAGCGTGATCGCGTTGGGGCAAAGATTGGCATATGAGATGCGAACAAGGAGGGAAGATAATGAATAGGTAATCAGATTAGCTGCAAATTTCGAAGTTGCGCAGGCTATCATTCTGAGGAGAATTCAAAACACACCGCTTATCGACCTTCTCTTGTAATGCTTTGACAGCCTCTTCACTCTGAGGTTTCCCATGTCCATGTCCCACACCAGCACCTTCATTGATCCTACCTGTAACATCACCTAAGATATCCCAATCACCTAATCCTTCACCAGCACCACCAAGTCGATTTGAGCCAGATGCAGAACCGGAACCGTGGCCTAATCCACTGGTGGGGTTTCTACCTGTCAATGGGTTGTTTGAAGTCTTCAGCGCGGTCGGAGTAGGGATATAGTGGGCGGGTGAAGCTTGTTGAGGTGATTGTGCGTTTGAGTTGGGACCCATGACTGCGTCCATCAAAGAGGAGACACTGCCGTTTCGTTGAGCGAATTGAGGGAGTCCTAAGCCGGATGGAACGTTGGGATGTGGATTGGGGCAAGCTCGAGAGGAGCTTGCAGGTGTGGAAGTAGAAGCAGAAGTGGAAGGGATAGTAGCGTTATATGGTGTCGAACCCGAAGCTGGTCTATGTGAGTTGTCAGGTGAGTCAGTGAGCAGAACAACGGATAGATGAATTGGGTCAGGACAAAGGCAGGGGAAGAGGTGATGTGGGAAGATAGCTGATTAGTGGAGCACGCAAGAGGAAGATCAGCTTACTCGGCGTCATTAGCAGACGCGGAAGGACTTGGTCCACTAGCTGGATCCGAGGCCTCCATCCTGATGAGATTGATCTCTCGAAGGACAAAGGATCCAAGCTGTCGCTTTCGACTATCGTACCTTGATACCACCAATCAAAGCGAGATATCGATAAACGTTACTGACGGGATATACTGCTGAGCAGTTCTTTGCTGTCACTGATGATTTTAGCACTGACGATGATATGATATATGAATGTTTCTCGTTGTTAAAGCTGATTGTGTTCAAGTAGCTAAGTTGTTACTCGTGTCTCAGACTCCCGCACAGACAGGCAACTTCAACCTCACCACCGTTACACTCTTGAGTTTTGCCTTTGCCTTCTTTCACGCGTCATACGCTAAATCACGTAACAACAATGAACACCAACCTCCACTTGTCATCTTGAAACACGTGTCAAGATGCCTCAATTGGGAGAAAAACCGTAATCCCGATGTGAAACACGGATTGCTTACCCCTTAGATAACGATAATCATATAATCATTTTAGTCGTAATGCATTTTACCTTTTCAGCTTGGACCTCCTCAACAACGACACTTTCCTCTTTCGGGAGGCAAGCTTGAACATACCTTTGAGAAAGGATAGCATCGTACTCCTCCCACTTGACTAGCTGATGACCTCGAGATCCTCAATCAGGCTCTCTCTCCCTTTCTTACCGCACTTCTCGAAAGGTCACCAATTCTAATCCCGCCTTGCAAGTGTCAATCGGGATTGACGTTCGCTTTGACGCCTGACACTAGCGGAAGGAACTGATCGTTTGTGTCTTCTTCGGAACGAGGTGGGGCATCATCATCGTTCATGGTCGTCATCATCCTGTATTTGGAAATTCACCTTCCTTCATCTTTACATTAAAGCTCTTCATGCTCGATGGCACAGGAATAATGGACGCTGTTTTCCTTCAGACTGGTTTTCAGGGAACAATAAGCATGACAGGCAGCGTCGACCTCACATGCTCTTCACCGACATTTGATTGGGTTGATATGAGAGATCTGAGGAGAGTTCCCTCGAGTACTGGAGTGATCGTCCATTTTGACCTCCTTTGACTAATGTTCTCACTTCCCCACCTCATCGCCTGCAGTTTAATCTAGACTTTCCGATCAGCTGTCGAGCAAGACAACCGCAGTATCTTTATCGCCCTCCAATCGCTTCTCCTCTTCCGGGACAATCTGTTTAGTCGAGTCGAGTGGAGAAGGAAGAAAAGGATCAAGCCGCTATGACCCTCCTTTTTGAGACCGGTTGTTCCTGCTGGTCAATCTTTTCGTTCACGTCTACCAGAAATCAGCCTAACTGTTTTATGCACAAACATAGAAGATTGATCGATCTCTAATGACGAATTACTCATGTATTGACGGGTTGATTTGATGGGAAGAAGTTGAACATCCGGAAAAGGAATAAAATACGTCTAATCTCTTTTATCGCTGACATTTGATGATTGATGGTGAAATGTGAATCAAATTCACCATCAAAAGTTGACTAGACCGTATATTGTGAAGCATAAAATGAAGAAATTCTCGCAAGGAATTACAAGGAAAGCCAAGAGTAAAAGTATATCAACCGGTTTCATGAAAATGAATACTCATCCCCCTTCCTTCTTTTCCTTCTTTCAAATCCAACTTAATCCTCATCTCATACTGAGATACCTTATACCCCTCTACCGCCAATCTCAAGATAGTCCCGGTGACACCGACACATCTACTGCGATACCGACTTATCTACCGCTCAGCTACAGACGTTTCATCCGGTCGTGAGTTCAGGCTGATAGTATTAACGGTAAGCACACTTTCCCTTGATATGTATGGGATGTGCCTCTTGTCCCTTTCTCATGTTATCCATATCTGCTATGAGAAGTCGGACTGATCACACTTACATTATAGGTATGTCGAATTGGAATGATCAGCTATACGACTGGAGGGCTCCTCAGCCAAACCCCCAGACTCCGGTCTCAACATACACATCCGCAACTAGGACGCAATCTGCCTACGTCCGGGAGGAGTCCGTAGATCCGTCTCTGCTTCAACATAACACCCCAAGTAGTAAGTATCTTCAAATAGCTTGCTTCACTCAGAACGATGGTTGTTGACGAGTATGTATCTTTAATTAGCTCTGTCTAATCTCTCAGATACACCGCGATATTATCCCGCTACCTCTTTCCAGTCCACTAATCATGTCGACCCATTTCAACCTCGCTCACTGTCCTTTGGTACCCTCGACTATCCATCGACACCCTCACAGACTCACCAACCATTATCTATCAGTCCTCAGAGCTTGGTGACCCCACATACCGCCGGTCTGCTCGTCGATATATCGAATGATTACGGCCAACTTCCAATGTCATTCCCCGACGCTTGGGCAAACAGCAAGGAAGACCGAATGAATTCGCCTTATCACTCCTACGACGATGATCCAGACTCTGATCCGGATTCTGATCCCGAATTTGCGGGTAAGGAGCCAGTCATCTACACAGACAACAATGTCATCACACTTAGTCCCCAGACGGCATTCGATGCTACCACTAGTCCTATTGCCGAGATCGACGAGTCCCTGATACGACAATTGGAGATGGAGATTCAGAATCAAGCAGAAGCTCAGAGCAGCAATGCCTTAGATGTCTTGACCTCCCCTACCAGCATTCAGATCCCTACTCTTCCAATCATGTCAATCAGTAACCCTAAGAAAGCGAGAAAGACTAAGCAAAAGAAGAGCACCACTGTTGCTCGCCCAAAGGTGTGTCACCGATCGTTTCATGCCCCCGAAATATCTCACTGATGTTTGCGGCTTACGCTTCTAGGACAAGAAGGCTTCTTCTGGGCGACAACACCTGCTCGCGCAGAAAAAGGCTGGCCGGTCGAGAATGATCACCGCTGGATTGATCAAGCAAAAGCGAGCTACGAAGGCCAAGAAAGCTCCAGCTCAAGCTGTCGCCGTCAACCACATTGAACACTCACCTTCGCCTGTACCAGCCACTGCTACTGCCAGTGAAAGGGTAAAGCTGTCCAGAAGAAACGCCCAGAACAAGATAGCTGCCTCCACAAAATCGGTTCTCTCTGACGCACAAGCTGTCTATTCAGACGGTGAGACGACATTCAAATCAAAATCGAAGAGACTACTCCCTCGAACTTCGATCAAAGTTGTCCGTCCGAGAGACACAAAAAAGAGCAAAGAAGCAAGAGCCAGAGCACAGAAGGCCGGTCAATCAGAGGATGTGCCTCGACTATCAATTAAAGGAGCATCTATCCCCATCGATCCAGCCTTGCAAAGCCCGCTCCCTTCTCCTCGACAAGCAGACCGAACGGCTGAGGATGGTCCAGGAGACGACGATTATTGTCCCTCTCCTGTCGCTTCGGATGCAGACTCGGAAGAATCCATACCAATATCAAGAAGCAGTAAGAAAAGACGGGTGCAGCTTGAAGACGGCGATGAGGAATGGTCCGAAAGCGGTCCAGCCAAGATCAGAAACAGGGGTAGACCTAAGTCGATCGTGGATACGGGATTCAACATAGTGATCAATAAGGCTAGAGGCCAGCCATACCATCCAGGCCGTCAAGAGCAGAATGTCAAAGCGCAGAGCAAATACCGCAATAAAGTCAAGTATCGCGCGGATCTAGTGAGTCCTCCACTTCTTTCTGCCGTTTATCTTTTTCATGATCGAGACTGAAGCGCCTTGACTGCCAGATGCGAGAATTTATCCAAGATGTATGCTCCCAAAATGTCAAGTCTGTCGGCTTCCGCCGAGCACAAGAAAAATTCCTCATGGCCATACATGGTGAGTGCGACGAGCTTCGCATCCACTTACGAGCTGACTTCCGATGTCACTATAGATGCGGATTCATCATGGGCACGAGAATATTTTCCATACCCGTCCCGCGCATAAGATCAATCCTCAGAACATACCGTAGCTGTGAACACGAGAGCGAGACAAATATGGCCTATAGCATTTGCCGATGAGCTTAACTTAATAATTCCAGTTTGATTTTCACCTCAATTTATTGCTATCACTACTGTATTTACAACAAGCTCAATAACTTATTTCATTCTTGGTTTCTCCGTGTGTATACTTATAGCTATGTCGATACATAAATACAAGGTATGCATCAAGTTAAAACATTATACCTGCAAGCTGCAATCTCTGTACTGCGAGGATGATCGAGATCACTTGCGGGTACTCTTATCTTTCTCCTTGTCCTTCTTACTCTTTTCATCTCGCTTTTCCTCAGACCGTCCGCTCTTCCTCTCACTCTCCCTTCTACTCGACCTAAGATTGTTAACTTGATCAGGTCTCTACGTTCCACATGCACCAAATGCTACATCAGCCTCTCTCTTTCGAACGTTGTAGATCATGATTAAAATCCTACAGCCAAGTCATTGAAAGTATAAAACAATAAAACACGGGAACTTACTAAACCCGCTCTGCCAAACCACGGTCCACCCACCACTATCAATCCCGCACTTCTAGCCAACTCAAAATATCCCTTCAAGTGGGGATACCAAATCTGTACACCGCCTCTCAACCATCCAAGGAGGCAATATACTATCCAGTATAGTAGCAATTGAGCGGCATCAGATTTCCTTCGAGCCTTTTCTGAGGTGATGGCTGAGATGGTATTTTGGATAGGAATTAGTAACGTAATGAGAGCGGAGAGGTGGGGGAGGATAAAAAGAGGTAGATATAGATGGAGGACGAGGAATATCGAGAAGGGTATGAGGGAGATAATGGTGGGTGATAAGGATGTGAGGGATGAGAATGACAGGATGAGAGGTTTGAGGAAGCCGGAATGAGAGTTGAGCTAGAGGATATGATATACGGTATACAGTATTGTCAGATCACACGCTGAGGGAGATACTCTACAAGCATTTTCATGTCGATCAAAGTTGGTGTAGAGGATGGGGTTCACGTACGTATGAATGGATTCTGTCATCTGCTTTGTGCTCACTTGATCTTTTGTCCAACGAGCCAGAGGAGTGCTTACCATCCGAAGCAGATGAAGGCTTTTTGGAGGATGATCCAGACTGACGGGGGCGTGATGATGAGGATTTCGGATCGGATGGCATTGTCACAGTACTTCAACACGATGATGCGCAGACTTTTAAGTGAAGTAGCGATTAATTGTCAGCAGGAAATCAGTTGTTCACGAATTCTTTCCATGATATACAGCACTTGAGTGCTTGCATCGGACTGTATGTTACTGGCGAATATGTGATGACCTAGCGTTGAGGGTGATCGGTCAATGGAAGGATGTGATCCCCTCTATTCAATTGCTACAAAGGAGCTTATCGCCCTACTGTACTACGAGTTCTTGCCTCCAGACTTTACGCCGCACTTTTCAGCTGTTAGATGTCTCAAGGGTATCTAGCAATATCCGTATGCATGTTCAGATACAAAGAGATATACAACAAACTACAGAAGCTTTCGGAACTATGGACTGCTATTTTAAGGCATCAAAGACGTAGTCCTACATTCCTAATGCTAAATTGGTGATAATGAAGAAACTCCCATGGCATCGCTCTTCGCTGAATTCACCGCGCTTGCCATGTCCGCGGGCCCTTACTTTATTTTCAGCTGAGTCAGTTCCCTCGTTTATGGCAATGCAGATTCTTGTTTATCCTGCCCTTTCAATCCGCCTTCTTGTTTAGCTACTGCGCGCTTCTCTTCTGCGTCCATGGCTAATAGATCTTCCATGCTGAGCTTGACAACATCGCTGTGGTCTCCTTGACCCTGTCTCTCTACGGTACTTTGGGTGACCAGAATCTGCTCCTTCTGAGTCGCATCTTGTTGCTTGTTGATCGGGATGTCTTGTCGTGCCAGTGAGGGCCCTTCTGGAGCAGTCATTTCTGCAGGGACCACCTTCTGGCGGGCAAGTATGTGTATGTCTTCTTCGGTTTCTTTGTTCCCGTGAGTACCTCCTTCTTGAGAATTCGGATCCTCTTTTTGAACCTCGTCCGCTGTGTTGGCCTTCTCCTTTGCTTTCGGCCTAAGCAACGATGTCCGGACTGATGCTGCGGCATCCTCACCATGAGCCGGGTCTTTTTCTAATTCTACTACCGTTTCATTGTTCTCGGCTTTCATTTCGTCAGACTTGATGAGCTCGCTTACTTTCTGCTCATTTCTTCCTGCGACTGGCGGATCATCTTTTCCTGATTCCCCCACATCAGGAATATCAGAGCTATCGGTGTCAGACGGCGAAGGACTAGTGAGCTCGATTGTCTTCTTGCCCCTTAACGCAAGTTCATCTAGAGGCGTATCAGGTGGTAACGTAACGACATCGGACCCAGTGTCGGAGTCCTCGCTTTCCCCGTCTATACCTCTACTTCCCGGCGAAGAGTCAGATGACTGAGACTTGTCCGTTGTAGATTCTGTATCCTCATCTTCGATCCCAGATGTAAGTCCAGTAAGAGGAGTGACGAGTGTACCATTCCTGTAATTGACTGGAGTGATCGAAAGAGCGGGCGAAGCTGTCTCACGCAGCTCTTTTTGTATAGTTCTGAGCTTTTCAGGAGGATATTTGGCTGGAGATACTGATCTTGAAGACGAATTACTGGTAGACGAGTAAGGCTCAATCTCGTCATCTGTACCACTCGTGTAATCTGACTCGTTCTGATATTCTGCACTTAATGGGGATGGGGTCTCGTCTGAGCCAGAATCGGAAGAGCTACCGGGCGGATGAGGATCTCGAGAAGCGATGATGGATCGAGGTCTGAGTCGCTACGCGTCGAAATCAGCGTGAGCTACCACCTGAGAGTCTGTTTGGGTGAGCCGCACTCACCAAGGGTTTTGGTCTTACTCCTTCCATTTCCTCATTGTCCAACAGTCCGACCAAGAACCAGATTACACAAACACTCTTGACAATATACCAAATAGGCATGATACTAAGCAAGAGATCGTCTTCAAGAACGCTTCCCAGCATGCAAGAAGTGCAGTATACCACCCAGTAATCTAGCCATCTCCTGGTTTTCTCTCTTCGCAGCTGATTCTCCTTCTTTCGCAATCCTGGCTTTTGACTAGGCTGATCGCCCTCCTGAAGGTCGGTCAGTGTATGATAAGCCGCAGGAATGAAGCCTAAGGCGTTGGTCAAGCTACCGCTCAAATCGGACGGATTAAGAGCGATGATAGATAAGTAGAAGAGGATAGAGGCTTTGGCTATGACCGACGGAGGGCGGTCGAGCGTATCACTGACATCTTTAATGATGATGCAGCGGGACATCTTCTGAAGATATCATGAATCAGCATTGCTTGAAGGATTCATGATCCCGGAGACGAGAAACGGCGCACCTCGTCATTTAGCCAGTCAGACAACATTGCCGGGTGTTGTAGACATCTGATCACCACTGAACGGTATGTGCGCTGTTCAACAAGAGCAGACATGATTTCCAGTCGCTTTTAGACGGGATCAACAGTCAGACACGCTTGAATTTGGACTGTGCTTTTGTCCCGACGATTATCCAATCCTCGCTGATCTTCACTAGTACAAATTAACTTTCGCAGACCAAATTCTCTTGTCGTGCATCTGAAGATTACGAAGCCGGATTTCAGAATGCAGATATCTGACGTGTCCTCGATCTGGCACAGACAATGCATCTTGAGCCTCCTTTCACGATCGAATTGGCGGTGTCATCCTTTCAATGCATATAATCAGGGGTCGATGTAGAATGGATCAACAAAGGACACAGCTACATGATACGAACGGGGGGGACAAAAGGAGAGGACTAACAAGGCGCACGACCGTGGACCACGACGGGCAGTATGCCGTAGTACAGTACAGTAGCCCTAGCGCTAGAACCATCGATTTCTTCGGCCACTGCCCTGTCCCCGTGGCATTCGGCTGAATCCGACATCTATGTATCGTACTCCGGACCCTCCAGCTGAAACGCGCCTTGACCTCGAGTAGGAATGAGCTGGAGGCGATAATGTCACATACCCGTGCTCGCTGTCGCCTGAGTATTGTGGGCTGTTTTGATAATAAGCCTGACCGCCGCGAGGGTAGGTTTGGTAGTAAGAATTCAGGGCGGATTCCTGAGCTTTTGAAGTCAAGTCATCCAGAATCTCCCTCGAAGCTCCTTCCCGGGCGTAAAGATCACTGACGGTCCCCGGCAGGTCGATATACGCCAGAAACGTCTCCGGAGTCGCCATCTCGCTGACGGGGATACGCCAGGAGTCAGTCTTGGCGGGAAGCTGTAGGCCACGACAATCAGCGCAAGGGCTGAAAGGCAATTCCCACTCTTGGTATCCAGTAGCTGTGGGTGGCACAGGGTACGACTGCTGAGAGCAATTCGCCAAGACTTCCTCACGGGAGACTGGTATGATTGGTGGTGCATTTGAGGCCTTGTAGCCGGAATAGTTCGGATCGTATCCTGAGTATCCGCGATAAGACATCTTGCGTTGACAATAAAGAGGGATGGGCGGAGTGGTGAATATGCTTGAAATGTGAAATGTGAAGCTTGTCAGTTTGTGATGAGAAGTAGGTAAAGAAGCGAAAGTGGGACGAGCTGAATGACTCTCTTTAACTTATATTCAAGGTTCTCTTTCATTGAGTAAGGTGCAGGAGAAGCAAAAAAGAGGAATGTTGACATAGCTTATTTCGGAATATGTCGTCTCATTTCAAGGCAATGCCGATGTCGTCGCGCCGTTGCCCTCTTTTGATTGCACAGACTTTTTCCATGTCATACACTAGCTTCCCGTCAGCAATCGGTCACAGTGACAGTGACGTTGCGACCCTGCATAGTCATCGATGATTGACAGAGGCGATGCGGAATGCGCCGGGATAGCGGACACAATCTATTACTTCACGTAGCCAGAACTCCTGCCATACATGTATATGAAATAGGAAGTCATACATAAATATTCACATGCTCTGCACCAACACGATCCCACAAAGTTACCAATACCAGTCGTGTCCTTTGGAAACGATACCGAGTCTGGGAAGGAGATATGGTCAAGCGAGCTGGATGATCTGGGAACCCTAACGATGTTGAAATCGCAAGCTTGGTTGTAGACTGTCAGTTCGTCTTCGGCATAACCCAAGAAGGTCCTGGACGTCCTGCGCGATGGGCTCATCCACATAAAAGGATTGACCGTTCCAGAAATCTGGTCTATGCGACTATAGCGTTGTAAAACTTATGGAGATGGATCGCCTCGGTCCCGACGTCAGGGGTACAGTATCTCGAAAAAAGAGTGATTGCCATCTCTACTGCAGCGCAACACTTCCCACCCTGAGCTCACGATGGATCGCATGCCAATGTCCATGTGTCCCGCCCGATCCTGAATCCAGTCCCCCGCTGGTCTATATCCATATGTATACCGCCAAGTTGAATGAGTTCCAGCCCATCTGAGCCGATGGACGTTTGGTGGATCTCGATTTGGCAATCTCGCCGTACTACAAGTGATTCTGAGCCTGTGGTGCCGCTCATTGTCGTTTGATAGGTGTTGTGTGAGTGTCAGACAGCACTTAGAGGACGCGAAGATGCTGTTGGTGGAACGAAGAAGAGATGGAGACTGAAGGGACGACCTATGCTCTTCAATGTCCCGTGAAGGTTCAGATGCAGGACGGAACCCTATGCTGAGATCTTTGAGGGTAAGCCAAGACAGTTGGTCATCAATCTTGAGTGCCCAAACCATCATGAGGACGGCACCGGCATACGATAGATGTCGGACTCATCGGGTAGAAAGGTGTTACAGTATGCTTGCCCAATCCTGCGTCAATCACATCCTCCTTTGATCAACGCTCTCTACCTTAGCTGCTATTCTTTCATCGAATCAAAGTGAGCGAGCCGACCTCTTAGATATTGTTTCTCAGAGAAGCCTTCTTTCGCTTCAACGTTAAGCTAGTTGGTAGACCGATAGACGCACTGGCAGACTGGGAAACGCAAGGCGGAGGGGATCAGCACACCCAGAGGTATTCATCAACACCCTGTCAACTAGCCAAGGCTCTGCTGGAGACTGCACAGGTCTGAAAAGCTGGCTCAGTAAGCATCGTACGATCTTCTCGCACCCGGATCTTGCCCAGTCTGTCTAGGCAGAATCCAAACATGAGTTTGTGAACTTGCGAATCTTGGGAAGGCTTGGCTGGATTGCTAGATCCAGGTCCATATTAGCAATTCCCACTAATGGCGCAATTTGGCACCACTGATCGAGAGCTGATCCTAGCTGCAGGGAGGTCCACGTGTACGTAAGTACTGTACATGGTAGCTTTCGTGGTCAAAGTGTGTTCACCCAGAAATTCGTCAATGGGAAACTCGCTTAACGGTTAACAGGCTTTTTTCCCTCGGCAACTTACGTTGGGAAAAAGTTGAGTACACGTAACTTACGCATTTTCTTTCTCGTTTTTCTTGGGTCGCTTGTACCTTCCTTCCCGTGTTGTCGTACTTTTATCCATAATTATGGACCTAGAAGTAAGAGAATAGACCGGAAATCATGTCATGTGTTCTTAATCTGGACTGAGCCCCGCAAAATGTCGATCAATCCGTAACATCCTTCTTGCATGCGGATCAAAGGGAAATAGCATTGCGGATCTTTGATAAAAATGTACTGTA